>NC_141804.1:11993428-12310334 GCF_057944985.1 Cucurbita pepo subsp. pepo | reverse complement strand
CATTGGGACAGGGTCGTTAACTCGATCTGAAAAGTTGTTTTCTCGTTTTAGTATCATACCATATCCACTAAAGATTGTCCTAAGCATAAAATATGGAAGAAAAAAAACATTTACTCGTGTCGAAAAGACTTCACAACCTCAACCCTTACGAAAAGACCCTCGTGGAGGCACCCGAATGACTATGTGGAAAACCTTTGTTTCTTTCGATGTTTTTCGACGAATCTGTAAGGAAACGCTCAAGTTTAAGAGTCTTACACATATAAATGGTTAAAATACGAATTTTTTTCACTTTCGCTTCCGGGCCATTTTTCACCCAAAATCCATAGGTGTTAACATAGGAACTTTTTGGCCCATTGGGACAGGGTCGTTAACTCGATCTGAAAAGTTGTTTTCTCGTTTTAGTATCATACCATATCCACTAAAGATTGTCCTAAGCATAAAATATGGAAGAAAAAAAACATTTACTCGTGTCGAAAAGACTTCACAACCTCAACCCTTACGAAAAGACCCTCGTGGAGGCACCCGAATGACTATGTGGAAAACCTTTGTTTCTTTCGATGTTTTTCGACGAATCTGTAAGGAAACGCTCAAGTTTAAGAGTCTTACACATATAAATGGTTAAAATACGAATTTTTTTCACTTTCGCTTCCGGGCCATTTTTCACCCAAAATCCATAGGTGTTAACATAGGAACTTTTTGGCCCATTGGGACAGGGTCGTTAACTCGATCTGAAAAGTTGTTTTCTCGTTTTAGTATCATACCATATCCACTAAAGATTGTCCTAAGCATAAAATATGGAAGAAAAAAAACATTTACTCGTGTCGAAAAGACTTCACAACCTCAACCCTTACGAAAAGACCCTCGTGGAGGCACCCGAATGACTATGTGGAAAACCTTTGTTTCTTTCGATGTTTTTCTACGAATCTGTAAGGAAACGCTCAAGTTTAAGAGTCTTACACATATAAATGGTTAAAATACGAATTTTTTTCACTTTCGCTTCCGGGCCATTTTTCACCCAAAATCCATAGGTGTTAACATAGGAACTTTTTGGCCCATTGGGACAGGGTCGTTAACTCGATCTGAAAAGTTGTTTTCTCGTTTTAGTATCATACCATATCCACTAAAGATTGTCCTAAGCATAAAATATGGAAGAAAAAAAACATTTACTCGTGTCGAAAAGACTTCACAACCTCAACCCTTACGAAAAGACCCTCGTGGAGGCACCCGAATGACTATGTGGAAAACCTTTGTTTCTTTCGATGTTTTTCGACGAATCTGTAAGGAAACGCTCAAGTTTAAGAGTCTTACACATATAAATGGTTAAAATACGAATTTTTTTCACTTTCGCTTCCGGGCCATTTTTCACCCAAAATCCATAGGTGTTAACATAGGAACTTTTTGGCCCATTGGGACAGGGTCGTTAACTCGATCTGAAAAGTTGTTTTCTCGTTTTAGTATCATACCATATCCACTAAAGATTGTCCTAAGCATAAAATATGGAAGAAAAAAAACATTTACTCGTGTCGAAAAGACTTCACAACCTCAACCCTTACGAAAAGACCCTCGTGGAGGCACCCGAATGACTATGTGGAAAACCTTTGTTTCTTTCGATGTTTTTCTACGAATCTGTAAGGAAACGCTCAAGTTTAAGAGTCTTACACATATAAATGGTTAAAATACGAATTTTTTTCACTTTCGCTTCCGGGCCATTTTTCACCCAAAATCCATAGGTGTTAACATAGGAACTTTTTGGCCCATTGGGACAGGGTCGTTAACTCGATCTGAAAAGTTGTTTTCTCGTTTTAGTATCATACCATATCCACTAAAGATTGTCCTAAGCATAAAATATGGAAGAAAAAAAACATTTACTCGTGTCGAAAAGACTTCACAACCTCAACCCTTACGAAAAGACCCTCGTGGAGGCACCCGAATGACTATGTGGAAAACCTTTGTTTCTTTCGATGTTTTTCGACGAATCTGTAAGGAAACGCTCAAGTTTAAGAGTCTTACACATATAAATGGTTAAAATACGAATTTTTTTCACTTTCGCTTCCGGGCCATTTTTCACCCAAAATCCATAGGTGTTAACATAGGAACTTTTTGGCCCATTGGGACAGGGTCGTTAACTCGATCTGAAAAGTTGTTTTCTCGTTTTAGTATCATGCCATATCCACTAAAGATTGTCCTAAGCATAAAATATGGAAGAAAAAAAACATTTACTCGTGTCGAAAAGACTTCACAACCTCAACCCTTACGAAAAGACCCTCGTGGAGGCACCCGAATGACTATGTGGAAAACCTTTGTTTCTTTCGATGTTTTTCGACGAATCTGTAAGGAAACGCTCAAGTTTAAGAGTCTTACACATATAAATGGTTAAAATACGAATTTTTTTCACTTTCGCTTCCGGGCCATTTTTCACCCAAAATCCATAGGTGTTAAGATAGGAACTTTTTGGCCCATTGGGACAGGGTCGTTAACTCGATCTGAAAAGTTGTTTTCTCGTTTTAGTATCATACCATATCCACTAAAGATTGTCCTAAGCATAAAATATGGAAGAAAAAAAACATTTACTCGTGTCGAAAAGACTTCACAACCTCAACCCTTACGAAAAGACCCTCGTGGAGGCACCCGAATGACTATGTGGAAAACCTTTGTTTCTTTCGATGTTTTTCGACGAATCTGTAAGGAAACGCTCAAGTTTAAGAGTCTTACACATATAAATGGTTAAAATACGAATTTTTTTCACTTTCGCTTCCGGGCCATTTTTCACCCAAAATCCATAGGTGTTAACATAGGAACTTTTTGGCCCATTGGGACAGGGTCGTTAACTCGATCTGAAAAGTTGTTTTCTCGTTTTAGTATCATACCATATCCACTAAAGATTGTCCTAAGCATAAAATATGGAAGAAAAAAAACATTTACTCGTGTCGAAAAGACTTCACAACCTCAACCCTTACGAAAAGACCCTCGTGGAGGCACCCGAATGACTATGTGGAAAACCTTTGTTTCTTTCGATGTTTTTCGACGAATCTGTAAGGAAACGCTCAAGTTTAAGAGTCTTACACATATAAATGGTTAAAATACGAATTTTTTTCACTTTCGCTTCCGGGCCATTTTTCACCCAAAATCCATAGGTGTTAACATAGGAACTTTTTGGCCCATTGGGACAGGGTCGTTAACTCGATCTGAAAAGTTGTTTTCTCGTTTTAGTATCATGCCATATCCACTAAAGATTGTCCTAAGCATAAAATATGGAAGAAAAAAAACATTTACTCGTGTCGAAAAGACTTCACAACCTCAACCCTTACGAAAAGACCCTCGTGGAGGCACCCGAATGACTATGTGGAAAACCTTTGTTTCTTTCGATGTTTTTCGACGAATCTGTAAGGAAACGCTCAAGTTTAAGAGTCTTACACATATAAATGGTTAAAATACGAATTTTTTTCACTTTCGCTTCCGGGCCATTTTTCACCCAAAATCCATAGGTGTTAACATAGGAACTTTTTGGCCCATTGGGACAGGGTCGTTAACTCGATCTGAAAAGTTGTTTTCTCGTTTTAGTATCATACCATATCCACTAAAGATTGTCCTAAGCATAAAATATGGAAGAAAAAAAACATTTACTCGTGTCGAAAAGACTTCACAACCTCAACCCTTACGAAAAGACCCTCGTGGAGGCACCCGAATGACTATGTGGAAAACCTTTGTTTCTTTCGATGTTTTTCGACGAATCTGTAAGGAAACGCTCAAGTTTAAGAGTCTTACACATATAAATGGTTAAAATACGAATTTTTTTCACTTTCGCTTCCGGGCCATTTTTCACCCAAAATCCATAGGTGTTAACATAGGAACTTTTTGGCCCATTGGGACAGGGTCGTTAACTCGATCTGAAAAGTTGTTTTCTCGTTTTAGTATCATACCATATCCACTAAAGATTGTCCTAAGCATAAAATATGGAAGAAAAAAAACATTTACTCGTGTCGAAAAGACTTCACAACCTCAACCCTTACGAAAAGACCCTCGTGGAGGCACCCGAATGACTATGTGGAAAACCTTTGTTTCTTTCGATGTTTTTCGACGAATCTGTAAGGAAACGCTCAAGTTTAAGAGTCTTACACATATAAATGGTTAAAATACGAATTTTTTTCACTTTCGCTTCCGGGCCATTTTTCACCCAAAATCCATAGGTGTTAACATAGGAACTTTTTGGCCCATTGGGACAGGGTCGTTAACTCGATCTGAAAAGTTGTTTTCTCGTTTTAGTATCATACCATATCCACTAAAGATTGTCCTAAGCTTAAAATATGGAAGAAAAAATACATTTACTCGTGTCGAAAAGACTTCACAACCTCAACCCTTACGAAAAGACCCTCGTGGAGGCACCCGAATGACTATGTGGAAAACCTTTGTTTCTTTCGATGTTTTTCGACGAATCTGTAAGGAAACGCTCAAGTTTAAGAGTCTTACACATATAAATGGTTAAAATACGAATTTTTTTCACTTTCGCTTCCGGGCCATTTTTCACCCAAAATCCATAGGTGTTAACATAGGAACTTTTTGGCCCATTGGGACAGGGTCGTTAACTCGATCTGAAAAGTTGTTTTCTCGTTTTAGTATCATACCATATCCACTAAAGATTGTCCTAAGCATAAAATATGGAAGAAAAAAAACATTTACTCGTGTCGAAAAGACTTCACAACCTCAACCCTTACGAAAAGACCCTCGTGGAGGCACCCGAATGACTATGTGGAAAACCTTTGTTTCTTTCGATGTTTTTCTACGAATCTGTAAGGAAACGCTCAAGTTTAAGAGTCTTACACATATAAATGGTTAAAATACGAATTTTTTTCACTTTCGCTTCCGGGCCATTTTTCACCCAAAATCCATAGGTGTTAACATAGGAACTTTTTGGCCCATTGGGACAGGGTCGTTAACTCGATCTGAAAAGTTGTTTTCTCGTTTTAGTATCATACCATATCCACTAAAGATTGTCCTAAGCATAAAATATGGAAGAAAAAAAACATTTACTCGTGTCGAAAAGACTTCACAACCTCAACCCTTACGAAAAGACCCTCGTGGAGGCACCCGAATGACTATGTGGAAAACCTTTGTTTCTTTCGATGTTTTTCGACGAATCTGTAAGGAAACGCTCAAGTTTAAGAGTCTTACACATATAAATGGTTAAAATACGAATTTTTTTCACTTTCGCTTCCGGGCCATTTTTCACCCAAAATCCATAGGTGTTAACATAGGAACTTTTTGGCCCATTGGGACAGGGTCGTTAACTCGATCTGAAAAGTTGTTTTCTCGTTTTAGTATCATGCCATATCCACTAAAGATTGTCCTAAGCATAAAATATGGAAGAAAAAAAACATTTACTCGTGTCGAAAAGACTTCACAACCTCAACCCTTACGAAAAGACCCTCGTGGAGGCACCCGAATGACTATGTGGAAAACCTTTGTTTCTTTCGATGTTTTTCGACGAATCTGTAAGGAAACGCTCAAGTTTAAGAGTCTTACACATATAAATGGTTAAAATACGAATTTTTTTCACTTTCGCTTCCGGGCCATTTTTCACCCAAAATCCATAGGTGTTAACATAGGAACTTTTTGGCCCATTGGGACAGGGTCGTTAACTCGATCTGAAAAGTTGTTTTCTCGTTTTAGTATCATACCATATCCACTAAAGATTGTCCTAAGCATAAAATATGGAAGAAAAAAAACATTTACTCGTGTCGAAAAGACTTCACAACCTCAACCCTTACGAAAAGACCCTCGTGGAGGCACCCGAATGACTATGTGGAAAACCTTTGTTTCTTTCGATGTTTTTCGACGAATCTGTAAGGAAACGCTCAAGTTTAAGAGTCTTACACATATAAATGGTTAAAATACGAATTTTTTTCACTTTCGCTTCCGGGCCATTTTTCACCCAAAATCCATAGGTGTTAACATAGGAACTTTTTGGCCCATTGGGACAGGGTCGTTAACTCGATCTGAAAAGTTGTTTTCTCGTTTTAGTATCATACCATATCCACTAAAGATTGTCCTAAGCATAAAATATGGAAGAAAAAAAACATTTACTCGTGTCGAAAAGACTTCACAACCTCAACCCTTACGAAAAGACCCTCGTGGAGGCACCCGAATGACTATGTGGAAAACCTTTGTTTCTTTCGATGTTTTTCGACGAATCTGTAAGGAAACGCTCAAGTTTAAGAGTCTTACACATATAAATGGTTAAAATACGAATTTTTTTCACTTTCGCTTCCGGGCCATTTTTCACCCAAAATCCATAGGTGTTAACATAGGAACTTTTTGGCCCATTGGGACAGGGTCGTTAACTCGATCTGAAAAGTTGTTTTCTCGTTTTAGTATCATACCATATCCACTAAAGATTGTCCTAAGCTTAAAATATGGAAGAAAAAATACATTTACTCGTGTCGAAAAGACTTCACAACCTCAACCCTTACGAAAAGACCCTCGTGGAGGCACCCGAATGACTATGTGGAAAACCTTTGTTTCTTTCGATGTTTTTCGACGAATCTGTAAGGAAACGCTCAAGTTTAAGAGTCTTACACATATAAATGGTTAAAATACGAATTTTTTTCACTTTCGCTTCCGGGCCATTTTTCACCCAAAATCCATAGGTGTTAACATAGGAACTTTTTGGCCCATTGGGACAGGGTCGTTAACTCGATCTGAAAAGTTGTTTTCTCGTTTTAGTATCATACCATATCCACTAAAGATTGTCCTAAGCATAAAATATGGAAGAAAAAAAACATTTACTCGTGTCGAAAAGACTTCACAACCTCAACCCTTACGAAAAGACCCTCGTGGAGGCACCCGAATGACTATGTGGAAAACCTTTGTTTCTTTCGATGTTTTTCTACGAATCTGTAAGGAAACGCTCAAGTTTAAGAGTCTTACACATATAAATGGTTAAAATACGAATTTTTTTCACTTTCGCTTCCGGGCCATTTTTCACCCAAAATCCATAGGTGTTAACATAGGAACTTTTTGGCCCATTGGGACAGGGTCGTTAACTCGATCTGAAAAGTTGTTTTCTCATTTTAGTATCATACCATATCCACTAAAGATTGTCCTAAGCTTAAAATATGGAAGAAAAAAAACATTTACTCGTGTCGAAAAGACTTCACAACCTCAACCCTTACGAAAAGACCCTCGTGGAGGCACCCGAATGACTATGTGGAAAACCTTTGTTTCTTTCGATGTTTTTCGACGAATCTGTAAGGAAACGCTCAAGTTTAAGAGTCTTACACATATAAATGGTTAAAATACGAATTTTTTTCACTTTCGCTTCCGGGCCATTTTTCACCCAAAATCCATAGGTGTTAACATAGGAACTTTTTGGCCCATTGGGACAGGGTCGTTAACTCGATCTGAAAAGTTGTTTTCTCGTTTTAGTATCATACCATATCCACTAAAGATTGTCCTAAGCATAAAATATGGAAGAAAAAAAACATTTACTCGTGTCGAAAAGACTTCACAACCTCAACCCTTACGAAAAGACCCTCGTGGAGGCACCCGAATGACTATGTGGAAAACCTTTGTTTCTTTCGATGTTTTTCTACGAATCTGTAAGGAAACGCTCAAGTTTAAGAGTCTTACACATATAAATGGTTAAAATACGAATTTTTTTCACTTTCGCTTCCGGGCCATTTTTCACCCAAAATCCATAGGTGTTAACATAGGAACTTTTTGGCCCATTGGGACAGGGTCGTTAACTCGATCTGAAAAGTTGTTTTCTCGTTTTAGTATCATACCATATCCACTAAAGATTGTCCTAAGCATAAAATATGGAAGAAAAAAAACATTTACTCGTGTCGAAAAGACTTCACAACCTCAACCCTTACGAAAAGACCCTCGTGGAGGCACCCGAATGACTATGTGGAAAACCTTTGTTTCTTTCGATGTTTTTCTACGAATCTGTAAGGAAACGCTCAAGTTTAAGAGTCTTACACATATAAATGGTTAAAATACGAATTTTTTTCACTTTCGCTTCCGGGCCATTTTTCACCCAAAATCCATAGGTGTTAACATAGGAACTTTTTGGCCCATTGGGACAGGGTCGTTAACTCGATCTGAAAAGTTGTTTTCTCGTTTTAGTATCATACCATATCCACTAAAGATTGTCCTAAGCATAAAATATGGAAGAAAAAAAACATTTACTCGTGTCGAAAAGACTTCACAACCTCAACCCTTACGAAAAGACCCTCGTGGAGGCACCCGAATGACTATGTGGAAAACCTTTGTTTCTTTCGATGTTTTTCTACGAATCTGTAAGGAAACGCTCAAGTTTAAGAGTCTTACACATATAAATGGTTAAAATACGAATTTTTTTCACTTTCGCTTCCGGGCCATTTTTCACCCAAAATCCATAGGTGTTAACATAGGAACTTTTTGGCCCATTGGGACAGGGTCGTTAACTCGATCTGAAAAGTTGTTTTCTCGTTTTAGTATCATACCATATCCACTAAAGATTGTCCTAAGCATAAAATATGGAAGAAAAAAAACATTTACTCGTGTCGAAAAGACTTCACAACCTCAACCCTTACGAAAAGACCCTCGTGGAGGCACCCGAATGACTATGTGGAAAACCTTTGTTTCTTTCGATGTTTTTCTACGAATCTGTAAGGAAACGCTCAAGTTTAAGAGTCTTACACATATAAATGGTTAAAATACGAATTTTTTTCACTTTCGCTTCCGGGCCATTTTTCACCCAAAATCCATAGGTGTTAACATAGGAACTTTTTGGCCCATTGGGACAGGGTCGTTAACTCGATCTGAAAAGTTGTTTTCTCGTTTTAGTATCATACCATATCCACTAAAGATTGTCCTAAGCATAAAATAGGGAAGAAAAAAAACATTTACTCGTGTCGAAAAGACTTCACAACCTCAACCCTTACGAAAAGACCCTCGTGGAGGCACCCGAATGACTATGTGGAAAACCTTTGTTTCTTTCGATGTTTTTCGACGAATCTGTAAGGAAACGCTCAAGTTTAAGAGTCTTACACATATAAATGGTTAAAATACGAATTTTTTTCACTTTCGCTTCCGGGCCATTTTTCACCCAAAATCCATAGGTGTTAACATAGGAACTTTTTGGCCCATTGGGACAGGGTCGTTAACTCGATCTGAAAAGTTGTTTTCTCGTTTTAGTATCATACCATATCCACTAAAGATTGTCCTAAGCTTAAAATATGGAAGAAAAAATACATTTACTCGTGTCGAAAAGACTTCACAACCTCAACCCTTACGAAAAGACCCTCGTGGAGGCACCCGAATGACTATGTGGAAAACCTTTGTTTCTTTCGATGTTTTTCGACGAATCTGTAAGGAAACGCTCAAGTTTAAGAGTCTTACACATATAAATGGTTAAAATACGAATTTTTTTCACTTTCGCTTCCGGGCCATTTTTCACCCAAAATCCATAGGTGTTAACATAGGAACTTTTTGGCCCATTGGGACAGGGTCGTTAACTCGATCTGAAAAGTTGTTTTCTCGTTTTAGTATCATACCATATCCACTAAAGATTGTCCTAAGCATAAAATATGGAAGAAAAAAAACATTTACTCGTGTCGAAAAGACTTCACAACCTCAACCCTTACGAAAAGACCCTCGTGGAGGCACCCGAATGACTATGTGGAAAACCTTTGTTTCTTTCGATGTTTTTCTACGAATCTGTAAGGAAACGCTCAAGTTTAAGAGTCTTACACATATAAATGGTTAAAATACGAATTTTTTTCACTTTCGCTTCCGGGCCATTTTTCACCCAAAATCCATAGGTGTTAACATAGGAACTTTTTGGCCCATTGGGACAGGGTCGTTAACTCGATCTGAAAAGTTGTTTTCTCGTTTTAGTATCATACCATATCCACTAAAGATTGTCCTAAGCATAAAATAGGGAAGAAAAAAAACATTTACTCGTGTCGAAAAGACTTCACAACCTCAACCCTTACGAAAAGACCCTCGTGGAGGCACCCGAATGACTATGTGGAAAACCTTTGTTTCTTTCGATGTTTTTCGACGAATCTGTAAGGAAACGCTCAAGTTTAAGAGTCTTACACATATAAATGGTTAAAATACGAATTTTTTTTCACTTTCGCTTCCGGGCCATTTTTCACCCAAAATCCATAGGTGTTAACATAGGAACTTTTTGGCCCATTGGGACAGGGTCGTTAACTCGATCTGAAAAGTTGTTTTCTCGTTTTAGTATCATACCATATCCACTAAAGATTGTCCTAAGCTTAAAATATGGAAGAAAAAATACATTTACTCGTGTCGAAAAGACTTCACAACCTCAACCCTTACGAAAAGACCCTCGTGGAGGCACCCGAATGACTATGTGGAAAACCTTTGTTTCTTTCGATGTTTTTCGACGAATCTGTAAGGAAACGCTCAAGTTTAAGAGTCTTACACATATAAATGGTTAAAATACGAATTTTTTTCACTTTCGCTTCCGGGCCATTTTTCACCCAAAATCCATAGGTGTTAACATAGGAACTTTTTGGCCCATTGGGACAGGGTCGTTAACTCGATCTGAAAAGTTGTTTTCTCGTTTTAGTATCATACCATATCCACTAAAGATTGTCCTAAGCATAAAATATGGAAGAAAAAAAACATTTACTCGTGTCGAAAAGACTTCACAACCTCAACCCTTACGAAAAGACCCTCGTGGAGGCACCCGAATGACTATGTGGAAAACCTTTGTTTCTTTCGATGTTTTTCTACGAATCTGTAAGGAAACGCTCAAGTTTAAGAGTCTTACACATATAAATGGTTAAAATACGAATTTTTTTCACTTTCGCTTCCGGGCCATTTTTCACCCAAAATCCATAGGTGTTAACATAGGAACTTTTTGGCCCATTGGGACAGGGTCGTTAACTCGATCTGAAAAGTTGTTTTCTCGTTTTAGTATCATACCATATCCACTAAAGATTGTCCTAAGCATAAAATATGGAAGAAAAAAAACATTTACTCGTGTCGAAAAGACTTCACAACCTCAACCCTTACGAAAAGACCCTCGTGGAGGCACCCGAATGACTATGTGGAAAACCTTTGTTTCTTTCGATGTTTTTCGACGAATCTGTAAGGAAACGCTCAAGTTTAAGAGTCTTACACATATAAATGGTTAAAATACGAATTTTTTTCACTTTCGCTTCCGGGCCATTTTTCACCCAAAATCCATAGGTGTTAACATAGGAACTTTTTGGCCCATTGGGACAGGGTCGTTAACTCGATCTGAAAAGTTGTTTTCTCGTTTTAGTATCATACCATATCCACTAAAGATTGTCCTAAGCATAAAATATGGAAGAAAAAAAACATTTACTCGTGTCGAAAAGACTTCACAACCTCAACCCTTACGAAAAGACCCTCGTGGAGGCACCCGAATGACTATGTGGAAAACCTTTGTTTCTTTCGATGTTTTTCTACGAATCTGTAAGGAAACGCTCAAGTTTAAGAGTCTTACACATATAAATGGTTAAAATACGAATTTTTTTCACTTTCGCTTCCGGGCCATTTTTCACCCAAAATCCATAGGTGTTAACATAGGAACTTTTTGGCCCATTGGGACAGGGTCGTTAACTCGATCTGAAAAGTTGTTTTCTCGTTTTAGTATCATACCATATCCACTAAAGATTGTCCTAAGCATAAAATATGGAAGAAAAAAAACATTTACTCGTGTCGAAAAGACTTCACAACCTCAACCCTTACGAAAAGACCCTCGTGGAGGCACCCGAATGACTATGTGGAAAACCTTTGTTTCTTTCGATGTTTTTCGACGAATCTGTAAGGAAACGCTCAAGTTTAAGAGTCTTACACATATAAATGGTTAAAATACGAATTTTTTTCACTTTCGCTTCCGGGCCATTTTTCACCCAAAATCCATAGGTGTTAACATAGGAACTTTTTGGCCCATTGGGACAGGGTCGTTAACTCGATCTGAAAAGTTGTTTTCTCGTTTTAGTATCATACCATATCCACTAAAGATTGTCCTAAGCATAAAATATGGAAGAAAAAAAACATTTACTCGTGTCGAAAAGACTTCACAACCTCAACCCTTACGAAAAGACCCTCGTGGAGGCACCCGAATGACTATGTGGAAAACCTTTGTTTCTTTCGATGTTTTTCTACGAATCTGTAAGGAAACGCTCAAGTTTAAGAGTCTTACACATATAAATGGTTAAAATACGAATTTTTTTCACTTTCGCTTCCGGGCCATTTTTCACCCAAAATCCATAGGTGTTAACATAGGAACTTTTTGGCCCATTGGGACAGGGTCGTTAACTCGATCTGAAAAGTTGTTTTCTCGTTTTAGTATCATACCATATCCACTAAAGATTGTCCTAAGCATAAAATATGGAAGAAAAAAAACATTTACTCGTGTCGAAAAGACTTCACAACCTCAACCCTTACGAAAAGACCCTCGTGGAGGCACCCGAATGACTATGTGGAAAACCTTTGTTTCTTTCGATGTTTTTCGACGAATCTGTAAGGAAACGCTCAAGTTTAAGAGTCTTACACATATAAATGGTTAAAATACGAATTTTTTTTCACTTTCGCTTCCGGGCCATTTTTCACCCAAAATCCATAGGTGTTAACATAGGAACTTTTTGGCCCATTGGGACAGGGTCGTTAACTCGATCTGAAAAGTTGTTTTCTCGTTTTAGTATCATACCATATCCACTAAAGATTGTCCTAAGCTTAAAATATGGAAGAAAAAATACATTTACTCGTGTCGAAAAGACTTCACAACCTCAACCCTTACGAAAAGACCCTCGTGGAGGCACCCGAATGACTATGTGGAAAACCTTTGTTTCTTTCGATGTTTTTCGACGAATCTGTAAGGAAACGCTCAAGTTTAAGAGTCTTACACATATAAATGGTTAAAATACGAATTTTTTTCACTTTCGCTTCCGGGCCATTTTTCACCCAAAATCCATAGGTGTTAACATAGGAACTTTTTGGCCCATTGGGACAGGGTCGTTAACTCGATCTGAAAAGTTGTTTTCTCGTTTTAGTATCATACCATATCCACTAAAGATTGTCCTAAGCATAAAATATGGAAGAAAAAAAACATTTACTCGTGTCGAAAAGACTTCACAACCTCAATCCTTACGAAAAGACCCTCGTGGAGGCACCCGAATGACTATGTGGAAAACCTTTGTTTCTTTCGATGTTTTTCGACGAATCTGTAAGGAAACGCTCAAGTTTAAGAGTCTTACACATATAAATGGTTAAAATACGAATTTTTTTCACTTTCGCTTCCGGGCCATTTTTCACCCAAAATCCATAGGTGTTAACATAGGAACTTTTTGGCCCATTGGGACAGGGTCGTTAACTCGATCTGAAAAGTTGTTTTCTCGTTTTAGTATCATACCATATCCACTAAAGATTGTCCTAAGCATAAAATATGGAAGAAAAAAAACATTTACTCGTGTCGAAAAGACTTCACAACCTCAACCCTTACGAAAAGAACCTCGTGGAGGCACCCGAATGACTATGTGGAAAACCTTTGTTTCTTTCGATGTTTTTCTACGAATCTGTAAGGAAACGCTCAAGTTTAAGAGTCTTACACATATAAATGGTTAAAATACGAATTTTTTTCACTTTCGCTTCCGGGCCATTTTTCACCCAAAATCCATAGGTGTTAACATAGGAACTTTTTGGCCCATTGGGACAGGGTCGTTAACTCGATCTGAAAAGTTGTTTTCTCGTTTTAGTATCATACCATATCCACTAAAGATTGTCCTAAGCATAAAATATGGAAGAAAAAAAAACATTTACTCGTGTCGAAAAGACTTCACAACCTCAACCCTTACGAAAAGACCCTCGTGGAGGCACCCGAATGACTATGTGGAAAACCTTTGTTTCTTTCGATGTTTTTCGACGAATCTGTAAGGAAACGCTCAAGTTTAAGAGTCTTACACATATAAATGGTTAAAATACGAATTTTTTTCACTTTCGCTTCCGGGCCATTTTTCACCCAAAATCCATAGGTGTTAACATAGGAACTTTTTGGCCCATTGGGACAGGGTCGTTAACTCGATCTGAAAAGTTGTTTTCTCGTTTTAGTATCATACCATATCCACTAAAGATTGTCCTAAGCATAAAATATGGAAGAAAAAAAACATTTACTCGTGTCGAAAAGACTTCACAACCTCAACCCTTACGAAAAGACCCTCGTGGAGGCACCTGAATGACTATGTGGAAAACCTTTGTTTCTTTCGATGTTTTTCGACGAATCTGTAAGGAAACGCTCAAGTTTAAGAGTCTTACACATATAAATGGTTAAAATACGAATTTTTTTCACTTTCGCTTCCGGGCCATTTTTCACCCAAAATCCATAGGTGTTAACATAGGAACTTTTTGGCCCATTGGGACAGGGTCGTTAACTCGATCTGAAAAGTTGTTTTCTCGTTTTAGTATCATACCATATCCACTAAAGATTGTCCTAAGCATAAAATATGGAAGAAAAAAAACATTTACTCGTGTCGAAAAGACTTCACAACCTCAATCCTTACGAAAAGACCCTCGTGGAGGCACCCGAATGACTATGTGGAAAACCTTTGTTTCTTTCGATGTTTTTCGACGAATCTGTAAGGAAACGCTCAAGTTTAAGAGTCTTACACATATAAATGGTTAAAATACGAATTTTTTTCACTTTCGCTTCCGGGCCATTTTTCACCCAAAATCCATAGGTGTTAACATAGGAACTTTTTGGCCCATTGGGACAGGGTCGTTAACTCGATCTGAAAAGTTGTTTTCTCGTTTTAGTATCATACCATATCCACTAAAGATTGTCCTAAGCATAAAATATGGAAGAAAAAAAACATTTACTCGTGTCGAAAAGACTTCACAACCTCAATCCTTACGAAAAGACCCTCGTGGAGGCACCCGAATGACTATGTGGAAAACCTTTGTTTCTTTCGATGTTTTTCGACGAATCTGTAAGGAAACGCTCAAGTTTAAGAGTCTTACACATATAAATGGTTAAAATACGAATTTTTTTCACTTTCGCTTCCGGGCCATTTTTCACCCAAAATCCATAGGTGTTAACATAGGAACTTTTTGGCCCATTGGGACAGGGTCGTTAACTCGATCTGAAAAGTTGTTTTCTCGTTTTAGTATCATACCATATCCACTAAAGATTGTCCTAAGCATAAAATATGGAAGAAAAAAAACATTTACTCGTGTCGAAAAGACTTCACAACCTCAATCCTTACGAAAAGACCCTCGTGGAGGCACCCGAATGACTATGTGGAAAACCTTTGTTTCTTTCGATGTTTTTCGACGAATCTGTAAGGAAACGCTCAAGTTTAAGAGTCTTACACATATAAATGGTTAAAATACGAATTTTTTTCACTTTCGCTTCCGGGCCATTTTTCACCCAAAATCCATAGGTGTTAACATAGGAACTTTTTGGCCCATTGGGACAGGGTCGTTAACTCGATCTGAAAAGTTGTTTTCTCGTTTTAGTATCATACCATATCCACTAAAGATTGTCCTAAGCATAAAATATGGAAGAAAAAAAACATTTACTCGTGTCGAAAAGACTTCACAACCTCAACCCTTACGAAAAGACCCTCGTGGAGGCACCCGAATGACTATGTGGAAAACATTTGTTTCTTTCGATGTTTTTCTACGAATCTGTAAGGAAACGCTCAAGTTTAAGAGTCTTACACATATAAATGGTTAAAATACGAATTTTTTTCACTTTCGCTTCCGGGCCATTTTTCACCCAAAATCCATAGGTGTTAACATAGGAACTTTTTGGCCCATTGGGACAGGGTCGTTAACTCGATCTGAAAAGTTGTTTTCTCGTTTTAGTATCATACCATATCCACTAAAGATTGTCCTAAGCTTAAAATATGGAAGAAAAAATACATTTACTCGTGTCGAAAAGACTTCACAACCTCAACCCTTACGAAAAGACCCTCGTGGAGGCACCCGAATGACTATGTGGAAAACCTTTGTTTCTTTCGATGTTTTTCGACGAATCTGTAAGGAAACGCTCAAGTTTAAGAGTCTTACACATATAAATGGTTAAAATACGAATTTTTTTCACTTTCGCTTCCGGGCCATTTTTCACCCAAAATCCATAGGTGTTAACATAGGAACTTTTTGGCCCATTGGGACAGGGTCGTTAACTCGATCTGAAAAGTTGTTTTCTCGTTTTAGTATCATACCATATCCACTAAAGATTGTCCTAAGCATAAAATATGGAAGAAAAAAAACATTTACTCGTGTCGAAAAGACTTCACAACCTCAATCCTTACGAAAAGACCCTCGTGGAGGCACCCGAATGACTATGTGGAAAACCTTTGTTTCTTTCGATGTTTTTCGACGAATCTGTAAGGAAACGCTCAAGTTTAAGAGTCTTACACATATAAATGGTTAAAATACGAATTTTTTTCACTTTCGCTTCCGGGCCATTTTTCACCCAAAATCCATAGGTGTTAACATAGGAACTTTTTGGCCCATTGGGACAGGGTCGTTAACTCGATCTGAAAAGTTGTTTTCTCGTTTTAGTATCATACCATATCCACTAAAGATTGTCCTAAGCATAAAATATGGAAGAAAAAAAACATTTACTCGTGTCGAAAAGACTTCACAACCTCAATCCTTACGAAAAGACCCTCGTGGAGGCACCCGAATGACTATGTGGAAAACCTTTGTTTCTTTCGATGTTTTTCGACGAATCTGTAAGGAAACGCTCAAGTTTAAGAGTCTTACACATATAAATGGTTAAAATACGAATTTTTTTCACTTTCGCTTCCGGGCCATTTTTCACCCAAAATCCATAGGTGTTAACATAGGAACTTTTTGGCCCATTGGGACAGGGTCGTTAACTCGATCTGAAAAGTTGTTTTCTCGTTTTAGTATCATACCATATCCACTAAAGATTGTCCTAAGCATAAAATATGGAAGAAAAAATACATTTACTCGTGTCGAAAAGACTTCACAACCTCAACCCTTACGAAAAGACCCTCGTGGAGGCACCCGAATGACTATGTGGAAAACCTTTGTTTCTTTCGATGTTTTTCGACGAATCTGTAAGGAAACGCTCAAGTTTAAGAGTCTTACACATATAAATGGTTAAAATACGAATTTTTTTCACTTTCGCTTCCGGGCCATTTTTCACCCAAAATCCATAGGTGTTAACATAGGAACTTTTTGGCCCATTGGGACAGGGTCGTTAACTCGATCTGAAAAGTTGTTTTCTCGTTTTAGTATCATACCATATCCACTAAAGATTGTCCTAAGCATAAAATATGGAAGAAAAAAAACATTTACTCGTGTCGAAAAGACTTCACAACCTCAACCCTTACGAAAAGACCCTCGTGGAGGCACCCGAATGACTATGTGGAAAACATTTGTTTCTTTCGATGTTTTTCTACGAATCTGTAAGGAAACGCTCAAGTTTAAGAGTCTTACACATATAAATGGTTAAAATACGAATTTTTTTCACTTTCGCTTCCGGGCCATTTTTCACCCAAAATCCATAGGTGTTAACATAGGAACTTTTTGGCCCATTGGGACAGGGTCGTTAACTCGATCTGAAAAGTTGTTTTCTCGTTTTAGTATCATACCATATCCACTAAAGATTGTCCTAAGCTTAAAATATGGAAGAAAAAATACATTTACTCGTGTCGAAAAGACTTCACAACCTCAACCCTTACGAAAAGACCCTCGTGGAGGCACCCGAATGACTATGTGGAAAACCTTTGTTTCTTTCGATGTTTTTCGACGAATCTGTAAGGAAACGCTCAAGTTTAAGAGTCTTACACATATAAATGGTTAAAATACGAATTTTTTTCACTTTCGCTTCCGGGCCATTTTTCACCCAAAATCCATAGGTGTTAACATAGGAACTTTTTGGCCCATTGGGACAGGGTCGTTAACTCGATCTGAAAAGTTGTTTTCTCATTTTAGTATCATACCATATCCACTAAAGATTGTCCTAAGCATAAAATATGGAAGAAAAAAAACATTTACTCGTGTCGAAAAGACTTCACAACCTCAATCCTTACGAAAAGACCCTCGTGGAGGCACCCGAATGACTATGTGGAAAACCTTTGTTTCTTTCGATGTTTTTCGACGAATCTGTAAGGAAACGCTCAAGTTTAAGAGTCTTACACATATAAATGGTTAAAATACGAATTTTTTTCACTTTCGCTTCCGGGCCATTTTTCACCCAAAATCCATAGGTGTTAACATAGGAACTTTTTGGCCCATTGGGACAGGGTCGTTAACTCGATCTGAAAAGTTGTTTTCTCGTTTTAGTATCATACCATATCCACTAAAGATTGTCCTAAGCATAAAATATGGAAGAAAAAAAACATTTACTCGTGTCGAAAAGACTTCACAACCTCAATCCTTACGAAAAGACCCTCGTGGAGGCACCCGAATGACTATGTGGAAAACCTTTGTTTCTTTCGATGTTTTTCGACGAATCTGTAAGGAAACGCTCAAGTTTAAGAGTCTTACACATATAAATGGTTAAAATACGAATTTTTTTCACTTTCGCTTCCGGGCCATTTTTCACCCAAAATCCATAGGTGTTAACATAGGAACTTTTTGGCCCATTGGGACAGGGTCGTTAACTCGATCTGAAAAGTTGTTTTCTCGTTTTAGTATCATACCATATCCACTAAAGATTGTCCTAAGCATAAAATATGGAAGAAAAAAAACATTTACTCGTGTCGAAAAGACTTCACAACCTCAACCCTTACGAAAAGACCCTCGTGGAGGCACCCGAATGACTATGTGGAAAACATTTGTTTCTTTCGATGTTTTTCTACGAATCTGTAAGGAAACGCTCAAGTTTAAGAGTCTTACACATATAAATGGTTAAAATACGAATTTTTTTCACTTTCGCTTCCGGGCCATTTTTCACCCAAAATCCATAGGTGTTAACATAGGAACTTTTTGGCCCCTTGGGACAGGGTCGTTAACTCGATCTGAAAAGTTGTTTTCTCGTTTTAGTATCATACCATATCCACTAAAGATTGTCCTAAGCATAAAATATGGAAGAAAAAAAACATTTACTCGTGTCGAAAAGACTTCACAACCTCAACCCTTACGAAAAGACCCTCGTGGAGGCACCCGAATGACTATGTGGAAAACCTTTGTTTCTTTCGATGTTTTTCTACGAATCTGTAAGGAAACGCTCAAGTTTAAGAGTCTTACACATATAAATGGTTAAAATACGAATTTTTTTCACTTTCGCTTCCGGGCCATTTTTCACCCAAAATCCATAGGTGTTAACATAGGAACTTTTTGGCCCATTGGGACAGGGTCGTTAACTCGATCTGAAAAGTTGTTTTCTCGTTTTAGTATCATACCATATCCACTAAAGATTGTCCTAAGCATAAAATATGGAAGAAAAAAAACATTTACTCGTGTCGAAAAGACTTCACAACCTCAACCCTTACGAAAAGACCCTCGTGGAGGCACCCGAATGACTATGTGGAAAACCTTTGTTTCTTTCGATGTTTTTCTACGAATCTGTAAGGAAACGCTCAAGTTTAAGAGTCTTACACATATAAATGGTTAAAATACGAATTTTTTTCACTTTCGCTTCCGGGCCATTTTTCACCCAAAATCCATAGGTGTTAACATAGGAACTTTTTGGCCCATTGGGACAGGGTCGTTAACTCGATCTGAAAAGTTGTTTTCTCGTTTTAGTATCATACCATATCCACTAAAGATTGTCCTAAGCATAAAATATGGAAGAAAAAAAACATTTACTCGTGTCGAAAAGACTTCACAACCTCAACCCTTACGAAAAGACCCTCGTGGAGGCACCCGAATGACTATGTGGAAAACCTTTGTTTCTTTCGATGTTTTTCTACGAATCTGTAAGGAAACGCTCAAGTTTAAGAGTCTTACACATATAAATGGTTAAAATACGAATTTTTTTCACTTTCGCTTCCGGGCCATTTTTCACCCAAAATCCATAGGTGTTAACATAGGAACTTTTTGGCCCATTGGGACAGGGTCGTTAACTCGATCTGAAAAGTTGTTTTCTCGTTTTAGTATCATACCATATCCACTAAAGATTGTCCTAAGCTTAAAATATGGAAGAAAAAATACATTTACTCGTGTCGAAAAGACTTCACAACCTCAACCCTTACCAAAATTCCCTCGTGGAGGCACCCGAATGACTATGTGGAAAACCTTTGTTTCTTTCGATGTTTTTCGACGAATCTGTAAGGAAACGCTCAAGTTTAAGAGTCTTACACATATAAATGGTTAAAATACGAATTTTTTTCACTTTCGCTTCCGGGCCATTTTTCACCCAAAATCCATAGGTGTTAACATAGGAACTTTTTGGCCCATTGGGACAGGGTCGTTAACTCGATCTGAAAAGTTGTTTTCTCGTTTTAGTATCATACCATATCCACTAAAGATTGTCCTAAGCTTAAAATATGGATGAAAAAAAACATTTACTCGTGTCGAAAAGACTTCACAACCTCAACCCTTACGAAAAGACCCTCGTGGAGGCACCCGAATGACTATGTGGAAAACCTTTGTTTCTTTCGTTGTTTTTCGACGAATCTGTAAGGAAACGCTCAAGTTTAAGAGTCTTACACATATAAATGGTTAAAATACGAATTTTTTTCACTTTCGCTTCCGGGCCATTTTTCACCCAAAATCCATAGGTGTTAACATAGGAACTTTTTGGCCCATTGGGACAGGGTCGTTAACTCGATCTGAAAAGTTGTTTTCTCGTTTTAGTATCATACCATATCCACTAAAGATTGTCCTAAGCATAAAATATGGAAGAAAAAAAACATTTACTCGTGTCGAAAAGACTTCACAACCTCAACCCTTACGAAAAGACCCTCGTGGAGGCACCCGAATGACTATGTGGAAAACCTTTGTTTCTTTCGATGTTTTTCTACGAATCTGTAAGGAAACGCTCAAGTTTAAGAGTCTTACACATATAAATGGTTAAAATACGAATTTTTTTCACTTTCGCTTCCGGGCCATTTTTCACCCAAAATCCATAGGTGTTAACATAGGAACTTTTTGGCCCATTGGGACAGGGTCGTTAACTCGATCTGAAAAGTTGTTTTCTCGTTTTAGTATCATACCATATCCACTAAAGATTGTCCTAAGCTTAAAATATGGATGAAAAAAAACATTTACTCGTGTCGAAAAGACTTCACAACCTCAACCCTTACGAAAAGACCCTCGTGGAGGCACCCGAATGACTATGTGGAAAACCTTTGTTTCTTTCGTTGTTTTTCGACGAATCTGTAAGGAAACGCTCAAGTTTAAGAGTCTTACACATATAAATGGTTAAAATACGAATTTTTTTCACTTTCGCTTCCGGGCCATTTTTCACCCAAAATCCATAGGTGTTAACATAGGAACTTTTTGGCCCATTGGGACAGGGTCGTTAACTCGATCTGAAAAGTTGTTTTCTCATTTTAGTATCATACCATATCCACTAAAGATTGTCCTAAGCTTAAAATATGGAAGAAAAAATACATTTACTCGTGTCGAAAAGACTTCACAACCTCAACCCTTACGAAAAGACCCTCGTGGAGGCACCCGAATGACTATGTGGAAAACCTTTGTTTCTTTCGATGTTTTTCGACGAATCTGTAAGGAAACGCTCAAGTTTAAGAGTCTTACACATATAAATGGTTAAAATACGAATTTTTTTCACTTTCGCTTCCGGGCCATTTTTCACCCAAAATCCATAGGTGTTAACATAGGAACTTTTTGGCCCATTGGGACAGGGTCGTTAACTCGATCTGAAAAGTTGTTTTCTCGTTTTAGTATCATACCATATCCACTAAAGATTGTCCTAAGCATAAAATATGGAAGAAAAAAAACATTTACTCGTGTCGAAAAGACTTCACAACCTCAACCCTTACGAAAAGACCCTCGTGGAGGCACCTGAATGACTATGTGGAAAACCTTTGTTTCTTTCGATGTTTTTCGACGAATCTGTAAGGAAACGCTCAAGTTTAAGAGTCTTACACATATAAATGGTTAAAATACGAATTTTTTTCACTTTCGCTTCCGGGCCATTTTTCACCCAAAATCCATAGGTGTTAACATAGGAACTTTTTGGCCCATTGGGACAGGGTCGTTAACTCGATCTGAAAAGTTGTTTTCTCGTTTTAGTATCATACCATATCCACTAAAGATTGTCCTAAGCATAAAATATGGAAGAAAAAAAACATTTACTCGTGTCGAAAAGACTTCACAACCTCAACCCTTACGAAAAGACCCTCGTGGAGGCACCCGAATGACTATGTGGAAAACCTTTGTTTCTTTCGATGTTTTTCTACGAATCTGTAAGGAAACGCTCAAGTTTAAGAGTCTTACACATATAAATGGTTAAAATACGAATTTTTTTCACTTTCGCTTCCGGGCCATTTTTCACCCAAAATCCATAGGTGTTAACATAGGAACTTTTTGGCCCATTGGGACAGGGTCGTTAACTCGATCTGAAAAGTTGTTTTCTCGTTTTAGTATCATACCATATCCACTAAAGATTGTCCTAAGCATAAAATATGGAAGAAAAAAAACATTTACTCGTGTCGAAAAGACTTCACAACCTCAACCCTTACGAAAAGACCCTCGTGGAGGCACCCGAATGACTATGTGGAAAACCTTTGTTTCTTTCGATGTTTTTCGACGAATCTGTAAGGAAACGCTCAAGTTTAAGAGTCTTACACATATAAATGGTTAAAATACGAATTTTTTTCACTTTCGCTTCCGGGCCATTTTTCACCCAAAATCCATAGGTGTTAACATAGGAACTTTTTGGCCCATTGGGACAGGGTCGTTAACTCGATCTGAAAAGTTGTTTTCTCGTTTTAGTATCATACCATATCCACTAAAGATTGTCCTAAGCTTAAAATATGGAAGAAAAAATACATTTACTCGTGTCGAAAAGACTTCACAACCTCAACCCTTACCAAAATTCCCTCGTGGAGGCACCCGAATGACTATGTGGAAAACCTTTGTTTCTTTCGATGTTTTCGACGAATCTGTAAGGAAACGCTCAAGTTTAAGAGTCTTACACATATAAATGGTTAAAATACGAATTTTTTTCACTTTCGCTTCCGGGCCATTTTTCACCCAAAATCCATAGGTGTTAACATAGGAACTTTTTGGCCCATTGGGACAGGGTCGTTAACTCGATCTGAAAAGTTGTTTTCTCGTTTTAGTATCATACCATATCCACTAAAGATTGTCCTAAGCTTAAAATATGGATGAAAAAAAACATTTACTCGTGTCGAAAAGACTTCACAACCTCAACCCTTACGAAAAGACCCTCGTGGAGGCACCCGAATGACTATGTGGAAAACCTTTGTTTCTTTCGTTGTTTTTCGACGAATCTGTAAGGAAACGCTCAAGTTTAAGAGTCTTACACATATAAATGGTTAAAATACGAATTTTTTTCACTTTCGCTTCCGGGCCATTTTTCACCCAAAATCCATAGGTGTTAACATAGGAACTTTTTGGCCCATTGGGACAGGGTCGTTAACTCGATCTGAAAAGTTGTTTTCTCATTTTAGTATCATACCATATCCACTAAAGATTGTCCTAAGCATAAAATATGGAAGAAAAAAAACATTTACTCGTGTCGAAAAGACTTCACAACCTCAACCCTTACGAAAAGACCCTCGTGGAGGCACCCGAATGACTATGTGGAAAACCTTTGTTTCTTTCGATGTTTTTCGACGAATCTGTAAGGAAACGCTCAAGTTTAAGAGTCTTACACATATAAATGGTTAAAATACGAATTTTTTTCACTTTCGCTTCCGGGCCATTTTTCACCCAAAATCCATAGGTGTTAACATAGGAACTTTTTGGCCCATTGGGACAGGGTCGTTAACTCGATCTGAAAAGTTGTTTTCTCATTTTAGTATCATACCATATCCACTAAAGATTGTCCTAAGCTTAAAATATGGAAGAAAAAATACATTTACTCGTGTCGAAAAGACTTCACAACCTCAACCCTTACGAAAAGACCCTCGTGGAGGCACCCGAATGACTATGTGGAAAACCTTTGTTTCTTTCGATGTTTTTCGACGAATCTGTAAGGAAACGCTCAAGTTTAAGAGTCTTACACATATAAATGGTTAAAATACGAATTTTTTTCACTTTCGCTTCCGGGCCATTTTTCACCCAAAATCCATAGGTGTTAACATAGGAACTTTTTGGCCCATTGGGACAGGGTCGTTAACTCGATCTGAAAAGTTGTTTTCTCGTTTTAGTATCATACCATATCCACTAAAGATTGTCCTAAGCTTAAAATATGGATGAAAAAAAACATTTACACGTGTCGAAAAGACTTCACAACCTCAACCCTTACGAAAAGACCCTCGTGGAGGCACCCGAATGACTATGTGGAAAACCTTTGTTTCTTTCGTTGTTTTTCGACGAATCTGTAAGGAAACGCTCAAGTTTAAGAGTCTTACACATATAAATGGTTAAAATACATTTACTCGTGTCGAAAAGACTTCACAACCTCAACCCTTACGAAAAGACCCTCGTGGAGGCACCCGAATGACTATGTGGAAAACCTTTGTTTCTTTCGATGTTTTTCGACGAATCTGTAAGGAAACGCTCAAGTTTAAGAGTCTTACACATATAAATGGTTAAAATACGAATTTTTTTCACTTTCGCTTCCGGGCCATTTTTCACCCAAAATCCATAGGTGTTAACATAGGAACTTTTTGGCCCATTGGGACAGGGTCGTTAACTCGATCTGAAAAGTTGTTTTCTCGTTTTAGTATCATACCATATCCACTAAAGATTGTCCTAAGCATAAAATATGGAAGAAAAAAAACATTTACTCGTGTCGAAAAGACTTCACAACCTCAACCCTTACGAAAAGACCCTCGTGGAGGCACCTGAATGACTATGTGGAAAACCTTTGTTTCTTTCGATGTTTTTCGACGAATCTGTAAGGAAACGCTCAAGTTTAAGAGTCTTACACATATAAATGGTTAAAATACGAATTTTTTTCACTTTCGCTTCCGGGCCATTTTTCACCCAAAATCCATAGGTGTTAACATAGGAACTTTTTGGCCCATTGGGACAGGGTCGTTAACTCGATCTGAAAAGTTGTTTTCTCGTTTTAGTATCATACCATATCCACTAAAGATTGTCCTAAGCATAAAATATGGAAGAAAAAAAACATTTACTCGTGTCGAAAATACTTCACAACCTCAACCCTTACGAAAAGACCCTCGTGGAGGCACCCGAATGACTATGTGGAAAACCTTTGTTTCTTTCGATGTTTTTCGACGAATCTGTAAGGAAACGCTCAAGTTTAAGAGTCTTACACATATAAATGGTTAAAATACGAATTTTTTTCACTTTCGCTTCCGGGCCATTTTTCACCCAAAATCCATAGGTGTTAACATAGGAACTTTTTGGCCCATTGGGACAGGGTCGTTAACTCGATCTGAAAAGTTGTTTTCTCGTTTTAGTATCATACCATATCCACTAAAGATTGTCCTAAGCATAAAATATGGAAGAAAAAAAACATTTACTCGTGTCGAAAAGACTTCACAACCTCAACCCTTACGAAAAGACCCTCGTGGAGGCACCCGAATGACTATGTGGAAAACCTTTGTTTCTTTCGATGTTTTTCGACGAATCTGTAAGGAAACGCTCAAGTTTAAGAGTCTTACACATATAAATGGTTAAAATACGAATTTTTTTCACTTTCGCTTCCGGGCCATTTTTCACCCAAAATCCATAGGTGTTAACATAGGAACTTTTTGGCCCATTGGGACAGGGTCGTTAACTCGATCTGAAAAGTTGTTTTCTCGTTTTAGTATCATACCATATCCACTAAAGATTGTCCTAAGCTTAAAATATGGAAGAAAAAATACATTTACTCGTGTCGAAAAGACTTCACAACCTCAACCCTTACCAAAATTCCCTCGTGGAGGCACCCGAATGACTATGTGGAAAACCTTTGTTTCTTTCGATGTTTTTCGACGAATCTGTAAGGAAACGCTCAAGTTTAAGAGTCTTACACATATAAATGGTTAAAATACGAATTTTTTTCACTTTCGCTTCCGGGCCATTTTTCACCCAAAATCCATAGGTGTTAACATAGGAACTTTTTGGCCCATTGGGACAGGGTCGTTAACTCGATCTGAAAAGTTGTTTTCTCGTTTTAGTATCATACCATATCCACTAAAGATTGTCCTAAGCTTAAAATATGGATGAAAAAAAACATTTACTCGTGTCGAAAAGACTTCACAACCTCAACCCTTACGAAAAGACCCTCGTGGAGGCACCCGAATGACTATGTGGAAAACCTTTGTTTCTTTCGTTGTTTTTCGACGAATCTGTAAGGAAACGCTCAAGTTTAAGAGTCTTACACATATAAATGGTTAAAATACGAATTTTTTTCACTTTCGCTTCCGGGCCATTTTTCACCCAAAATCCATAGGTGTTAACATAGGAACTTTTTGGCCCATTGGGACAGGGTCGTTAACTCGATCTGAAAAGTTGTTTTCTCGTTTTAGTATCATACCATATCCACTAAAGATTGTCCTAAGCATAAAATATGGAAGAAAAAATACATTTACTCGTGTGGAAAAGACTTCACAACCTCAACCCTTACGAAAAGACCCTCGTGGAGGCACCCGAATGACTATGTGGAAAACCTTTGTTTCTTTCGATGTTTTTCGACGAATCTGTAAGGAAACGCTCAAGTTTAAGAGTCTTACACATATAAATGGTTAAAATACGAATTTTTTTCACTTTCGCTTCCGGGCCATTTTTCACCCAAAATCCATAGGTGTTAACATAGGAACTTTTTGGCCCATTGGGACAGGGTCGTTAACTCGATCTGAAAAGTTGTTTTCTCGTTTTAGTATCATACCATATCCACTAAAGATTGTCCTAAGCATAAAATATGGAAGAAAAAAAACATTTACTCGTGTCGAAAAGACTTCACAACCTCAACCCTTACGAAAAGACCCTCGTGGAGGCACCCGAATGACTATGTGGAAAACCTTTGTTTCTTTCGATGTTTTTCGACGAATCTGTAAGGAAACGCTCAAGTTTAAGAGTCTTACACATATAAATGGTTAAAATACGAATTTTTTTCACTTTCGCTTCCGGGCCATTTTTCACCCAAAATCCATAGGTGTTAACATAGGAACTTTTTGGCCCATTGGGACAGGGTCGTTAACTCGATCTGAAAAGTTGTTTTCTCGTTTTAGTATCATACCATATCCACTAAAGATTGTCCTAAGCATAAAATATGGAAGAAAAAAAACATTTACTCGTGTCGAAAAGACTTCACAACCTCAACCCTTACGAAAAGACCCTCGTGGAGGCACCCGAATGACTATGTGGAAAACCTTTGTTTCTTTCGATGTTTTTCGACGAATCTGTAAGGAAACGCTCAAGTTTAAGAGTCTTACACATATAAATGGTTAAAATACGAATTTTTTTCACTTTCGCTTCCGGGCCATTTTTCACCCAAAATCCATAGGTGTTAACATAGGAACTTTTTGGCCCATTGGGACAGGGTCGTTAACTCGATCTGAAAAGTTGTTTTCTCGTTTTAGTATCATACCATATCCACTAAAGATTGTCCTAAGCATAAAATATGGAAGAAAAAAAACATTTACTCGTGTCGAAAAGACTTCACAACCTCAACCCTTACGAAAAGACCCTCGTGGAGGCACCCGAATGACTATGTGGAAAACCTTTGTTTCTTTCGATGTTTTTCGACGAATCTGTAAGGAAACGCTCAAGTTTAAGAGTCTTACACATATAAATGGTTAAAATACGAATTTTTTTCACTTTCGCTTCCGGGCCATTTTTCACCCAAAATCCATAGGTGTTAACATAGGAACTTTTTGGCCCATTGGGACAGGGTCGTTAACTCGATCTGAAAAGTTGTTTTCTCGTTTTAGTATCATACCATATCCACTAAAGATTGTCCTAAGCATAAAATATGGAAGAAAAAAAACATTTACTCGTGTCGAAAAGACTTCACAACCTCAACCCTTACGAAAAGACCCTCGTGGAGGCACCCGAATGACTATGTGGAAAACCTTTGTTTCTTTCGATGTTTTTCGACGAATCTGTAAGGAAACGCTCAAGTTTAAGAGTCTTACACATATAAATGGTTAAAATACGAATTTTTTTCACTTTCGCTTCCGGGCCATTTTTCACCCAAAATCCATAGGTGTTAACATAGGAACTTTTTGGCCCATTGGGACAGGGTCGTTAACTCGATCTGAAAAGTTGTTTTCTCGTTTTAGTATCATACCATATCCACTAAAGATTGTCCTAAGCTTAAAATATGGAAGAAAAAATACATTTACTCGTGTCGAAAAGACTTCACAACCTCAACCCTTACCAAAATTCCCTCGTGGAGGCACCCGAATGACTATGTGGAAAACCTTTGTTTCTTTCGATGTTTTTCGACGAATCTGTAAGGAAACGCTCAAGTTTAAGAGTCTTACACATATAAATGGTTAAAATACGAATTTTTTTCACTTTCGCTTCCGGGCCATTTTTCACCCAAAATCCATAGGTGTTAACATAGGAACTTTTTGGCCCATTGGGACAGGGTCGTTAACTCGATCTGAAAAGTTGTTTTCTCGTTTTAGTATCATACCATATCCACTAAAGATTGTCCTAAGCATAAAATATGGAAGAAAAAAAACATTTACTCGTGTCGAAAAGACTTCACAACCTCAACCCTTACGAAAAGACCCTCGTGGAGGCACCCGAATGACTATGTGGAAAACCTTTGTTTCTTTCGATGTTTTTCGACGAATCTGTAAGGAAACGCTCAAGTTTAAGAGTCTTACACATATAAATGGTTAAAATACGAATTTTTTTCACTTTCGCTTCCGGGCCATTTTTCACCCAAAATCCATAGGTGTTAACATAGGAACTTTTTGGCCCATTGGGACAGGGTCGTTAACTCGATCTGAAAAGTTGTTTTCTCGTTTTAGTATCATACCATATCCACTAAAGATTGTCCTAAGCTTAAAATATGGATGAAAAAAAACATTTACTCGTGTCGAAAAGACTTCACAACCTCAACCCTTACGAAAAGACCCTCGTGGAGGCACCCGAATGACTATGTGGAAAACCTTTGTTTCTTTCGTTGTTTTTCGACGAATCTGTAAGGAAACGCTCAAGTTTAAGAGTCTTACACATATAAATGGTTAAAATACGAATTTTTTTCACTTTCGCTTCCGGGCCATTTTTCACCCAAAATCCATAGGTGTTAACATAGGAACTTTTTGGCCCATTGGGACAGGGTCGTTAACTCGATCTGAAAAGTTGTTTTCTCGTTTTAGTATCATACCATATCCACTAAAGATTGTCCTAAGCATAAAATATGGAAGAAAAAAAACATTTACTCGTGTCGAAAAGACTTCACAACCTCAACCCTTACGAAAAGACCCTCGTGGAGGCACCCGAATGACTATGTGGAAAACCTTTGTTTCTTTCGATGTTTTTCGACGAATCTGTAAGGAAACGCTCAAGTTTAAGAGTCTTACACATATAAATGGTTAAAATACGAATTTTTTTCACTTTCGCTTCCGGGCCATTTTTCACCCAAAATCCATAGGTGTTAACATAGGAACTTTTTGGCCCATTGGGACAGGGTCGTTAACTCGATCTGAAAAGTTGTTTTCTCGTTTTAGTATCATACCATATCCACTAAAGATTGTCCTAAGCATAAAATATGGAAGAAAAAAAACATTTACTCGTGTCGAAAAGACTTCACAACCTCAACCCTTACGAAAAGACCCTCGTGGAGGCACCCGAATGACTATGTGGAAAACCTTTGTTTCTTTCGATGTTTTTCGACGAATCTGTAAGGAAACGCTCAAGTTTAAGAGTCTTACACATATAAATGGTTAAAATACGAATTTTTTTCACTTTCGCTTCCGGGCCATTTTTCACCCAAAATCCATAGGTGTTAACATAGGAACTTTTTGGCCCATTGGGACAGGGTCGTTAACTCGATCTGAAAAGTTGTTTTCTCGTTTTAGTATCATACCATATCCACTAAAGATTGTCCTAAGCTTAAAATATGGATGAAAAAAAACATTTACTCGTGTCGAAAAGACTTCACAACCTCAACCCTTACGAAAAGACCCTCGTGGAGGCACCCGAATGACTATGTGGAAAACCTTTGTTTCTTTCGTTGTTTTTCGACGAATCTGTAAGGAAACGCTCAAGTTTAAGAGTCTTACACATATAAATGGTTAAAATACGAATTTTTTTCACTTTCGCTTCCGGGCCATTTTTCACCCAAAATCCATAGGTGTTAACATAGGAACTTTTTGGCCCATTGGGACAGGGTCGTTAACTCGATCTGAAAAGTTGTTTTCTCGTTTTAGTATCATACCATATCCACTAAAGATTGTCCTAAGCTTAAAATATGGAAGAAAAAATACATTTACTCGTGTCGAAAAGACTTCACAACCTCAACCCTTACCAAAATTCCCTCGTGGAGGCACCCGAATGACTATGTGGAAAACCTTTGTTTCTTTCGATGTTTTTCGACGAATCTGTAAGGAAACGCTCAAGTTTAAGAGTCTTACACATATAAATGGTTAAAATACGAATTTTTTTCACTTTCGCTTCCGGGCCATTTTTCACCCAAAATCCATAGGTGTTAACATAGGAACTTTTTGGCCCATTGGGACAGGGTCGTTAACTCGATCTGAAAAGTTGTTTTCTCGTTTTAGTATCATACCATATCCACTAAAGATTGTCCTAAGCTTAAAATATGGAAGAAAAAATACATTTACTCGTGTCGAAAAGACTTCACAACCTCAACCCTTACGAAAAGACCCTCGTGGAGGCACCCGAATGACTATGTGGAAAACCTTTGTTTCTTTCGATGTTTTTCGACGAATCTGTAAGGAAACGCTCAAGTTTAAGAGTCTTACACATATAAATGGTTAAAATACGAATTTTTTTCACTTTCGCTTCCGGGCCATTTTTCACCCAAAATCCATAGGTGTTAACATAGGAACTTTTTGGCCCATTGGGACAGGGTCGTTAACTCGATCTGAAAAGTTGTTTTCTCGTTTTAGTATCATACCATATCCACTAAAGATTGTCCTAAGCATAAAATATGGAAGAAAAAAAACATTTACTCGTGTCGAAAAGACTTCACAACCTCAACCCTTACGAAAAGACCCTCGTGGAGGCACCTGAATGACTATGTGGAAAACCTTTGTTTCTTTCGATGTTTTTCGACGAATCTGTAAGGAAACGCTCAAGTTTAAGAGTCTTACACATATAAATGGTTAAAATACGAATTTTTTTCACTTTCGCTTCCGGGCCATTTTTCACCCAAAATCCATAGGTGTTAACATAGGAACTTTTTGGCCCATTGGGACAGGGTCGTTAACTCGATCTGAAAAGTTGTTTTCTCGTTTTAGTATCATACCATATCCACTAAAGATTGTCCTAAGCATAAAATATGGAAGAAAAAAAACATTTACTCGTGTGGAAAAGACTTCACAACCTCAACCCTTACGAAAAGACCCTCGTGGAGGCACCCGAATGACTATGTGGAAAACCTTTGTTTCTTTCGATGTTTTTCGACGAATCTGTAAGGAAACGCTCAAGTTTAAGAGTCTTACACATATAAATGGTTAAAATACGAATTTTTTTCACTTTCGCTTCCGGGCCATTTTTCACCCAAAATCCATAGGTGTTAACATAGGAACTTTTTGGCCCATTGGGACAGGGTCGTTAACTCGATCTGAAAAGTTGTTTTCTCGTTTTAGTATCATACCATATCCACTAAAGATTGTCCTAAGCATAAAATATGGAAGAAAAAAAACATTTACTCGTGTCGAAAAGACTTCACAACCTCAACCCTTACGAAAAGACCCTCGTGGAGGCACCCGAATGACTATGTGGAAAACCTTTGTTTCTTTCGATGTTTTTCGACGAATCTGTAAGGAAACGCTCAAGTTTAAGAGTCTTACACATATAAATGGTTAAAATACGAATTTTTTTCACTTTCGCTTCCGGGCCATTTTTCACCCAAAATCCATAGGTGTTAACATAGGAACTTTTTGGCCCATTGGGACAGGGTCGTTAACTCGATCTGAAAAGTTGTTTTCTCGTTTTAGTATCATACCATATCCACTAAAGATTGTCCTAAGCATAAAATATGGAAGAAAAAAACATTTACTCGTGTCGAAAAGACTTCACAACCTCAACCCTTACGAAAAGACCCTCGTGGAGGCACCCGAATGACTATGTGGAAAACCTTTGTTTCTTTCGATGTTTTTCGACGAATCTGTAAGGAAACGCTCAAGTTTAAGAGTCTTACACATATAAATGGTTAAAATACGAATTTTTTTCACTTTCGCTTCCGGGCCATTTTTCACCCAAAATCCATAGGTGTTAACATAGGAACTTTTTGGCCCATTGGGACAGGGTCGTTAACTCGATCTGAAAAGTTGTTTTCTCGTTTTAGTATCATACCATATCCACTAAAGATTGTCCTAAGCATAAAATATGGAAGAAAAAAAACATTTACTCGTGTCGAAAAGACTTCACAACCTCAACCCTTACGAAAAGACCCTCGTGGAGGCACCCGAATGACTATGTGGAAAACCTTTGTTTCTTTCGATGTTTTTCGACGAATCTGTAAGGAAACGCTCAAGTTTAAGAGTCTTACACATATAAATGGTTAAAATACGAATTTTTTTCACTTTCGCTTCCGGGCCATTTTTCACCCAAAATCCATAGGTGTTAACATAGGAACTTTTTGGCCCATTGGGACAGGGTCGTTAACTCGATCTGAAAAGTTGTTTTCTCGTTTTAGTATCATACCATATCCACTAAAGATTGTCCTAAGCTTAAAATATGGAAGAAAAAATACATTTACTCGTGTCGAAAAGACTTCACAACCTCAACCCTTACCAAAATTCCCTCGTGGAGGCACCCGAATGACTATGTGGAAAACCTTTGTTTCTTTCGATGTTTTTCGACGAATCTGTAAGGAAACGCTCAAGTTTAAGAGTCTTACACATATAAATGGTTAAAATACGAATTTTTTTCACTTTCGCTTCCGGGCCATTTTTCACCCAAAATCCATAGGTGTTAACATAGGAACTTTTTGGCCCATTGGGACAGGGTCGTTAACTCGATCTGAAAAGTTGTTTTCTCGTTTTAGTATCATACCATATCCACTAAAGATTGTCCTAAGCTTAAAATATGGAAGAAAAAATACATTTACTCGTGTCGAAAAGACTTCACAACCTCAACCCTTACCAAAATTCCCTCGTGGAGGCACCCGAATGACTATGTGGAAAACCTTTGTTTCTTTCGATGTTTTTCGACGAATCTGTAAGGAAACGCTCAAGTTTAAGAGTCTTACACATATAAATGGTTAAAATACGAATTTTTTTCACTTTCGCTTCCGGGCCATTTTTCACCCAAAATCCATAGGTGTTAACATAGGAACTTTTTGGCCCATTGGGACAGGGTCGTTAACTCGATCTGAAAAGTTGTTTTCTCGTTTTAGTATCATACCATATCCACTAAAGATTGTCCTAAGCATAAAATATGGAAGAAAAAAAACATTTACTCGTGTCGAAAAGACTTCACAACCTCAACCCTTACGAAAAGACCCTCGTGGAGGCACCCGAATGACTATGTGGAAAACCTTTGTTTCTTTCGATGTTTTTCGACGAATCTGTAAGGAAACGCTCAAGTTTAAGAGTCTTACACATATAAATGGTTAAAATACGAATTTTTTTCACTTTCGCTTCCGGGCCATTTTTCACCCAAAATCCATAGGTGTTAACATAGGAACTTTTTGGCCCATTGGGACAGGGTCGTTAACTCGATCTGAAAAGTTGTTTTCTCGTTTTAGTATCATACCATATCCACTAAAGATTGTCCTAAGCTTAAAATATGGAAGAAAAAATACATTTACTCGTGTCGAAAAGACTTCACAACCTCAACCCTTACCAAAATTCCCTCGTGGAGGCACCCGAATGACTATGTGGAAAACCTTTGTTTCTTTCGATGTTTTTCGACGAATCTGTAAGGAAACGCTCAAGTTTAAGAGTCTTACACATATAAATGGTTAAAATACGAATTTTTTTCACTTTCGCTTCCGGGCCATTTTTCACCCAAAATCCATAGGTGTTAACATAGGAACTTTTTGGCCCATTGGGACAGGGTCGTTAACTCGATCTGAAAAGTTGTTTTCTCGTTTTAGTATCATACCATATCCACTAAAGATTGTCCTAAGCTTAAAATATGGAAGAAAAAATACATTTACTCGTGTCGAAAAGACTTCACAACCTCAACCCTTACGAAAAGACCCTCGTGGAGGCACCCGAATGACTATGTGGAAAACCTTTGTTTCTTTCGATGTTTTTCGACGAATCTGTAAGGAAACGCTCAAGTTTAAGAGTCTTACACATATAAATGGTTAAAATACGAATTTTTTTCACTTTCGCTTCCGGGCCATTTTTCACCCAAAATCCATAGGTGTTAACATAGGAACTTTTTGGCCCATTGGGACAGGGTCGTTAACTCGATCTGAAAAGTTGTTTTCTCGTTTTAGTATCATACCATATCCACTAAAGATTGTCCTAAGCATAAAATATGGAAGAAAAAAAACATTTACTCGTGTCGAAAAGACTTCACAACCTCAACCCTTACGAAAAGACCCTCGTGGAGGCACCCGAATGACTATGTGGAAAACCTTTGTTTCTTTCGATGTTTTTCGACGAATCTGTAAGGAAACGCTCAAGTTTAAGAGTCTTACACATATAAATGGTTAAAATACGAATTTTTTTCACTTTCGCTTCCGGGCCATTTTTCACCCAAAATCCATAGGTGTTAACATAGGAACTTTTTGGCCCATTGGGACAGGGTCGTTAACTCGATCTGAAAAGTTGTTTTCTCGTTTTAGTATCATACCATATCCACTAAAGATTGTCCTAAGCATAAAATATGGAAGAAAAAAAACATTTACTCGTGTCGAAAAGACTTCACAACCTCAACCCTTACGAAAAGACCCTCGTGGAGGCACCCGAATGACTATGTGGAAAACCTTTGTTTCTTTCGATGTTTTTCGACGAATCTGTAAGGAAACGCTCAAGTTTAAGAGTCTTACACATATAAATGGTTAAAATACGAATTTTTTTCACTTTCGCTTCCGGGCCATTTTTCACCCAAAATCCATAGGTGTTAACATAGGAACTTTTTGGCCCATTGGGACAGGGTCGTTAACTCGATCTGAAAAGTTGTTTTCTCGTTTTAGTATCATACCATATCCACTAAAGATTGTCCTAAGCATAAAATATGGAAGAAAAAAAACATTTACTCGTGTCGAAAAGACTTCACAACCTCAACCCTTACGAAAAGACCCTCGTGGAGGCACCCGAATGACTATGTGGAAAACCTTTGTTTCTTTCGATGTTTTTCGACGAATCTGTAAGGAAACGCTCAAGTTTAAGAGTCTTACACATATAAATGGTTAAAATACGAATTTTTTTCACTTTCGCTTCCGGGCCATTTTTCACCCAAAATCCATAGGTGTTAACATAGGAACTTTTTGGCCCATTGGGACAGGGTCGTTAACTCGATCTGAAAAGTTGTTTTCTCGTTTTAGTATCATACCATATCCACTAAAGATTGTCCTAAGCATAAAATATGGAAGAAAAAAACATTTACTCGTGTCGAAAAGACTTCACAACCTCAACCCTTACGAAAAGACCCTCGTGGAGGCACCCGAATGACTATGTGGAAAACCTTTGTTTCTTTCGATGTTTTTCGACGAATCTGTAAGGAAACGCTCAAGTTTAAGAGTCTTACACATATAAATGGTTAAAATACGAATTTTTTTCACTTTCGCTTCCGGGCCATTTTTCACCCAAAATCCATAGGTGTTAACATAGGAACTTTTTGGCCCATTGGGACAGGGTCGTTAACTCGATCTGAAAAGTTGTTTTCTCGTTTTAGTATCATACCATATCCACTAAAGATTGTCCTAAGCATAAAATATGGAAGAAAAAAAACATTTACTCGTGTCGAAAAGACTTCACAACCTCAACCCTTACGAAAAGACCCTCGTGGAGGCACCCGAATGACTATGTGGAAAACCTTTGTTTCTTTCGATGTTTTTCGACGAATCTGTAAGGAAACGCTCAAGTTTAAGAGTCTTACACATATAAATGGTTAAAATACGAATTTTTTTCACTTTCGCTTCCGGGCCATTTTTCACCCAAAATCCATAGGTGTTAACATAGGAACTTTTTGGCCCATTGGGACAGGGTCGTTAACTCGATCTGAAAAGTTGTTTTCTCGTTTTAGTATCATACCATATCCACTAAAGATTGTCCTAAGCTTAAAATATGGAAGAAAAAATACATTTACTCGTGTCGAAAAGACTTCACAACCTCAACCCTTACCAAAATTCCCTCGTGGAGGCACCCGAATGACTATGTGGAAAACCTTTGTTTCTTTCGATGTTTTTCGACGAATCTGTAAGGAAACGCTCAAGTTTAAGAGTCTTACACATATAAATGGTTAAAATACGAATTTTTTTCACTTTCGCTTCCGGGCCATTTTTCACCCAAAATCCATAGGTGTTAACATAGGAACTTTTTGGCCCATTGGGACAGGGTCGTTAACTCGATCTGAAAAGTTGTTTTCTCGTTTTAGTATCATACCATATCCACTAAAGATTGTCCTAAGCTTAAAATATGGATGAAAAAAAACATTTACTCGTGTCGAAAAGACTTCACAACCTCAACCCTTACGAAAAGACCCTCGTGGAGGCACCCGAATGACTATGTGGAAAACCTTTGTTTCTTTCGTTGTTTTTCGACGAATCTGTAAGGAAACGCTCAAGTTTAAGAGTCTTACACATATAAATGGTTAAAATACGAATTTTTTTCACTTTCGCTTCCGGGCCATTTTTCACCCAAAATCCATAGGTGTTAACATAGGAACTTTTTGGCCCATTGGGACAGGGTCGTTAACTCGATCTGAAAAGTTGTTTTCTCGTTTTAGTATCATACCATATCCACTAAAGATTGTCCTAAGCATAAAATATGGAAGAAAAAAAACATTTACTCGTGTCGAAAAGACTTCACAACCTCAACCCTTACGAAAAGACCCTCGTGGAGGCACCCGAATGACTATGTGGAAAACCTTTGTTTCTTTCGATGTTTTTCGACGAATCTGTAAGGAAACGCTCAAGTTTAAGAGTCTTACACATATAAATGGTTAAAATACGAATTTTTTTCACTTTCGCTTCCGGGCCATTTTTCACCCAAAATCCATAGGTGTTAACATAGGAACTTTTTGGCCCATTGGGACAGGGTCGTTAACTCGATCTGAAAAGTTGTTTTCTCGTTTTAGTATCATACCATATCCACTAAAGATTGTCCTAAGCTTAAAATATGGAAGAAAAAATACATTTACTCGTGTCGAAAAGACTTCACAACCTCAACCCTTACCAAAATTCCCTCGTGGAGGCACCCGAATGACTATGTGGAAAACCTTTGTTTCTTTCGATGTTTTTCGACGAATCTGTAAGGAAACGCTCAAGTTTAAGAGTCTTACACATATAAATGGTTAAAATACGAATTTTTTTCACTTTCGCTTCCGGGCCATTTTTCACCCAAAATCCATAGGTGTTAACATAGGAACTTTTTGGCCCATTGGGACAGGGTCGTTAACTCGATCTGAAAAGTTGTTTTCTCGTTTTAGTATCATACCATATCCACTAAAGATTGTCCTAAGCTTAAAATATGGATGAAAAAAAACATTTACTCGTGTCGAAAAGACTTCACAACCTCAACCCTTACGAAAAGACCCTCGTGGAGGCACCCGAATGACTATGTGGAAAACCTTTGTTTCTTTCGTTGTTTTTCGACGAATCTGTAAGGAAACGCTCAAGTTTAAGAGTCTTACACATATAAATGGTTAAAATACGAATTTTTTTCACTTTCGCTTCCGGGCCATTTTTCACCCAAAATCCATAGGTGTTAACATAGGAACTTTTTGGCCCATTGGGACAGGGTCGTTAACTCGATCTGAAAAGTTGTTTTCTCGTTTTAGTATCATACCATATCCACTAAAGATTGTCCTAAGCTTAAAATATGGAAGAAAAAATACATTTACTCGTGTCGAAAAGACTTCACAACCTCAACCCTTACGAAAAGACCCTCGTGGAGGCACCCGAATGACTATGTGGAAAACCTTTGTTTCTTTCGATGTTTTTCGACGAATCTGTAAGGAAACGCTCAAGTTTAAGAGTCTTACACATATAAATGGTTAAAATACGAATTTTTTTCACTTTCGCTTCCGGGCCATTTTTCACCCAAAATCCATAGGTGTTAACATAGGAACTTTTTGGCCCATTGGGACAGGGTCGTTAACTCGATCTGAAAAGTTGTTTTCTCGTTTTAGTATCATACCATATCCACTAAAGATTGTCCTAAGCATAAAATATGGAAGAAAAAAAACATTTACTCGTGTCGAAAAGACTTCACAACCTCAACCCTTACGAAAAGACCCTCGTGGAGGCACCGGAATGACTATGTGGAAAACCTTTGTTTCTTTCGATGTTTTTCGACGAATCTGTAAGGAAACGCTCAAGTTTAAGAGTCTTACACATATAAATGGTTAAAATACGAATTTTTTTCACTTTCGCTTCCGGGCCATTTTTCACCCAAAATCCATAGGTGTTAACATAGGAACTTTTTGGCCCATTGGGACAGGGTCGTTAACTCGATCTGAAAAGTTGTTTTCTCGTTTTAGTATCATACCATATCCACTAAAGATTGTCCTAAGCATAAAATATGGAAGAAAAAAAACATTTACTCGTGTGGAAAAGACTTCACAACCTCAACCCTTACGAAAAGACCCTCGTGGAGGCACCCGAATGACTATGTGGAAAACCTTTGTTTCTTTCGATGTTTTTCGACGAATCTGTAAGGAAACGCTCAAGTTTAAGAGTCTTACACATATAAATGGTTAAAATACGAATTTTTTTCACTTTCGCTTCCGGGCCATTTTTCACCCAAAATCCATAGGTGTTAACATAGGAACTTTTTGGCCCATTGGGACAGGGTCGTTAACTCGATCTGAAAAGTTGTTTTCTCGTTTTAGTATCATACCATATCCACTAAAGATTGTCCTAAGCATAAAATATGGAAGAAAAAAAACATTTACTCGTGTCGAAAAGACTTCACAACCTCAACCCTTACGAAAAGACCCTCGTGGAGGCACCGAAATGACTATGTGGAAAACCTTTGTTTCTTTCGATGTTTTTCGACGAATCTGTAAGGAAACGCTCAAGTTTAAGAGTCTTACACATATAAATGGTTAAAATACGAATTTTTTTCACTTTCGCTTCCGGGCCATTTTTCACCCAAAATCCATAGGTGTTAACATAGGAACTTTTTGGCCCATTGGGACAGGGTCGTTAACTCGATCTGAAAAGTTGTTTTCTCGTTTTAGTATCATACCATATCCACTAAAGATTGTCCTAAGCATAAAATATGGAAGAAAAAAAACATTTACTCGTGTCGAAAAGACTTCACAACCTCAACCCTTACGAAAAGACCCTCGTGGAGGCACCGGAATGACTATGTGGAAAACCTTTGTTTCTTTCGATGTTTTTCGACGAATCTGTAAGGAAACGCTCAAGTTTAAGAGTCTTACACATATAAATGGTTAAAATACGAATTTTTTTCACTTTCGCTTCCGGGCCATTTTTCACCCAAAATCCATAGGTGTTAACATAGGAACTTTTTGGCCCATTGGGACAGGGTCGTTAACTCGATCTGAAAAGTTGTTTTCTCGTTTTAGTATCATACCATATCCACTAAAGATTGTCCTAAGCATAAAATATGGAAGAAAAAAAACATTTACTCGTGTGGAAAAGACTTCACAACCTCAACCCTTACGAAAAGACCCTCGTGGAGGCACCTGAATGACTATGTGGAAAACCTTTGTTTCTTTCGATGTTTTTCGACGAATCTGTAAGGAAACGCTCAAGTTTAAGAGTCTTACACATATAAATGGTTAAAATACGAATTTTTTTCACTTTCGCTTCCGGGCCATTTTTCACCCAAAATCCATAGGTGTTAACATAGGAACTTTTTGGCCCATTGGGACAGGGTCGTTAACTCGATCTGAAAAGTTGTTTTCTCGTTTTAGTATCATACCATATCCACTAAAGATTGTCCTAAGCTTAAAATATGGAAGAAAAAATACATTTACTCGTGTCGAAAAGACTTCACAACCTCAACCCTTACCAAAATTCCCTCGTGGAGGCACCCGAATGACTATGTGGAAAACCTTTGTTTCTTTCGATGTTTTTCGACGAATCTGTAAGGAAACGCTCAAGTTTAAGAGTCTTACACATATAAATGGTTAAAATACGAATTTTTTTCACTTTCGCTTCCGGGCCATTTTTCACCCAAAATCCATAGGTGTTAACATAGGAACTTTTTGGCCCATTGGGACAGGGTCGTTAACTCGATCTGAAAAGTTGTTTTCTCGTTTTAGTATCATACCATATCCACTAAAGATTGTCCTAAGCTTAAAATATGGATGAAAAAAAACATTTACTCGTGTCGAAAAGACTTCACAACCTCAACCCTTACGAAAAGACCCTCGTGGAGGCACCCGAATGACTATGTGGAAAACCTTTGTTTCTTTCGTTGTTTTTCGACGAATCTGTAAGGAAACGCTCAAGTTTAAGAGTCTTACACATATAAATGGTTAAAATACGAATTTTTTTCACTTTCGCTTCCGGGCCATTTTTCACCCAAAATCCATAGGTGTTAACATAGGAACTTTTTGGCCCATTGGGACAGGGTCGTTAACTCGATCTGAAAAGTTGTTTTCTCGTTTTAGTTTCATACCATATCCACTAAAGATTGTCCTAAGCTTAAAATATGGAAGAAAAAATACATTTACTCGTGTCGAAAAGACTTCACAACCTCAACCCTTACGAAAAGACCCTCGTGGAGGCACCCGAATGACTATGTGGAAAACCTTTGTTTCTTTCGATGTTTTTCGACGAATCTGTAAGGAAACGCTCAAGTTTAAGAGTCTTACACATATAAATGGTTAAAATACGAATTTTTTTCACTTTCGCTTCCGGGCCATTTTTCACCCAAAATCCATAGGTGTTAACATAGGAACTTTTTGGCCCATTGGGACAGGGTCGTTAACTCGATCTGAAAAGTTGTTTTCTCGTTTTAGTATCATACCATATCCACTAAAGATTGTCCTAAGCATAAAATATGGAAGAAAAAAAACATTTACTCGTGTCGAAAAGACTTCACAACCTCAACCCTTACGAAAAGACCCTCGTGGAGGCACCCGAATGACTATGTGGAAAACCTTTGTTTCTTTCGATGTTTTTCGACGAATCTGTAAGGAAACGCTCAAGTTTAAGAGTCTTACACATATCAATGGTTAAAATACGAATTTTTTTCACTTTCGCTTCCGGGCCATTTTTCACCCAAAATCCATAGGTGTTAACATAGGAACTTTTTGGCCCATTGGGACAGGGTCGTTAACTCGATCTGAAAAGTTGTTTTCTCGTTTTAGTATCATACCATATCCACTAAAGATTGTCCTAAGCATAAAATATGGAAGAAAAAAAACATTTACTCGTGTGGAAAAGACTTCACAACCTCAACCCTTACGAAAAGACCCTCGTGGAGGCACCCGAATGACTATGTGGAAAACCTTTGTTTCTTTCGATGTTTTTCGACGAATCTGTAAGGAAACGCTCAAGTTTAAGAGTCTTACACATATAAATGGTTAAAATACGAATTTTTTTCACTTTCGCTTCCGGGCCATTTTTCACCCAAAATCCATAGGTGTTAACATAGGAACTTTTTGGCCCATTGGGACAGGGTCGTTAACTCGATCTGAAAAGTTGTTTTCTCGTTTTAGTATCATACCATATCCACTAAAGATTGTCCTAAGCTTAAAATATGGAAGAAAAAATACATTTACTCGTGTCGAAAAGACTTCACAACCTCAACCCTTACCAAAATTCCCTCGTGGAGGCACCCGAATGACTATGTGGAAAACCTTTGTTTCTTTCGATGTTTTTCGACGAATCTGTAAGGAAACGCTCAAGTTTAAGAGTCTTACACATATAAATGGTTAAAATACGAATTTTTTTCACTTTCGCTTCCGGGCCATTTTTCACCCAAAATCCATAGGTGTTAACATAGGAACTTTTTGGCCCATTGGGACAGGGTCGTTAACTCGATCTGAAAAGTTGTTTTCTCGTTTTAGTATCATACCATATCCACTAAAGATTGTCCTAAGCTTAAAATATGGATGAAAAAAAACATTTACTCGTGTCGAAAAGACTTCACAACCTCAACCCTTACGAAAAGACCCTCGTGGAGGCACCCGAATGACTATGTGGAAAACCTTTGTTTCTTTCGTTGTTTTTCGACGAATCTGTAAGGAAACGCTCAAGTTTAAGAGTCTTACACATATAAATGGTTAAAATACGAATTTTTTTCACTTTCGCTTCCGGGCCATTTTTCACCCAAAATCCATAGGTGTTAACATAGGAACTTTTTGGCCCATTGGGACAGGGTCGTTAACTCGATCTGAAAAGTTGTTTTCTCGTTTTAGTTTCATACCATATCCACTAAAGATTGTCCTAAGCTTAAAATATGGAAGAAAAAATACATTTACTCGTGTCGAAAAGACTTCACAACCTCAACCCTTACGAAAAGACCCTCGTGGAGGCACCCGAATGACTATGTGGAAAACCTTTGTTTCTTTCGATGTTTTTCGACGAATCTGTAAGGAAACGCTCAAGTTTAAGAGTCTTACACATATAAATGGTTAAAATACGAATTTTTTTCACTTTCGCTTCCGGGCCATTTTTCACCCAAAATCCATAGGTGTTAACATAGGAACTTTTTGGCCCATTGGGACAGGGTCGTTAACTCGATCTGAAAAGTTGTTTTCTCGTTTTAGTATCATACCATATCCACTAAAGATTGTCCTAAGCATAAAATATGGAAGAAAAAAAACATTTACTCGTGTCGAAAAGACTTCACAACCTCAACCCTTACGAAAAGACCCTCGTGGAGGCACCCGAATGACTATGTGGAAAACCTTTGTTTCTTTCGATGTTTTTCGACGAATCTGTAAGGAAACGCTCAAGTTTAAGAGTCTTACACATATCAATGGTTAAAATACGAATTTTTTTCACTTTCGCTTCCGGGCCATTTTTCACCCAAAATCCATAGGTGTTAACATAGGAACTTTTTGGCCCATTGGGACAGGGTCGTTAACTCGATCTGAAAAGTTGTTTTCTCGTTTTAGTATCATACCATATCCACTAAAGATTGTCCTAAGCATAAAATATGGAAGAAAAAAAACATTTACTCGTGTGGAAAAGACTTCACAACCTCAACCCTTACGAAAAGACCCTCGTGGAGGCACCCGAATGACTATGTGGAAAACCTTTGTTTCTTTCGATGTTTTTCGACGAATCTGTAAGGAAACGCTCAAGTTTAAGAGTCTTACACATATAAATGGTTAAAATACGAATTTTTTTCACTTTCGCTTCCGGGCCATTTTTCACCCAAAATCCATAGGTGTTAACATAGGAACTTTTTGGCCCATTGGGACAGGGTCGTTAACTCGATCTGAAAAGTTGTTTTCTCGTTTTAGTATCATACCATATCCACTAAAGATTGTCCTAAGCTTAAAATATGGAAGAAAAAATACATTTACTCGTGTCGAAAAGACTTCACAACCTCAACCCTTACCAAAATTCCCTCGTGGAGGCACCCGAATGACTATGTGGAAAACCTTTGTTTCTTTCGATGTTTTTCGACGAATCTGTAAGGAAACGCTCAAGTTTAAGAGTCTTACACATATAAATGGTTAAAATACGAATTTTTTTCACTTTCGCTTCCGGGCCATTTTTCACCCAAAATCCATAGGTGTTAACATAGGAACTTTTTGGCCCATTGGGACAGGGTCGTTAACTCGATCTGAAAAGTTGTTTTCTCGTTTTAGTATCATACCATATCCACTAAAGATTGTCCTAAGCTTAAAATATGGATGAAAAAAAACATTTACTCGTGTCGAAAAGACTTCACAACCTCAACCCTTACGAAAAGACCCTCGTGGAGGCACCCGAATGACTATGTGGAAAACCTTTGTTTCTTTCGTTGTTTTTCGACGAATCTGTAAGGAAACGCTCAAGTTTAAGAGTCTTACACATATAAATGGTTAAAATACGAATTTTTTTCACTTTCGCTTCCGGGCCATTTTTCACCCAAAATCCATAGGTGTTAACATAGGAACTTTTTGGCCCATTGGGACAGGGTCGTTAACTCGATCTGAAAAGTTGTTTTCTCGTTTTAGTATCATACCATATCCACTAAAGATTGTCCTAAGCTTAAAATATGGAAGAAAAAAAACATTTACTCGTGTCGAAAAGACTTCACAACCTCAACCCTTACGAAAAGACCCTCGTGGAGGCACCCGAATGACTATGTGGAAAACCTTTGTTTCTTTCGATGTTTTTCGACGAATCTGTAAGGAAACGCTCAAGTTTAAGAGTCTTACACATATAAATGGTTAAAATACGAATTTTTTTCACTTTCGCTTCCGGGCCATTTTTCACCCAAAATCCATAGGTGTTAACATAGGAACTTTTTGGCCCATTGGGACAGGGTCGTTAACTCGATCTGAAAAGTTGTTTTCTCGTTTTAGTATCATACCATATCCACTAAAGATTGTCCTAAGCATAAAATATGGAAGAAAAAAAACATTTACTCGTGTGGAAAAGACTTCACAACCTCAACCCTTACGAAAAGACCCTCGTGGAGGCACCCGAATGACTATGTGGAAAACCTTTGTTTCTTTCGATGTTTTTCGACGAATCTGTAAGGAAACGCTCAAGTTTAAGAGTCTTACACATATAAATGGTTAAAATACGAATTTTTTTCACTTTCGCTTCCGGGCCATTTTTCACCCAAAATCCATAGGTGTTAACATAGGAACTTTTTGGCCCATTGGGACAGGGTCGTTAACTCGATCTGAAAAGTTGTTTTCTCGTTTTAGTTTCATACCATATCCACTAAAGATTGTCCTAAGCTTAAAATATGGAAGAAAAAATACATTTACTCGTGTGGAAAAGACTTCACAACCTCAACCCTTACGAAAAGACCCTCGTGGAGGCACCCGAATGACTATGTGGAAAACCTTTGTTTCTTTCGATGTTTTTCGACGAATCTGTAAGGAAACGCTCAAGTTTAAGAGTCTTACACATATAAATGGTTAAAATACGAATTTTTTTCACTTTCGCTTCCGGGCCATTTTTCACCCAAAATCCATAGGTGTTAACATAGGAACTTTTTGGCCCATTGGGACAGGGTCGTTAACTCGATCTGAAAAGTTGTTTTCTCGTTTTAGTATCATACCATATCCACTAAAGATTGTCCTAAGCATAAAATATGGAAGAAAAAAAACATTTACTCGTGTCGAAAAGACTTCACAACCTCAACCCTTACGAAAAGACCCTCGTGGAGGCACCTGAATGACTATGTGGAAAACCTTTGTTTCTTTCGATGTTTTTCGACGAATCTGTAAGGAAACGCTCAAGTTTAAGAGTCTTACACATATAAATGGTTAAAATACGAATTTTTTTCACTTTCGCTTCCGGGCCATTTTTCACCCAAAATCCATAGGTGTTAACATAGGAACTTTTTGGCCCATTGGGACAGGGTCGTTAACTCGATCTGAAAAGTTGTTTTCTCGTTTTAGTATCATACCATATCCACTAAAGATTGTCCTAAGCATAAAATATGGAAGAAAAAAAACATTTACTCGTGTGGAAAAGACTTCACAACCTCAACCCTTACGAAAAGACCCTCGTGGAGGCACCCGAATGACTATGTGGAAAACCTTTGTTTCTTTCGATGTTTTTCGACGAATCTGTAAGGAAACGCTCAAGTTTAAGAGTCTTACACATATAAATGGTTAAAATACGAATTTTTTTCACTTTCGCTTCCGGGCCATTTTTCACCCAAAATCCATAGGTGTTAACATAGGAACTTTTTGGCCCATTGGGACAGGGTCGTTAACTCGATCTGAAAAGTTGTTTTCTCGTTTTAGTATCATACCATATCCACTAAAGATTGTCCTAAGCATAAAATATGGAAGAAAAAAAACATTTACTCGTGTGGAAAAGACTTCACAACCTCAACCCTTACGAAAAGACCCTCGTGGAGGCACCCGAATGACTATGTGGAAAACCTTTGTTTCTTTCGATGTTTTTCGACGAATCTGTAAGGAAACGCTCAAGTTTAAGAGTCTTACACATATAAATGGTTAAAATACGAATTTTTTTCACTTTCGCTTCCAGGCCATTTTTCACCCAAAATCCATAGGTGTTAACATAGGAACTTTTTGGCCCATTGGGACAGGGTCGTTAACTCGATCTGAAAAGTTGTTTTCTCGTTTTAGTATCATACCATATCCACTAAAGATTGTCCTAAGCATAAAATATGGAAGAAAAAAAACATTTACTCGTGTCGAAAAGACTTCACAACCTCAACCCTTACGAAAAGACCCTCGTGGAGGCACCCGAATGACTATGTGGAAAACCTTTGTTTCTTTCGATGTTTTTCGACGAATCTGTAAGGAAACGCTCAAGTTTAAGAGTCTTACACATATAAATGGTTAAAATACGAATTTTTTTCACTTTCGCTTCCGGGCCATTTTTCACCCAAAATCCATAGGTGTTAACATAGGAACTTTTTGGCCCATTGGGACAGGGTCGTTAACTCGATCTGAAAAGTTGTTTTCTCGTTTTAGTATCATACCATATCCACTAAAGATTGTCCTAAGCATAAAATATGGAAGAAAAAAAACATTTACTCGTGTCGAAAAGACTTCACAACCTCAACCCTTACGAAAAGACCCTCGTGGAGGCACCCGAATGACTATGTGGAAAACCTTTGTTTCTTTCGATGTTTTTCGACGAATCTGTAAGGAAACGCTCAAGTTTAAGAGTCTTACACATATCAATGGTTAAAATACGAATTTTTTTCACTTTCGCTTCCGGGCCATTTTTCACCCAAAATCCATAGGTGTTAACATAGGAACTTTTTGGCCCATTGGGACAGGGTCGTTAACTCGATCTGAAAAGTTGTTTTCTCGTTTTAGTATCATACCATATCCACTAAAGATTGTCCTAAGCATAAAATATGGAAGAAAAAAAACATTTACTCGTGTCGAAAAGACTTCACAACCTCAACCCTTACGAAAAGACCCTCGTGGAGGCACCCGAATGACTATGTGGAAAACCTTTGTTTCTTTCGATGTTTTTCGACGAATCTGTAAGGAAACGCTCAAGTTTAAGAGTCTTACACATATAAATGGTTAAAATACGAATTTTTTTCACTTTCGCTTCCGGGCCATTTTTCACCCAAAATCCATAGGTGTTAACATAGGAACTTTTTGGCCCATTGGGACAGGGTCGTTAACTCGATCTGAAAAGTTGTTTTCTCGTTTTAGTATCATACCATATCCACTAAAGATTGTCCTAAGCTTAAAATATGGAAGAAAAAATACATTTACTCGTGTCGAAAAGACTTCACAACCTCAACCCTTACCAAAATTCCCTCGTGGAGGCACCCGAATGACTATGTGGAAAACCTTTGTTTCTTTCGATGTTTTTCGACGAATCTGTAAGGAAACGCTCAAGTTTAAGAGTCTTACACATATAAATGGTTAAAATACGAATTTTTTTCACTTTCGCTTCCGGGCCATTTTTCACCCAAAATCCATAGGTGTTAACATAGGAACTTTTTGGCCCATTGGGACAGGGTCGTTAACTCGATCTGAAAAGTTGTTTTCTCGTTTTAGTATCATACCATATCCACTAAAGATTGTCCTAAGCTTAAAATATGGATGAAAAAAAACATTTACTCGTGTCGAAAAGACTTCACAACCTCAACCCTTACGAAAAGACCCTCGTGGAGGCACCCGAATGACTATGTGGAAAACCTTTGTTTCTTTCGTTGTTTTTCGACGAATCTGTAAGGAAACGCTCAAGTTTAAGAGTCTTACACATATAAATGGTTAAAATACGAATTTTTTTCACTTTCGCTTCCGGGCCATTTTTCACCCAAAATCCATAGGTGTTAACATAGGAACTTTTTGGCCCATTGGGACAGGGTCGTTAACTCGATCTGAAAAGTTGTTTTCTCGTTTTAGTATCATACCATATCCACTAAAGATTGTCCTAAGCTTAAAATATGGAAGAAAAAATACATTTACTCGTGTCGAAAAGACTTCACAACCTCAACCCTTACGAAAAGACCCTCGTGGAGGCACCCGAATGACTATGTGGAAAACCTTTGTTTCTTTCGATGTTTTTCGACGAATCTGTAAGGAAACGCTCAAGTTTAAGAGTCTTACACATATAAATGGTTAAAATACGAATTTTTTTCACTTTCGCTTCCGGGCCATTTTTCACCCAAAATCCATAGGTGTTAACATAGGAACTTTTTGGCCCATTGGGACAGGGTCGTTAACTCGATCTGAAAAGTTGTTTTCTCATTTTAGTATCATACCATATCCACTAAAGATTGTCCTAAGCATAAAATATGGAAGAAAAAAAACATTTACTCGTGTCGAAAAGACTTCACAACCTCAACCCTTACGAAAAGACCCTCGTGGAGGCACCGGAATGACTATGTGGAAAACCTTTGTTTCTTTCGATGTTTTTCGACGAATCTGTAAGGAAACGCTCAAGTTTAAGAGTCTTACACATATAAATGGTTAAAATACGAATTTTTTTCACTTTCGCTTCCGGGCCATTTTTCACCCAAAATCCATAGGTGTTAACATAGGAACTTTTTGGCCCATTGGGACAGGGTCGTTAACTCGATCTGAAAAGTTGTTTTCTCGTTTTAGTATCATACCATATCCACTAAAGATTGTCCTAAGCATAAAATATGGAAGAAAAAAAACATTTACTCGTGTGGAAAAGACTTCACAACCTCAACCCTTACGAAAAGACCCTCGTGGAGGCACCCGAATGACTATGTGGAAAACCTTTGTTTCTTTCGATGTTTTTCGACGAATCTGTAAGGAAACGCTCAAGTTTAAGAGTCTTACACATATAAATGGTTAAAATACGAATTTTTTTCACTTTCGCTTCCGGGCCATTTTTCACCCAAAATCCATAGGTGTTAACATAGGAACTTTTTGGCCCATTGGGACAGGGTCGTTAACTCGATCTGAAAAGTTGTTTTCTCGTTTTAGTATCATACCATATCCACTAAAGATTGTCCTAAGCATAAAATATGGAAGAAAAAAAACATTTACTCGTGTCGAAAAGACTTCACAACCTCAACCCTTACGAAAAGACCCTCGTGGAGGCACCCGAATGACTATGTGGAAAACCTTTGTTTCTTTCGATGTTTTTCGACGAATCTGTAAGGAAACGCTCAAGTTTAAGAGTCTTACACATATAAATGGTTAAAATACGAATTTTTTTCACTTTCGCTTCCGGGCCATTTTTCACCCAAAATCCATAGGTGTTAACATAGGAACTTTTTGGCCCATTGGGACAGGGTCGTTAACTCGATCTGAAAAGTTGTTTTCTCGTTTTAGTATCATACCATATCCACTAAAGATTGTCCTAAGCATAAAATATGGAAGAAAAAAAACATTTACTCGTGTCGAAAAGACTTCACAACCTCAACCCTTACGAAAAGACCCTCGTGGAGGCACCCGAATGACTATGTGGAAAACCTTTGTTTCTTTCGATGTTTTTCGACGAATCTGTAAGGAAACGCTCAAGTTTAAGAGTCTTACACATATAAATGGTTAAAATACGAATTTTTTTCACTTTCGCTTCCGGGCCATTTTTCACCCAAAATCCATAGGTGTTAACATAGGAACTTTTTGGCCCATTGGGACAGGGTCGTTAACTCGATCTGAAAAGTTGTTTTCTCGTTTTAGTATCATACCATATCCACTAAAGATTGTCCTAAGCATAAAATATGGAAGAAAAAAAACATTTACTCGTGTCGAAAAGACTTCACAACCTCAACCCTTACGAAAAGACCCTCGTGGAGGCACCCGAATGACTATGTGGAAAACCTTTGTTTCTTTCGATGTTTTTCGACGAATCTGTAAGGAAACGCTCAAGTTTAAGAGTCTTACACATATAAATGGTTAAAATACGAATTTTTTTCACTTTCGCTTCCGGGCCATTTTTCACCCAAAATCCATAGGTGTTAACATAGGAACTTTTTGGCCCATTGGGACAGGGTCGTTAACTCGATCTGAAAAGTTGTTTTCTCGTTTTAGTATCATACCATATCCACTAAAGATTGTCCTAAGCATAAAATATGGAAGAAAAAAAACATTTACTCGTGTCGAAAAGACTTCACAACCTCAACCCTTACGAAAAGACCCTCGTGGAGGCACCCGAATGACTATGTGGAAAACCTTTGTTTCTTTCGATGTTTTTCGACGAATCTGTAAGGAAACGCTCAAGTTTAAGAGTCTTACACATATAAATGGTTAAAATACGAATTTTTTTCACTTTCGCTTCCGGGCCATTTTTCACCCAAAATCCATAGGTGTTAACATAGGAACTTTTTGGCCCATTGGGACAGGGTCGTTAACTCGATCTGAAAAGTTGTTTTCTCGTTTTAGTATCATACCATATCCACTAAAGATTGTCCTAAGCATAAAATATGGAAGAAAAAAAACATTTACTCGTGTCGAAAAGACTTCACAACCTCAACCCTTACGAAAAGACCCTCGTGGAGGCACCCGAATGACTATGTGGAAAACCTTTGTTTCTTTCGATGTTTTTCGACGAATCTGTAAGGAAACGCTCAAGTTTAAGAGTCTTACACATATAAATGGTTAAAATACGAATTTTTTTCACTTTCGCTTCCGGGCCATTTTTCACCCAAAATCCATAGGTGTTAACATAGGAACTTTTTGGCCCATTGGGACAGGGTCGTTAACTCGATCTGAAAAGTTGTTTTCTCGTTTTAGTATCATACCATATCCACTAAAGATTGTCCTAAGCATAAAATATGGAAGAAAAAAAACATTTACTCGTGTCGAAAAGACTTCACAACCTCAACCCTTACGAAAAGACCCTCGTGGAGGCACCCGAATGACTATGTGGAAAACCTTTGTTTCTTTCGATGTTTTTCGACGAATCTGTAAGGAAACGCTCAAGTTTAAGAGTCTTACACATATAAATGGTTAAAATACGAATTTTTTTCACTTTCGCTTCCGGGCCATTTTTCACCCAAAATCCATAGGTGTTAACATAGGAACTTTTTGGCCCATTGGGACAGGGTCGTTAACTCGATCTGAAAAGTTGTTTTCTCGTTTTAGTATCATACCATATCCACTAAAGATTGTCCTAAGCATAAAATATGGAAGAAAAAAAACATTTACTCGTGTCGAAAAGACTTCACAACCTCAACCCTTACGAAAAGACCCTCGTGGAGGCACCCGAATGACTATGTGGAAAACCTTTGTTTCTTTCGATGTTTTTCGACGAATCTGTAAGGAAACGCTCAAGTTTAAGAGTCTTACACATATAAATGGTTAAAATACGAATTTTTTTCACTTTCGCTTCCGGGCCATTTTTCACCCAAAATCCATAGGTGTTAACATAGGAACTTTTTGGCCCATTGGGACAGGGTCGTTAACTCGATCTGAAAAGTTGTTTTCTCGTTTTAGTATCATACCATATCCACTAAAGATTGTCCTAAGCATAAAATATGGAAGAAAAAAAACATTTACTCGTGTCGAAAAGACTTCACAACCTCAACCCTTACGAAAAGACCCTCGTGGAGGCACCCGAATGACTATGTGGAAAACCTTTGTTTCTTTCGATGTTTTTCGACGAATCTGTAAGGAAACGCTCAAGTTTAAGAGTCTTACACATATAAATGGTTAAAATACGAATTTTTTTCACTTTCGCTTCCGGGCCATTTTTCACCCAAAATCCATAGGTGTTAACATAGGAACTTTTTGGCCCATTGGGACAGGGTCGTTAACTCGATCTGAAAAGTTGTTTTCTCGTTTTAGTATCATACCATATCCACTAAAGATTGTCCTAAGCATAAAATATGGAAGAAAAAAAACATTTACTCGTGTCGAAAAGACTTCACAACCTCAACCCTTACGAAAAGACCCTCGTGGAGGCACCCGAATGACTATGTGGAAAACCTTTGTTTCTTTCGATGTTTTTCGACGAATCTGTAAGGAAACGCTCAAGTTTAAGAGTCTTACACATATAAATGGTTAAAATACGAATTTTTTTCACTTTCGCTTCCGGGCCATTTTTCACCCAAAATCCATAGGTGTTAACATAGGAACTTTTTGGCCCATTGGGACAGGGTCGTTAACTCGATCTGAAAAGTTGTTTTCTCGTTTTAGTATCATACCATATCCACTAAAGATTGTCCTAAGCTTAAAATATGGAAGAAAAAATACATTTACTCGTGTCGAAAAGACTTCACAACCTCAACCCTTACCAAAATTCCCTCGTGGAGGCACCCGAATGACTATGTGGAAAACCTTTGTTTCTTTCGATGTTTTTCGACGAATCTGTAAGGAAACGCTCAAGTTTAAGAGTCTTACACATATAAATGGTTAAAATACGAATTTTTTTCACTTTCGCTTCCGGGCCATTTTTCACCCAAAATCCATAGGTGTTAACATAGGAACTTTTTGGCCCATTGGGACAGGGTCGTTAACTCGATCTGAAAAGTTGTTTTCTCGTTTTAGTATCATACCATATCCACTAAAGATTGTCCTAAGCTTAAAATATGGATGAAAAAAAACATTTACTCGTGTCGAAAAGACTTCACAACCTCAACCCTTACGAAAAGACCCTCGTGGAGGCACCCGAATGACTATGTGGAAAACCTTTGTTTCTTTCGTTGTTTTTCGACGAATCTGTAAGGAAACGCTCAAGTTTAAGAGTCTTACACATATAAATGGTTAAAATACGAATTTTTTTCACTTTCGCTTCCGGGCCATTTTTCACCCAAAATCCATAGGTGTTAACATAGGAACTTTTTGGCCCATTGGGACAGGGTCGTTAACTCGATCTGAAAAGTTGTTTTCTCATTTTAGTATCATACCATATCCACTAAAGATTGTCCTAAGCTTAAAATATGGAAGAAAAAATACATTTACTCGTGTCGAAAAGACTTCACAACCTCAACCCTTACGAAAAGACCCTCGTGGAGGCACCCGAATGACTATGTGGAAAACCTTTGTTTCTTTCGATGTTTTTCGACGAATCTGTAAGGAAACGCTCAAGTTTAAGAGTCTTACACATATAAATGGTTAAAATACGAATTTTTTTCACTTTCGCTTCCGGGCCATTTTTCACCCAAAATCCATAGGTGTTAACATAGGAACTTTTTGGCCCATTGGGACAGGGTCGTTAACTCGATCTGAAAAGTTGTTTTCTCGTTTTAGTATCATACCATATCCACTAAAGATTGTCCTAAGCATAAAATATGGAAGAAAAAAAACATTTACTCGTGTCGAAAAGACTTCACAACCTCAACCCTTACGAAAAGACCCTCGTGGAGGCACCCGAATTACTATGTGGAAAACATTTGTTTCTTTCGATGTTTTTCTACGAATCTGTAAGGAAACGCTCAAGTTTAAGAGTCTTACACATATAAATGGTTAAAATACGAATTTTTTTCACTTTCGCTTCCGGGCCATTTTTCACCCAAAATCCATAGGTGTTAACATAGGAACTTTTTGGCCCATTGGGACAGGGTCGTTAACTCGATCTGAAAAGTTGTTTTCTCGTTTTAGTATCATACCATATCCACTAAAGATTGTCCTAAGCTTAAAATATGGATGAAAAAAAATATTTACTCGTGTCGAAAAGACTTCACAACCTCAACCCTTACGAAAAGACCCTCGTGGAGGCACCCGAATGACTATGTGGAAAACCTTTGTTTCTTTCGATGTTTTTCGACGAATCTGTAAGGAAACGCTCAAGATTAAGAGTCTTACACATATAAATGGTTAAAATATGAATTTTTTTCACTTTCGCTTCCGGGCCATTTTTCACCCAAAATCCATAGGTGTTAACATAGGAACTTTTTGGCCCATTGGGACAGGGTCGTTAACTCGATCTGAAAAGTTGTTTTCTCGTTTTAGTATCATACCATATCCACTAAAGATTGTCCTAAGCTTAAAATATGGAAGAAAAAAAACATTTACTCGTGTCGAAAAGACTTCACAACCTCAACCCTTACGAAAAGACCCTCGTGGAGGCACCCGAATGACTATGTGGAAAACCTTTGTTTCTTTCGATGTTTTTCGACGAATCTGTAAGGAAACGCTCAAGATTAAGAGTCTTACACATATAAATGGTTAAAATACGAATTTTTTTCACTTTCGCTTCCGGGCCATTTTTCACCCAAAATCCATAGGTGTTAACATAGGAACTTTTTGGCCCATTGGGACAGGGTCGTTAACTCGATCTGAAAAGTTGTTTTCTCGTTTTAGTATCATACCATATCCACTAAAGCTTGTCCTAAGCTTAAAATATGGATGAAAAAAAACATTTACTCGTGTCGAAAAGACTTCACAACCTCAACCCTTACGAAAAGACCCTCGTGGAGGCACCCGAATGACTATGTGGAAAACCTTTGTTTCTTTCGATGTTTTTCGACGAATCTGTAAGGAAACGCTCAAGTTTAAGAGTCTTACACATATAAATGGTTAAAATACGAATTTTTTTCACTTTCGCTTCCGGGCCATTTTTCACCCAAAATCCATAGGTGTTAACATAGGAACTTTTTGGCCCATTGGGACAGGGTCGTTAACTCGATCTGAAAAGTTGTTTTCTCGTTTTAGTATCATACCATATCCACTAAAGATTGTCCTAAGCTTAAAATATGGAAGAAAAAAAACATTTACTCGTGTCGAAAAGACTTCACAACCTCAACCCTTACGAAAAGACCCTCGTGGAGGCACCCGAATGACTATGTGGAAAACCTTTGTTTCTTTCGATGTTTTTCGACGAATCTGTAAGGAAACGCTCAAGATTAAGAGTCTTACACATATAAATGGTTAAAATACGAATTTTTTTCACTTTCGCTTCCGGGCCATTTTTCACCCAAAATCCATAGATGTTAACATAGGAACTTTTTGGCCCATTGGGACAGGGTCGTTAACTCGATCTGAAAAGTTGTTTTCTCGTTTTAGTATCATACCATATCCACTAAAGATTGTCCTAAGCTTAAAATATGGATGAAAAAAAACATTTACTCGTGTCGAAAAGACTTCACAACCTCAACCCTTACGAAAAGACCCTCGTGGAGGCACCCGAATGACTATGTGGAAATCCTTTGTTTCTTTCGATGTTTTTCGACGAATCTGTAAGGAAACGCTCAAGTTTAAGAGTCTTACACATATAAATGGTTAAAATACGAATTTTTTTCACTTTCGCTTCCGGGCCATTTTTCACCCAAAATCCATAGGTGTTAACATAGGAACTTTTTGGCCCATTGGGACAGGGTCGTTAACTCGATCTGAAAAGTTGTTTTCTCGTTTTAGTATCATACCATATCCACTAAAGATTGTCCTAAGCTTAAAATATGGATGCAAAAAAACATTTACTCGTGTCGAAAAGACTTCACAACCTCAACCCTTACGAAAAGACCCTCGTGGAGGCACCCGAATGACTATGTGGAAAACCTTTGTTTCTTTCGTTGTTTTTCGACGAATCTGTAAGGAAACGCTCAAGTTTAAGAGTCTTACACATATAAATGGTTAAAATACGAATTTTTTTCACTTTCGCTTCCGGGCCATTTTTCACCCAAAATCCATTGGTGTTAACATAGGAACTTTTTGGCCCATTGGGACAGGGTCGTTAACTCGATCTGAAAAGTTGTTTTCTCGTTTTAGTATCATACCATATCCACTAAAGATTGTCCTAAGCTTAAAATATGGAAGAAAAAATACATTTACTCGTGTCGAAAAGACTTCACAACCTCAACCCTTACGAAAAGACCCTCGTGGAGGCACCCGAATGACTATGTGGAAAACCTTTGTTTCTTTCGATGTTTTTCGACGAATCTGTAAGGAAACGCTCAAGTTTAAGAGTCTTACACATATAAATGGTTAAAATACGAATTTTTTTCACTTTCGCTTCCGGGCCATTTTTCACCCAAAATCCATAGGTGTTAACATAGGAACTTTTTGGCCCATTGGGACAGGGTCGTTAACTCGATCTGAAAAGTTGTTTTCTCGTTTTAGTATCATACCATATCCACTAAAGATTGTCCTAAGCATAAAATATGGAAGAAAAAAAACATTTACTCGTGTCAAAAAGACTTCACAACCTCAACCCTTACGAAAAGACCCTCGTGGAGGCACCCGAATGACTATGTGGAAAACCTTTGTTTCTTTCGATGTTTTTCGACGAATCTGTAAGGAAACGCTCAAGTTTAAGAGTCTTACACATATAAATGGTTAAAATACGAATTTTTTTCACTTTCGCTTCCGGGCCATTTTTCACCCAAAATCCATAGGTGTTAACATAGGAACTTTTTGGCCCATTGGGACAGGGTCGTTAACTCGATCTGAAAAGTTGTTTTCTCGTTTTAGTATCATACCATATCCACTAAAGATTGTCCTAAGCTTAAAATATGGAAGAAAAAAAACATTTACTCGTGTCGAAAAGACTTCACAACCTCAACCCTTACGAAAAGACCCTCGTGGAGGCACCCGAATGACTATGTGGAAAACCTTTGTTTCTTTCGATGTTTTTCGACGAATCTGTAAGGAAACGCTCAAGATTAAGAGTCTTACACATATAAATGGTTAAAATACGAATTTTTTTCACTTTCGCTTCCGGGCCATTTTTCACCCAAAATCCATAGGTGTTAACATAGGAACTTTTTGGCCCATTGGGACAGGGTCGTTAACTCGATCTGAAAAGTTGTTTTCTCGTTTTAGTATCATACCATATCCACTAAAGATTGTCCTAAGCATAAAATATGGAAGAAAAAAAACATTTACTCGTGTCGAAAAGACTTCACAACCTCAACCCTTACGAAAAGACCCTCGTGGAGGCACCCGAATGACTATGTGGAAAACCTTTGTTTCTTTCGATGTTTTTCGACGAATCTGTAAGGAAACGCTCAAGTTTAAGAGTCTTACACATATAAATGGTTAAAATACGAATTTTTTTCACTTTCGCTTCCGGGCCATTTTTCACCCAAAATCCATAGGTGTTAACATAGGAACTTTTTGGCCCATTGGGACAGGGTCGTTAACTCGATCTGAAAAGTTGTTTTCTCGTTTTAGTATCATACCATATCCACTAAAGATTGTCCTAAGCATAAAATATGGAAGAAAAAAAACATTTACTCGTGTCGAAAAGACTTCACAACCTCAACCCTTACGAAAAGACCCTCGTGGAGGCACCCGAATGACTATGTGGAAATCCTTTGTTTCTTTCGATGTTTTTCGACGAATCTGTAAGGAAACGCTCAAGTTTAAGAGTCTTACACATATAAATGGTTAAAATACGAATTTTTTTCACTTTCGCTTCCGGGCCATTTTTCACCCAAAATCCATAGGTGTTAACATAGGAACTTTTTGGCCCATTGGGACAGGGTCGTTAACTCGATCTGAAAAGTTGTTTTCTCGTTTTAGTATCATACCATATCCACTAAAGATTGTCCTAAGCTTAAAATATGGATGAAAAAAAACATTTACTCGTGTCGAAAAGACTTCACAACCTCAACCCTTACGAAAAGACCCTCGTGGAGGCACCCGAATGACTATGTGGAAAACCTTTGTTTCTTTCGTTGTTTTTCGACGAATCTGTAAGGAAACGCTCAAGTTTAAGAGTCTTACACATATAAATGGTTAAAATACGAATTTTTTTCACTTTCGCTTCCGGGCCATTTTTCACCCAAAATCCATAGGTGTTAACATAGGAACTTTTTGGCCCATTGGGACAGGGTCGTTAACTCGATCTGAAAAGTTGTTTTCTCGTTTTAGTATCATACCATATCCACTAAAGATTGTCCTAAGCTTAAAATATGGAAGAAAAAAAACATTTACTCGTGTCGAAAAGACTTCACAACCTCAACCCTTACGAAAAGACCCTCGTGGAGGCACCCGAATGACTATGTGGAAAACCTTTGTTTCTTTCGATGTTTTTCGACGAATCTGTAAGGAAACGCTCAAGATTAAGAGTCTTACACATATAAATGGTTAAAATACGAATTTTTTTCACTTTCGCTTCCGGGCCATTTTTCACCCAAAATCCATAGGTGTTAACATAGGAACTTTTTGGCCCATTGGGACAGGGTCGTTAACTCGATCTGAAAAGTTGTTTTCTCGTTTTAGTATCATACCATATCCACTAAAGATTGTCCTAAGCTTAAAATATGGATGAAAAAAAACATTTACTCGTGTCGAAAAGACTTCACAACCTCAACCCTTACGAAAAGACCCTCGTGGAGGCACCCGAATGACTATGTGGAAATCCTTTGTTTCTTTCGATGTTTTTCGACGAATCTGTAAGGAAACGCTCAAGTTTAAGAGTCTTACACATATAAATGGTTAAAATACGAATTTTTTTCACTTTCGCTTCCGGGCCATTTTTCACCCAAAATCCATAGGTGTTAACATAGGAACTTTTTGGCCCATTGGGACAGGGTCGTTAACTCGATCTGAAAAGTTGTTTTCTCGTTTTAGTATCATACCATATCCACTAAAGATTGTCCTAAGCTTAAAATATGGATGAAAAAAAACATTTACTCGTGTCGAAAAGACTTCACAACCTCAACCCTTACGAAAAGACCCTCGTGGAGGCACCCGAATGACTATGTGGAAATCCTTTGTTTCTTTCGATGTTTTTCGACGAATCTGTAAGGAAACGCTCAAGTTTAAGAGTCTTACACATTTAAATGGTTAAAATACGAATTTTTTTCACTTTCGCTTCCGGGCCATTTTTCACCCAAAATCCATAGGTGTTAACATAGGAACTTTTTGGCCCATTGGGACAGGGTCGTTAACTCGATCTGAAAAGTTGTTTTCTCGTTTTAGTATCATACCATATCCACTAAAGATTGTCCTAAGCTTAAAATATGGATGAAAAAAAACATTTACTCGTGTCGAAAAGACTTCACAACCTCAACCCTTACGAAAAGACCCTCGTGGAGGCACCCGAATGACTATGTGGAAAACCTTTGTTTCTTTCGATGTTTTTCGACGAATCTGTAAGGAAACGCTCAAGTTTAAGAGTCTTACACATATAAATGGTTAAAATACGAATTTTTTTCACTTTCGCTTCCGGGCCATTTTTCACCCAAAATCCATAGGTGTTAACATAGGAACTTTTTGGCCCATTGGGACAGGGTCGTTAACTCGATCTGAAAAGTTGTTTTCTCGTTTTAGTATCATACCATATCCACTAAAGATTGTCCTAAGCTTAAAATATGGATGAAAAAAAACATTTACTCGTGTCGAAAAGACTTCACAACCTCAACCCTTACGAAAAGACCCTCGTGGAGGCACCCGAATGACTATGTGGAAAACCTTTGTTTCTTTCGATGTTTTTCGACGAATCTGTAAGGAAACGCTCAAGTTTAAGAGTCTTACACATATAAATGGTTAAAATACGAATTTTTTTCACTTTCGCTTCCGGGCCATTTTTCACCCAAAATCCATAGGTGTTAACATAGGAACTTTTTGGCCCATTGGGACAGGGTCGTTAACTCGATCTGAAAAGTTGTTTTCTCGTTTTAGTATCATACCATATCCACTAAAGATTGTCCTAAGCTTAAAATATGGATGAAAAAAAACATTTACTCGTGTCGAAAAGACTTCACAACCTCAACCCTTACGAAAAGACCCTCGTGGAGGCACCCGAATGACTATGTGGAAAACCTTTGTTTCTTTCGTTGTTTTTCGACGAATCTGTAAGGAAACGCTCAAGTTTAAGAGTCTTACACATATAAATGGTTAAAATACGAATTTTTTTCACTTTCGCTTCCGGGCCATTTTTCACCCAAAATCCATAGGTGTTAACATAGGAACTTTTTGGCCCATTGGGACAGGGTCGTTAACTCGATCTGAAAAGTTGTTTTCTCGTTTTAGTATCATACCATATCCACTAAAGATTGTCCTAAGCTTAAAATATGGAAGAAAAAAAACATTTACTCGTGTCGAAAAGACTTCACAACCTCAACCCTTACGAAAAGACCCTCGTGGAGGCACCCGAATGACTATGTGGAAAACCTTTGTTTCTTTCGTTGTTTTTCGACGAATCTGTAAGGAAACGCTCAAGTTTAAGAGTCTTACACATATAAATGGTTAAAATACGAATTTTTTTCACATTCGCTTCCGGTCCATTTTTCACCCAAAATCCATAGGTGTTAACATAGGAACTTTTTGGCCCATTGGGACAGGGTCGTTAACTCGATCTGAAAAGTTGTTTTCTCGTTTTAGTATCATACCATATCCACTAAAGATTGTCCTAAGCTTAAAATATGGAAGAAAAAAAACATTTACTCGTGTCGAAAAGACTTCACAACCTCAACCCTTACGAAAAGACCCTCGTGGAGGCACCCGAATGACTATGTGGAAAACCTTTGTTTCTTTCGATGTTTTTCGACGAATCTGTAAGGAAACGCTCAAGATTAAGAGTCTTACACATATAAATGGTTAAAATACGAATTTTTTTCACTTTCGCTTCCGGGCCATTTTTCACCCAAAATCCATAGGTGTTAACATAGGAACTTTTTGGCCCATTGGGACAGGGTCGTTAACTCGATCTGAAAAGTTGTTTTCTCGTTTTAGTATCATACCATATCCACTTAAGATTGTCCTAAGCATAAAATATGGAAGAAAAAATACATTTACTCGTGTCGAAAAGACTTCACAACCTCAACCCTTACGAAAAGACCCTCGTGGAGGCACCCGAATGACTATGTGGAAAACCTTTGTTTCTTTCGATGTTTTTCGACGAATCTATAAGGAAACGCTCAAGTTTAAGAGTCTTACACATATAAATGGTTAAAATACGAATTTTTTTCACTTTCGCTTCCGGGCCATTTTTCACCCAAAATCCATAGGTGTTAACATAGGAACTTTTTGGCCCATTGGGACAGGGTCGTTAACTCGATCTGAAAAGTTGTTTTCTCGTTTTAGTATCATACCATATCCACTAAAGATTGTCCTAAGCATAAAATATGGAAGAAAAAAAACATTTACTCGTGTCGAAAAGACTTCACAACCTCAACCCTTACGAAAAGACCCTCGTGGAGGCACCCGAATGACTATGTGGAAATCCTTTGTTTCTTTCGATGTTTTTCGACGAATCTGTAAGGAAACGCTCAAGTTTAAGAGTCTTACACATATAAATGGTTAAAATACGAATTTTTTTCACTTTCGCTTCCGGGCCATTTTTCACCCAAAATCCATAGGTGTTAACATAGGAACTTTTTGGCCCATTGGGACAGGGTCGTTAACTCGATCTGAAAAGTTGTTTTCTCGTTTTAGTATCATACCATATCCACTAAAGATTGTCCTAAGCTTAAAATATGGATGAAAAAAAACATTTACTCGTGTCGAAAAGACTTCACAACCTCAACCCTTACGAAAAGACCCTCGTGGAGGCACCCGAATGACTATGTGGAAAACCTTTGTTTCTTTCGTTGTTTTTCGACGAATCTGTAAGGAAACGCTCAAGTTTAAGAGTCTTACACATATAAATGGTTAAAATACGAATTTTTTTCACTTTCGCTTCCGGGCCATTTTTCACCCAAAATCCATAGGTGTTAACATAGGAACTTTTTGGCCCATTGGGACAGGGTCGTTAACTCGATCTGAAAAGTTGTTTTCTCGTTTTAGTATCATACCATATCCACTAAAGATTGTCCTAAGCTTAAAATATGGAAGAAAAAAAACATTTACTCGTGTCGAAAAGACTTCACAACCTCAACCCTTACGAAAAGACCCTCGTGGAGGCACCCGAATGACTATGTGGAAAACCTTTGTTTCTTTCGATGTTTTTCGACGAATCTGTAAGGAAACGCTCAAGATTAAGAGTCTTACACATATAAATGGTTAAAATACGAATTTTTTTCACTTTCGCTTCCGGGCCATTTTTCACCCAAAATCCATAGGTGTTAACATAGGAACTTTTTGGCCCATTGGGACAGGGTCGTTAACTCGATCTGAAAAGTTGTTTTCTCGTTTTAGTATCATACCATATCCACTAAAGATTGTCCTAAGCTTAAAATATGGATGAAAAAAAACATTTACTCGTGTCGAAAAGACTTCACAACCTCAACCCTTACGAAAAGACCCTCGTGGAGGCACCCGAATGACTATGTGGAAATCCTTTGTTTCTTTCGATGTTTTTCGACGAATCTGTAAGGAAACGCTCAAGTTTAAGAGTCTTACACATATAAATGGTTAAAATACGAATTTTTTTCACTTTCGCTTCCGGGCCATTTTTCACCCAAAATCCATAGGTGTTAACATAGGAACTTTTTGGCCCATTGGGACAGGGTCGTTAACTCGATCTGAAAAGTTGTTTTCTCGTTTTAGTATCATACCATATCCACTAAAGATTGTCCTAAGCTTAAAATATGGATGAAAAAAAACATTTACTCGTGTCGAAAAGACTTCACAACCTCAACCCTTACGAAAAGACCCTCGTGGAGGCACCCGAATGACTATGTGGAAATCCTTTGTTTCTTTCGATGTTTTTCGACGAATCTGTAAGGAAACGCTCAAGTTTAAGAGTCTTACACATATAAATGGTTAAAATACGAATTTTTTTCACTTTCGCTTCCGGGCCATTTTTCACCCAAAATCCATAGGTGTTAACATAGGAACTTTTTGGCCCATTGGGACAGGGTCGTTAACTCGATCTGAAAAGTTGTTTTCTCGTTTTAGTATCATACCATATCCACTAAAGATTGTCCTAAGCTTAAAATATGGATGAAAAAAAACATTTACTCGTGTCGAAAAGACTTCACAACCTCAACCCTTACGAAAAGACCCTCGTGGAGGCACCCGAATGACTATGTGGAAAACCTTTGTTTCTTTCGATGTTTTTCGACGAATCTGTAAGGAAACGCTCAAGTTTAAGAGTCTTACACATATAAATGGTTAAAATACGAATTTTTTTCACTTTCGCTTCCGGGCCATTTTTCACCCAAAATCCATAGGTGTTAACATAGGAACTTTTTGGCCCATTGGGACAGGGTCGTTAACTCGATCTGAAAAGTTGTTTTCTCGTTTTAGTATCATACCATATCCACTAAAGATTGTCCTAAGCATAAAATATGGAAGAAAAAAAACATTTACTCGTGTCGAAAAGACTTCACAACCTCAACCCTTACGAAAAGACCCTCGTGGAGGCACCCGAATGACTATGTGGAAATCCTTTGTTTCTTTCGATGTTTTTCGACGAATCTGTAAGGAAACGCTCAAGTTTAAGAGTCTTACACATATAAATGGTTAAAATACGAATTTTTTTCACTTTCGCTTCCGGGCCATTTTTCACCCAAAATCCATAGGTGTTAACATAGGAACTTTTTGGCCCATTGGGACAGGGTCGTTAACTCGATCTGAAAAGTTGTTTTCTCGTTTTAGTATCATACCATATCCACTAAAGATTGTCCTAAGCTTAAAATATGGATGAAAAAAAACATTTACTCGTGTCGAAAAGACTTCACAACCTCAACCCTTACGAAAAGACCCTCGTGGAGGCACCCGAATGACTATGTGGAAAACCTTTGTTTCTTTCGTTGTTTTTCGACGAATCTGTAAGGAAACGCTCAAGTTTAAGAGTCTTACACATATAAATGGTTAAAATACGAATTTTTTTCACTTTCGCTTCCGGGCCATTTTTCACCCAAAATCCATAGGTGTTAACATAGGAACTTTTTGGCCCATTGGGACAGGGTCGTTAACTCGATCTGAAAAGTTGTTTTCTCGTTTTAGTATCATACCATATCCACTAAAGATTGTCCTAAGCTTAAAATATGGATGAAAAAAAACATTTACTCGTGTCGAAAAGACTTCACAACCTCAACCCTTACGAAAAGACCCTCGTGGAGGCACCCGAATGACTATGTGGAAAACCTTTGTTTCTTTCGATGTTTTTCGACGAATCTGTAAGGAAACGCTCAAGTTTAAGAGTCTTACACATATAAATGGTTAAAATACGAATTTTTTTCACTTTCGCTTCCGGGCCATTTTTCACCCAAAATCCATAGGTGTTAACATAGGAACTTTTTGGCCCATTGGGACAGGGTCGTTAACTCGATCTGAAAAGTTGTTTTCTCGTTTTAGTATCATACCATATCCACTAAAGATTGTCCTAAGCATAAAATATGGAAGAAAAAAAACATTTACTCGTGTCGAAAAGACTTCACAACCTCAACCCTTACGAAAAGACCCTCGTGGAGGCACCCGAATGACTATGTGGAAATCCTTTGTTTCTTTCGATGTTTTTCGACGAATCTGTAAGGAAACGCTCAAGTTTAAGAGTCTTACACATATAAATGGTTAAAATACGAATTTTTTTCACTTTCGCTTCCGGGCCATTTTTCACCCAAAATCCATAGGTGTTAACATAGGAACTTTTTGGCCCATTGGGACAGGGTCGTTAACTCGATCTGAAAAGTTGTTTTCTCGTTTTAGTATCATACCATATCCACTAAAGATTGTCCTAAGCATAAAATATGGAAGAAAAAAAACATTTACTCGTGTCGAAAAGACTTCACAACCTCAACCCTTACGAAAAGACCCTCGTGGAGGCACCCGAATGACTATGTGGAAATCCTTTGTTTCTTTCGATGTTTTTCGACGAATCTGTAAGGAAACGCTCAAGTTTAAGAGTCTTACACATATAAATGGTTAAAATACGAATTTTTTTCACTTTCGCTTCCGGGCCATTTTTCACCCAAAATCCATAGGTGTTAACATAGGAACTTTTTGGCCCATTGGGACAGGGTCGTTAACTCGATCTGAAAAGTTGTTTTCTCGTTTTAGTATCATACCATATCCACTAAAGATTGTCCTAAGCTTAAAATATGGATGAAAAAAAACATTTACTCGTGTCGAAAAGACTTCACAACCTCAACCCTTACGAAAAGACCCTCGTGGAGGCACCCGAATGACTATGTGGAAAACCTTTGTTTCTTTCGTTGTTTTTCGACGAATCTGTAAGGAAACGCTCAAGTTTAAGAGTCTTACACATATAAATGGTTAAAATACGAATTTTTTTCACTTTCGCTTCCGGGCCATTTTTCACCCAAAATCCATAGGTGTTAACATAGGAACTTTTTGGCCCATTGGGACAGGGTCGTTAACTCGATCTGAAAAGTTGTTTTCTCGTTTTAGTATCATACCATATCCACTAAAGATTGTCCTAAGCTTAAAATATGGATGAAAAAAAACATTTACTCGTGTCGAAAAGACTTCACAACCTCAACCCTTACGAAAAGACCCTCGTGGAGGCACCCGAATGACTATGTGGAAATCCTTTGTTTCTTTCGATGTTTTTCGACGAATCTGTAAGGAAACGCTCAAGTTTAAGAGTCTTACACATATAAATGGTTAAAATACGAATTTTTTTCACTTTCGCTTCCGGGCCATTTTTCACCCAAAATCCATAGGTGTTAACATAGGAACTTTTTGGCCCATTGGGACAGGGTCGTTAACTCGATCTGAAAAGTTGTTTTCTCGTTTTAGTATCATACCATATCCACTAAAGATTGTCCTAAGCTTAAAATATGGATGAAAAAAAACATTTACTCGTGTCGAAAAGACTTCACAACCTCAACCCTTACGAAAAGACCCTCGTGGAGGCACCCGAATGACTATGTGGAAAACCTTTGTTTCTTTCGATGTTTTTCGACGAATCTGTAAGGAAACGCTCAAGTTTAAGAGTCTTACACATATAAATGGTTAAAATACGAATTTTTTTCACTTTCGCTTCCGGGCCATTTTTCACCCAAAATCCATAGGTGTTAACATAGGAACTTTTTGGCCCATTGGGACAGGGTCGTTAACTCGATCTGAAAAGTTGTTTTCTCGTTTTAGTATCATACCATATCCACTAAAGATTGTCCTAAGCATAAAATATGGAAGAAAAAAAACATTTACTCGTGTCGAAAAGACTTCACAACCTCAACCCTTACGAAAAGACCCTCGTGGAGGCACCCGAATGACTATGTGGAAATCCTTTGTTTCTTTCGATGTTTTTCGACGAATCTGTAAGGAAACGCTCAAGTTTAAGAGTCTTACACATATAAATGGTTAAAATACGAATTTTTTTCACTTTCGCTTCCGGGCCATTTTTCACCCAAAATCCATAGGTGTTAACATAGGAACTTTTTGGCCCATTGGGACAGGGTCGTTAACTCGATCTGAAAAGTTGTTTTCTCGTTTTAGTATCATACCATATCCACTAAAGATTGTCCTAAGCTTAAAATATGGAAGAAAAAATACATTTACTCGTGTCGAAAAGACTTCACAACCTCAACCCTTACGAAAAGACCCTCGTGGAGGCACCCGAATGACTATGTGGAAAACCTTTGTTTCTTTCGATGTTTTTCGACGAATCTGTAAGGAAACGCTCAAGTTTAAGAGTCTTACACATATAAATGGTTAAAATACGAATTTTTTTCACTTTCGCTTCCGGGCCATTTTTCACCCAAAATCCATAGGTGTTAACATAGGAACTTTTTGGCCCATTGGGACAGGGTCGTTAACTCGATCTGAAAAGTTGTTTTCTCGTTTTAGTATCATACCATATCCACTAAAGATTGTCCTAAGCATAAAATATGGAAGAAAAAAAACATTTACTCGTGTCAAAAAGACTTCACAACCTCAACCCTTACGAAAAGACCCTCGTGGAGGCACCCGAATGACTATGTGGAAAACCTTTGTTTCTTTCGATGTTTTTCGACGAATCTGTAAGGAAACGCTCAAGTTTAAGAGTCTTACACATATAAATGGTTAAAATACGAATTTTTTTCACTTTCGCTTCCGGGCCATTTTTCACCCAAAATCCATAGGTGTTAACATAGGAACTTTTTGGCCCATTGGGACAGGGTCGTTAACTCGATCTGAAAAGTTGTTTTCTCGTTTTAGTATCATACCATATCCACTAAAGATTGTCCTAAGCTTAAAATATGGATGAAAAAAAACATTTACTCGTGTCGAAAAGACTTCACAACCTCAACCCTTACGAAAAGACCCTCGTGGAGGCACCCGAATGACTATGTGGAAATCCTTTGTTTCTTTCGATGTTTTTCGACGAATCTGTAAGGAAACGCTCAAGTTTAAGAGTCTTACACATATAAATGGTTAAAATACGAATTTTTTTCACTTTCGCTTCCGGGCCATTTTTCACCCAAAATCCATAGGTGTTAACATAGGAACTTTTTGGCCCATTGGGACAGGGTCGTTAACTCGATCTGAAAAGTTGTTTTCTCGTTTTAGTATCATACCATATCCACTAAAGATTGTCCTAAGCTTAAAATATGGAAGAAAAAATACATTTACTCGTGTCGAAAAGACTTCACAACCTCAACCCTTACGAAAAGACCCTCGTGGAGGCACCCGAATGACTATGTGGAAAACCTTTGTTTCTTTCGATGTTTTTCGACGAATCTGTAAGGAAACGCTCAAGTTTAAGAGTCTTACACATATAAATGGTTAAAATACGAATTTTTTTCACTTTCGCTTCCGGGCCATTTTTCACCCAAAATCCATAGGTGTTAACATAGGAACTTTTTGGCCCATTGGGACAGGGTCGTTAACTCGATCTGAAAAGTTGTTTTCTCGTTTTAGTATCATACCATATCCACTAAAGATTGTCCTAAGCATAAAATATGGAAGAAAAAAAACATTTACTCGTGTCAAAAAGACTTCACAACCTCAACCCTTACGAAAAGACCCTCGTGGAGGCACCCGAATGACTATGTGGAAAACCTTTGTTTCTTTCGATGTTTTTCGACGAATCTGTAAGGAAACGCTCAAGTTTAAGAGTCTTACACATATAAATGGTTAAAATACGAATTTTTTTCACTTTCGCTTCCGGGCCATTTTTCACCCAAAATCCATAGGTGTTAACATAGGAACTTTTTGGCCCATTGGGACAGGGTCGTTAACTCGATCTGAAAAGTTGTTTTCTCGTTTTAGTATCATACCATATCCACTAAAGATTGTCCTAAGCTTAAAATATGGATGAAAAAAAACATTTACTCGTGTCGAAAAGACTTCACAACCTCAACCCTTACGAAAAGACCCTCGTGGAGGCACCCGAATGACTATGTGGAAATCCTTTGTTTCTTTCGATGTTTTTCGACGAATCTGTAAGGAAACGCTCAAGTTTAAGAGTCTTACACATATAAATGGTTAAAATACGAATTTTTTTCACTTTCGCTTCCGGGCCATTTTTCACCCAAAATCCATAGGTGTTAACATAGGAACTTTTTGGCCCATTGGGACAGGGTCGTTAACTCGATCTGAAAAGTTGTTTTCTCGTTTTAGTATCATACCATATCCACTAAAGATTGTCCTAAGCTTAAAATATGGAAGAAAAAATACATTTACTCGTGTCGAAAAGACTTCACAACCTCAACCCTTACGAAAAGACCCTCGTGGAGGCACCCGAATGACTATGTGGAAAACCTTTGTTTCTTTCGATGTTTTTCGACGAATCTGTAAGGAAACGCTCAAGTTTAAGAGTCTTACACATATAAATGGTTAAAATACGAATTTTTTTCACTTTCGCTTCCGGGCCATTTTTCACCCAAAATCCATAGGTGTTAACATAGGAACTTTTTGGCCCATTGGGACAGGGTCGTTAACTCGATCTGAAAAGTTGTTTTCTCGTTTTAGTATCATACCATATCCACTAAAGATTGTCCTAAGCATAAAATATGGAAGAAAAAAAACATTTACTCGTGTCAAAAAGACTTCACAACCTCAACCCTTACGAAAAGACCCTCGTGGAGGCACCCGAATGACTATGTGGAAAACCTTTGTTTCTTTCGATGTTTTTCGACGAATCTGTAAGGAAACGCTCAAGTTTAAGAGTCTTACACATATAAATGGTTAAAATACGAATTTTTTTCACTTTCGCTTCCGGGCCATTTTTCACCCAAAATCCATAGGTGTTAACATAGGAACTTTTTGGCCCATTGGGACAGGGTCGTTAACTCGATCTGAAAAGTTGTTTTCTCGTTTTAGTATCATACCATATCCACTAAAGATTGTCCTAAGCTTAAAATATGGAAGAAAAAAAACATTTACTCGTGTCGAAAAGACTTCACAACCTCAACCCTTACGAAAAGACCCTCGTGGAGGCACCCGAATGACTATGTGGAAAACCTTTGTTTCTTTCGATGTTTTTCGACGAATCTGTAAGGAAACGCTCATGTTTAAGAGTCTTACACATATAAATGGTTAAAATACGAATTTTTTTCACTTTCGCTTCCGGGCCATTTTTCACCCAAAATCCATAGGTGTTAACATAGGAACTTTTTGGCCCATTGGGACAGGGTCGTTAACTCGATCTGAAAAGTTGTTTTCTCGTTTTAGTATCATACCATATCCACTAAAGATTGTCCTAAGCATAAAATATGGAAGAAAAAAAACATTTACTCGTGTCGAAAAGACTTCACAACCTCAACCCTTACGAAAAGACCCTCGTGGAGGCACCCGAATGACTATGTGGAAAACCTTTGTTTCTTTCGATGTTTTTCGACGAATCTGTAAGGAAACGCTCAAGTTTAAGAGTCTTACACATATAAATGGTTAAAATACGAATTTTTTTCACTTTCGCTTCCGGGCCATTTTTCACCCAAAATCCATAGGTGTTAACATAGGAACTTTTTGGCCCATTGGGACAGGGTCGTTAACTCGATCTGAAAAGTTGTTTTCTCGTTTTAGTATCATACCATATCCACTAAAGATTGTCCTAAGCATAAAATATGGAAGAAAAAAAACATTTACTCGTGTCGAAAAGACTTCACAACCTCAACCCTTACGAAAAGACCCTCGTGGAGGCACCCGAATGACTATGTGGAAAACCTTTGTTTCTTTCGATGTTTTTCGACGAATCTGTAAGGAAACGCTCAAGTTTAAGAGTCTTACACATATAAATGGTTAAAATACGAATTTTTTTCACTTTCGCTTCCGGGCCATTTTTCACCCAAAATCCATAGGTGTTAACATAGGAACTTTTTGGCCCATTGGGACAGGGTCGTTAACTCGATCTGAAAAGTTGTTTTCTCGTTTTAGTATCATACCATATCCACTAAAAATTGTCCTAAGCTTAAAATATGGAAGAAAAAAAACATTTACTCGTGTCGAAAAGACTTCACAACCTCAACCCTTACGAAAAGACCCTCGTGGAGGCACCCGAATGACTATGTGGAAAACCTTTGTTTCTTTCGATGTTTTTCGACGAATCTGTAAGGAAACGCTCATGTTTAAGAGTCTTACACATATAAATGGTTAAAATACGAATTTTTTTCACTTTCGCTTCCGGGCCATTTTTCACCCAAAATCCATAGGTGTTAACATAGGAACTTTTTGGCCCATTGGGACAGGGTCGTTAACTCGATCTGAAAAGTTGTTTTCTCGTTTTAGTATCATACCATATCCACTAAAGATTGTCCTAAGCATAAAATATGGAAGAAAAAAAACATTTACTCGTGTCGAAAAGACTTCACAACCTCAACCCTTACGAAAAGACCCTCGTGGAGGCACCCGAATGACTATGTGGAAAACCTTTGTTTCTTTCGATGTTTTTCGACGAATCTGTAAGGAAACGCTCAAGATTAAGAGTCTTACACATATAAATGGTTAAAATACGAATTTTTTTCACTTTCGCTTCCGGGCCATTTTTCACCCAAAATCCATAGGTGTTAACATAGGAACTTTTTGGCCCATTGGGACAGGGTCGTTAACTCGATCTGAAAAGTTGTTTTCTCGTTTTAGTATCATACCATATCCACTAAAGATTGTCCTAAGCTTAAAATATGGAAGAAAAAATACATTTACTCGTGTCGAAAAGACTTCACAACCTCAACCCTTACGAAAAGACCCTCGTGGAGGCACCCGAATGACTATGTGGAAAACCTTTGTTTCTTTCGATGTTTTTCGACGAATCTGTAAGGAAACGCTCAAGTTTAAGAGTCTTACACATATAAATGGTTAAAATACGAATTTTTTTCACTTTCGCTTCCGGGCCATTTTTCACCCAAAATCCATAGGTGTTAACATAGGAACTTTTTGGCCCATTGGGACAGGGTCGTTAACTCGATCTGAAAAGTTGTTTTCTCGTTTTAGTATCATACCATATCCACTAAAGATTGTCCTAAGCATAAAATATGGAAGAAAAAAAACATTTACTCGTGTCAAAAAGACTTCACAACCTCAACCCTTACGAAAAGACCCTCGTGGAGGCACCCGAATGACTATGTGGAAAACCTTTGTTTCTTTCGATGTTTTTCGACGAATCTGTAAGGAAACGCTCAAGTTTAAGAGTCTTACACATATAAATGGTTAAAATACGAATTTTTTTCACTTTCGCTTCCGGGCCATTTTTCACCCAAAATCCATAGGTGTTAACATAGGAACTTTTTGGCCCATTGGGACAGGGTCGTTAACTCGATCTGAAAAGTTGTTTTCTCGTTTTAGTATCATACCATATCCACTAAAGATTGTCCTAAGCATAAAATATGGAAGAAAAAAAACATTTACTCGTGTCGAAAAGACTTCACAACCTCAACCCTTACGAAAAGACCCTCGTGGAGGCACCCGAATGACTATGTGGAAAACCTTTGTTTCTTTCGATGTTTTTCGACGAATCTGTAAGGAAACGCTCAAGATTAAGAGTCTTACACATATAAATGGTTAAAATACGAATTTTTTTCACTTTCGCTTCCGGGCCATTTTTCACCCAAAATCCATAGGTGTTAACATAGGAACTTTTTGGCCCATTGGGACAGGGTCGTTAACTCGATCTGAAAAGTTGTTTTCTCGTTTTAGTATCATACCATATCCACTAAAGATTGTCCTAAGCTTAAAATATGGAAGAAAAAATACATTTACTCGTGTCGAAAAGACTTCACAACCTCAACCCTTACGAAAAGACCCTCGTGGAGGCACCCGAATGACTATGTGGAAAACCTTTGTTTCTTTCGATGTTTTTCGACGAATCTGTAAGGAAACGCTCAAGTTTAAGAGTCTTACACATATAAATGGTTAAAATACGAATTTTTTTCACTTTCGCTTCCGGGCCATTTTTCACCCAAAATCCATAGGTGTTAACATAGGAACTTTTTGGCCCATTGGGACAGGGTCGTTAACTCGATCTGAAAAGTTGTTTTCTCGTTTTAGTATCATACCATATCCACTAAAGATTGTCCTAAGCATAAAATATGGAAGAAAAAAAACATTTACTCGTGTCAAAAAGACTTCACAACCTCAACCCTTACGAAAAGACCCTCGTGGAGGCACCCGAATGACTATGTGGAAAACCTTTGTTTCTTTCGATGTTTTTCGACGAATCTGTAAGGAAACGCTCAAGTTTAAGAGTCTTACACATATAAATGGTTAAAATACGAATTTTTTTCACTTTCGCTTCCGGGCCATTTTTCACCCAAAATCCATAGGTGTTAACATAGGAACTTTTTGGCCCATTGGGACAGGGTCGTTAACTCGATCTGAAAAGTTGTTTTCTCGTTTTAGTATCATACCATATCCACTAAAGATTGTCCTAAGCTTAAAATATGGAAGAAAAAATACATTTACTCGTGTCGAAAAGACTTCACAACCTCAACCCTTACGAAAAGACCCTCGTGGAGGCACCCGAATGACTATGTGGAAAACCTTTGTTTCTTTCGATGTTTTTCGACGAATCTGTAAGGAAACGCTCAAGTTTAAGAGTCTTACACATATAAATGGTTAAAATACGAATTTTTTTCACTTTCGCTTCCGGGCCATTTTTCACCCAAAATCCATAGGTGTTAACATAGGAACTTTTTGGCCCATTGGGACAGGGTCGTTAACTCGATCTGAAAAGTTGTTTTCTCGTTTTAGTATCATACCATATCCACTAAAGATTGTCCTAAGCATAAAATATGGAAGAAAAAAAACATTTACTCGTGTCAAAAAGACTTCACAACCTCAACCCTTACGAAAAGACCCTCGTGGAGGCACCCGAATGACTATGTGGAAAACCTTTGTTTCTTTCGATGTTTTTCGACGAATCTGTAAGGAAACGCTCAAGTTTAAGAGTCTTACACATATAAATGGTTAAAATACGAATTTTTTTCACTTTCGCTTCCGGGCCATTTTTCACCCAAAATCCATAGGTGTTAACATAGGAACTTTTTGGCCCATTGGGACAGGGTCGTTAACTCGATCTGAAAAGTTGTTTTCTCGTTTTAGTATCATACCATATCCACTAAAGATTGTCCTAAGCTTAAAATATGGAAGAAAAAAAATATTTACTCGTGTCGAAAAGACTTCACAACCTCAACCCTTACGAAAAGACCCTCGTGGAGGCACCCGAATGACTATGTGGAAAACCTTTGTTTCTTTCGATGTTTTTCGACGAATCTGTAAGGAAACGCTCATGTTTAAGAGTCTTACACATATAAATGGTTAAAATACGAATTTTTTTCACTTTCGCTTCCGGGCCATTTTTCACCCAAAATCCATAGGTGTTAACATAGGAACTTTTTGGCCCATTGGGACAGGGTCGTTAACTCGATCTAAAAAGTTGTTTTCTCGTTTTAGTATCATACCATATCCACTAAAGATTGTCCTAAGCTTAAAATATGGAAGAAAAAATACATTTACTCGTGTCGAAAAGACTTCACAACCTCAACCCTTACGAAAAGACCCTCGTGGAGGCACCCGAAGGACTATGTGGAAAACCTTTGTTTCTTTCGATGTTTTTCTACGAATCTGTAAGGAAACGCTCAAGTTTAATAGTCTTACACATATAAATGGTTAAAATACGAATTTTTTTCACTTTCGCTTCCGGGCCATTTTTCACCCAAAATCCATAGGTGTTAACATAGGAACTTTTTGGCCCATTGGGACAGGGTCGTTAACTCGATCTGAAAAGTTGTTTTCTCGTTTTAGTATCATACCATATCCACTAAAGATTGTCCTAAGCTTAAAATATGGAAGAAAAAATACATTTACTCGTGTCGAAAAGACTTCACAACCTCAACCCTTACGAAAAGACCCTCGTGGAGGCACCCGAATGACTATGTGGAAAACCTTTGTTTCTTTCGATGTTTTTCGACGAATCTGTAAGGAAACGCTCAAGTTTAAGAGTCTTACACATATAAATGGTTAAAATACGAATTTTTTTCACTTTCGCTTCCGGGCCATTTTTCACCCAAAATCCATAGGTGTTAACATAGGAACTTTTTGGCCCATTGGGACAGGGTCGTTAACTCGATCTGAAAAGTTGTTTTCTCGTTTTAGTATCATACCATATCCACTAAAGATTGTCCTAAGCATAAAATATGGAAGAAAAAAAACATTTACTCGTGTCAAAAAGACTTCACAACCTCAACCCTTACGAAAAGACCCTCGTGGAGGCACCCGAATGACTATGTGGAAAACCTTTGTTTCTTTCGATGTTTTTCGACGAATCTGTAAGGAAACGCTCAAGTTTAAGAGTCTTACACATATAAATGGTTAAAATACGAATTTTTTTCACTTTCGCTTCCGGGCCATTTTTCACCCAAAATCCATAGGTGTTAACATAGGAACTTTTTGGCCCATTGGGACAGGGTCGTTAACTCGATCTGAAAAGTTGTTTTCTCGTTTTAGTATCATACCATATCCACTAAAGATTGTCCTAAGCTTAAAATATGGAAGAAAAAATACATTTACTCGTGTCGAAAAGACTTCACAACCTCAACCCTTACGAAAAGACCCTCGTGGAGGCACCCGAATGACTATGTGGAAAACCTTTGTTTCTTTCGATGTTTTTCGACGAATCTGTAAGGAAACGCTCAAGTTTAAGAGTCTTACACATATAAATGGTTAAAATACGAATTTTTTTCACTTTCGCTTCCGGGCCATTTTTCACCCAAAATCCATAGGTGTTAACATAGGAACTTTTTGGCCCATTGGGACAGGGTCGTTAACTCGATCTGAAAAGTTGTTTTCTCGTTTTAGTATCATACCATATCCACTAAAGATTGTCCTAAGCATAAAATATGGAAGAAAAAAAACATTTACTCGTGTCAAAAAGACTTCACAACCTCAACCCTTACGAAAAGACCCTCGTGGAGGCACCCGAATGACTATGTGGAAAACCTTTGTTTCTTTCGATGTTTTTCGACGAATCTGTAAGGAAACGCTCAAGTTTAAGAGTCTTACACATATAAATGGTTAAAATACGAATTTTTTTCACTTTCGCTTCCGGGCCATTTTTCACCCAAAATCCATAGGTGTTAACATAGGAACTTTTTGGCCCATTGGGACAGGGTCGTTAACTCGATCTGAAAAGTTGTTTTCTCGTTTTAGTATCATACCATATCCACTAAAGATTGTCCTAAGCTTAAAATATGGAAGAAAAAAAATATTTACTCGTGTCGAAAAGACTTCACAACCTCAACCCTTACGAAAAGACCCTCGTGGAGGCACCCGAATGACTATGTGGAAAACCTTTGTTTCTTTCGATGTTTTTCGACGAATCTGTAAGGAAACGCTCATGTTTAAGAGTCTTACACATATAAATGGTTAAAATACGAATTTTTTTCACTTTCGCTTCCGGGCCATTTTTCACCCAAAATCCATAGGTGTTAACATAGGAACTTTTTGGCCCATTGGGACAGGGTCGTTAACTCGATCTAAAAAGTTGTTTTCTCGTTTTAGTATCATACCATATCCACTAAAGATTGTCCTAAGCTTAAAATATGGAAGAAAAAATACATTTACTCGTGTCGAAAAGACTTCACAACCTCAACCCTTACGAAAAGACCCTCGTGGAGGCACCCGAAGGACTATGTGGAAAACCTTTGTTTCTTTCGATGTTTTTCTACGAATCTGTAAGGAAACGCTCAAGTTTAATAGTCTTACACATATAAATGGTTAAAATACGAATTTTTTTCACTTTCGCTTCCGGGCCATTTTTCACCCAAAATCCATAGGTGTTAACATAGGAACTTTTTGGCCCATTGGGACAGGGTCGTTAACTCGATCTGAAAAGTTGTTTTCTCGTTTTAGTATCATACCATATCCACTAAAGATTGTCCTAAGCATAAAATATGGAAGAAAAAAAACATTTACTCGTGTCGAAAAGACTTCACAACCTCAACCCTTACGAAAAGACCCTCGTGGAGGCACCCGAATGACTATGTGGAAAACCTTTGTTTCTTTCGATGTTTTTCGACGAATCTGTAAGGAAACGCTCATGTTTAAGAGTCTTACACATATAAATGGTTAAAATACGAATTTTTTTCACTTTCGCTTCCGGGCCATTTTTCACCCAAAATCCATAGGTGTTAACATAGGAACTTTTTGGCCCATTGGGACAGGGTCGTTAACTCGATCTGAAAAGTTGTTTTCTCGTTTTAGTATCATACCATATCCACTAAAGATTGTCCTAAGCATAAAATATGGAAGAAAAAATACATTTACTCGTGTCGAAAAGACTTCACAACCTCAACCCTTACGAAAAGACCCTCGTGGAGGCACCCGAATGACTATGTGGAAAACCTTTGTTTCTTTCGATGTTTTTCGACGAATCTGTAAGGAAACGCTCAAGTTTAAGAGTCTTACACATATAAATGGTTAAAATACGAATTTTTTTCACTTTCGCTTCCGGGCCATTTTTCACCCAAAATCCATAGGTGTTAACATAGGAACTTTTTGGCCCATTGGGACAGGGTCGTTAACTCGATCTGAAAAGTTGTTTTCTCGTTTTAGTATCATACCATATCCACTAAAGATTGTCCTAAGCTTAAAATATGGAAGAAAAAATACATTTACTCGTGTCGAAAAGACTTCACAACCTCAACCCTTACGAAAAGACCCTCGTGGAGGCACCCGAATGACTATGTGGAAAACCTTTGTTTCTTTCGATGTTTTTCGACGAATCTGTAAGGAAACGCTCAAGTTTAAGAGTCTTACACATATAAATGGTTAAAATACGAATTTTTTTCACTTTCGCTTCCGGGCCATTTTTCACCCAAAATCCATAGGTGTTAACATAGGAACTTTTTGGCCCATTGGGACAGGGTCGTTAACTCGATCTGAAAAGTTGTTTTCTCGTTTTAGTATCATACCATATCCACTAAAGATTGTCCTAAGCTTAAAATATGGAAGAAAAAATACATTTACTCGTGTCGAAAAGACTTCACAACCTCAACCCTTACGAAAAGACCCTCGTGGAGGCACCCGAAGGACTATGTGGAAAACCTTTGTTTCTTTCGATGTTTTTCTACGAATCTGTAAGGAAACGCTCAAGTTTAATAGTCTTACACATATAAATGGTTAAAATACGAATTTTTTTCACTTTCGCTTCCGGGCCATTTTTCACCCAAAATCCATAGGTGTTAACATAGGAACTTTTTGGCCCATTGGGACAGGGTCGTTAACTCGATCTGAAAAGTTGTTTTCTCATTTTAGTATCATACCATATCCACTAAAGATTGTCCTAAGCTTAAAATATGGAAGAAAAAATACATTTACTCGTGTCGAAAAGACTTCACAACCTCAACCCTTACGAAAAGACCCTCGTGGAGGCACCCGAAGGACTATGTGGAAAACCTTTGTTTCTTTCGATGTTTTTCTACGAATCTGTAAGGAAACGCTCAAGTTTAATAGTCTTACACATATAAATGGTTAAAATACGAATTTTTTTCACTTTCGCTTCCGGGCCATTTTTCACCCAAAATCCATAGGTGTTAACATAGGAACTTTTTGGCCCATTGGGACAGGGTCGTTAACTCGATCTGAAAAGTTGTTTTCTCGTTTTAGTATCATACCATATCCACTAAAGATTGTCCTAAGCTTAAAATATGGAAGAAAAAATACATTTACTCGTGTCGAAAAGACTTCACAACCTCAACCCTTACGAAAAGACCCTCGTGGAGGCACCCGAAGGACTATGTGGAAAACCTTTGTTTCTTTCGATGTTTTTCTACGAATCTGTAAGGAAACGCTCAAGTTTAATAGTCTTACACATATAAATGGTTAAAATACGAATTTTTTTCACTTTCGCTTCCGGGCCATTTTTCACCCAAAATCCATAGGTGTTAACATAGGAACTTTTTGGCCCATTGGGACAGGGTCGTTAACTCGATCTGAAAAGTTGTTTTCTCGTTTTAGTATCATACCATATCCACTAAAGATTGTCCTAAGCATAAAATATGGAAGAAAAAAAACATTTACTCGTGTCGAAAAGACTTCACAACCTCAACCCTTACGAAAAGACCCTCGTGGAGGCACCCGAATGACTATGTGGAAAACCTTTGTTTCTTTCGATGTTTTTCTACGAATCTGTAAGGAAACGCTCAAGTTTAATAGTCTTACACATATAAATGGTTAAAATACGAATTTTTTTCACTTTCGCTTCCGGGCCATTTTTCACCCAAAATCCATAGGTGTTAACATAGGAACTTTTTGGCCCATTGGGACAGGGTCGTTAACTCGATCTGAAAAGTTGTTTTCTCGTTTTAGTATCATACCATATCCACTAAAGATTGTCCTAAGCATAAAATATGGAAGAAAAAAAACATTTACTCGTGTCGAAAAGACTTCACAACCTCAACCCTTACGAAAAGACCCTCGTGGAGGCACCCGAATGACTATGTGGAAAACCTTTGTTTCTTTCGATGTTTTTCGACGAATCTGTAAGGAAACGCTCAAGATTAAGAGTCTTACACATATAAATGGTTAAAATACGAATTTTTTTCACTTTCGCTTCCGGGCCATTTTTCACCCAAAATCCATAGGTGTTAACATAGGAACTTTTTGGCCCATTGGGACAGGGTCGTTAACTCGATCTGAAAAGTTGTTTTCTCGTTTTAGTATCATACCATATCCACTAAAGATTGTCCTAAGCTTAAAATATGGAAGAAAAAATACATTTACTCGTGTCGAAAAGACTTCACAACCTCAACCCTTACGAAAAGACCCTCGTGGAGGCACCCGAATGACTATGTGGAAAACCTTTGTTTCTTTCGATGTTTTTCGACGAATCTGTAAGGAAACGCTCAAGTTTAAGAGTCTTACACATATAAATGGTTAAAATACGAATTTTTTTCACTTTCGCTTCCGGGCCATTTTTCACCCAAAATCCATAGGTGTTAACATAGGAACTTTTTGGCCCATTGGGACAGGGTCGTTAACTCGATCTGAAAAGTTGTTTTCTCGTTTTAGTATCATACCATATCCACTAAAGATTGTCCTAAGCATAAAATATGGAAGAAAAAAAACATTTACTCGTGTCAAAAAGACTTCACAACCTCAACCCTTACGAAAAGACCCTCGTGGAGGCACCCGAATGACTATGTGGAAAACCTTTGTTTCTTTCGATGTTTTTCGACGAATCTGTAAGGAAACGCTCAAGTTTAAGAGTCTTACACATATAAATGGTTAAAATACGAATTTTTTTCACTTTCGCTTCCGGGCCATTTTTCACCCAAAATCCATAGGTGTTAACATAGGAACTTTTTGGCCCATTGGGACAGGGTCGTTAACTCGATCTGAAAAGTTGTTTTCTCGTTTTAGTATCATACCATATCCACTAAAGATTGTCCTAAGCTTAAAATATGGATGAAAAAAAACATTTACTCGTGTCGAAAAGACTTCACAACCTCAACCCTTACGAAAAGACCCTCGTGGAGGCACCCGAATGACTATGTGGAAATCCTTTGTTTCTTTCGATGTTTTTCGACGAATCTGTAAGGAAACGCTCAAGTTTAAGAGTCTTACACATATAAATGGTTAAAATACGAATTTTTTTCACTTTCGCTTCCGGGCCATTTTTCACCCAAAATCCATAGGTGTTAACATAGGAACTTTTTGGCCCATTGGGACAGGGTCGTTAACTCGATCTGAAAAGTTGTTTTCTCGTTTTAGTATCATACCATATCCACTAAAGATTGTCCTAAGCTTAAAATATGGAAGAAAAAATACATTTACTCGTGTCGAAAAGACTTCACAACCTCAACCCTTACGAAAAGACCCTCGTGGAGGCACCCGAATGACTATGTGGAAAACCTTTGTTTCTTTCGATGTTTTTCGACGAATCTGTAAGGAAACGCTCAAGTTTAAGAGTCTTACACATATAAATGGTTAAAATACGAATTTTTTTCACTTTCGCTTCCGGGCCATTTTTCACCCAAAATCCATAGGTGTTAACATAGGAACTTTTTGGCCCATTGGGACAGGGTCGTTAACTCGATCTGAAAAGTTGTTTTCTCGTTTTAGTATCATACCATATCCACTAAAGATTGTCCTAAGCATAAAATATGGAAGAAAAAAAACATTTACTCGTGTCAAAAAGACTTCACAACCTCAACCCTTACGAAAAGACCCTCGTGGAGGCACCCGAATGACTATGTGGAAAACCTTTGTTTCTTTCGATGTTTTTCGACGAATCTGTAAGGAAACGCTCAAGTTTAAGAGTCTTACACATATAAATGGTTAAAATACGAATTTTTTTCACTTTCGCTTCCGGGCCATTTTTCACCCAAAATCCATAGGTGTTAACATAGGAACTTTTTGGCCCATTGGGACAGGGTCGTTAACTCGATCTGAAAAGTTGTTTTCTCGTTTTAGTATCATACCATATCCACTAAAGATTGTCCTAAGCTTAAAATATGGAAGAAAAAAAACATTTACTCGTGTCGAAAAGACTTCACAACCTCAACCCTTACGAAAAGACCCTCGTGGAGGCACCCGAATGACTATGTGGAAAACCTTTGTTTCTTTCGATGTTTTTCGACGAATCTGTAAGGAAACGCTCATGTTTAAGAGTCTTACACATATAAATGGTTAAAATACGAATTTTTTTCACTTTCGCTTCCGGGCCATTTTTCACCCAAAATCCATAGGTGTTAACATAGGAACTTTTTGGCCCATTGGGACAGGGTCGTTAACTCGATCTGAAAAGTTGTTTTCTCGTTTTAGTATCATACCATATCCACTAAAGATTGTCCTAAGCATAAAATATGGAAGAAAAAAAACATTTACTCGTGTCGAAAAGACTTCACAACCTCAACCCTTACGAAAAGACCCTCGTGGAGGCACCCGAATGACTATGTGGAAAACCTTTGTTTCTTTCGATGTTTTTCGACGAATCTGTAAGGAAACGCTCAAGTTTAAGAGTCTTACACATATAAATGGTTAAAATACGAATTTTTTTCACTTTCGCTTCCGGGCCATTTTTCACCCAAAATCCATAGGTGTTAACATAGGAACTTTTTGGCCCATTGGGACAGGGTCGTTAACTCGATCTGAAAAGTTGTTTTCTCGTTTTAGTATCATACCATATCCACTAAAGATTGTCCTAAGCATAAAATATGGAAGAAAAAAAACATTTACTCGTGTCGAAAAGACTTCACAACCTCAACCCTTACGAAAAGACCCTCGTGGAGGCACCCGAATGACTATGTGGAAAACCTTTGTTTCTTTCGATGTTTTTCGACGAATCTGTAAGGAAACGCTCAAGTTTAAGAGTCTTACACATATAAATGGTTAAAATACGAATTTTTTTCACTTTCGCTTCCGGGCCATTTTTCACCCAAAATCCATAGGTGTTAACATAGGAACTTTTTGGCCCATTGGGACAGGGTCGTTAACTCGATCTGAAAAGTTGTTTTCTCGTTTTAGTATCATACCATATCCACTAAAAATTGTCCTAAGCTTAAAATATGGAAGAAAAAAAACATTTACTCGTGTCGAAAAGACTTCACAACCTCAACCCTTACGAAAAGACCCTCGTGGAGGCACCCGAATGACTATGTGGAAAACCTTTGTTTCTTTCGATGTTTTTCGACGAATCTGTAAGGAAACGCTCATGTTTAAGAGTCTTACACATATAAATGGTTAAAATACGAATTTTTTTCACTTTCGCTTCCGGGCCATTTTTCACCCAAAATCCATAGGTGTTAACATAGGAACTTTTTGGCCCATTGGGACAGGGTCGTTAACTCGATCTGAAAAGTTGTTTTCTCGTTTTAGTATCATACCATATCCACTAAAGATTGTCCTAAGCATAAAATATGGAAGAAAAAAAACATTTACTCGTGTCGAAAAGACTTCACAACCTCAACCCTTACGAAAAGACCCTCGTGGAGGCACCCGAATGACTATGTGGAAAACCTTTGTTTCTTTCGATGTTTTTCGACGAATCTGTAAGGAAACGCTCAAGATTAAGAGTCTTACACATATAAATGGTTAAAATACGAATTTTTTTCACTTTCGCTTCCGGGCCATTTTTCACCCAAAATCCATAGGTGTTAACATAGGAACTTTTTGGCCCATTGGGACAGGGTCGTTAACTCGATCTGAAAAGTTGTTTTCTCGTTTTAGTATCATACCATATCCACTAAAGATTGTCCTAAGCTTAAAATATGGAAGAAAAAATACATTTACTCGTGTCGAAAAGACTTCACAACCTCAACCCTTACGAAAAGACCCTCGTGGAGGCACCCGAATGACTATGTGGAAAACCTTTGTTTCTTTCGATGTTTTTCGACGAATCTGTAAGGAAACGCTCAAGTTTAAGAGTCTTACACATATAAATGGTTAAAATACGAATTTTTTTCACTTTCGCTTCCGGGCCATTTTTCACCCAAAATCCATAGGTGTTAACATAGGAACTTTTTGGCCCATTGGGACAGGGTCGTTAACTCGATCTGAAAAGTTGTTTTCTCGTTTTAGTATCATACCATATCCACTAAAGATTGTCCTAAGCATAAAATATGGAAGAAAAAAAACATTTACTCGTGTCAAAAAGACTTCACAACCTCAACCCTTACGAAAAGACCCTCGTGGAGGCACCCGAATGACTATGTGGAAAACCTTTGTTTCTTTCGATGTTTTTCGACGAATCTGTAAGGAAACGCTCAAGTTTAAGAGTCTTACACATATAAATGGTTAAAATACGAATTTTTTTCACTTTCGCTTCCGGGCCATTTTTCACCCAAAATCCATAGGTGTTAACATAGGAACTTTTTGGCCCATTGGGACAGGGTCGTTAACTCGATCTGAAAAGTTGTTTTCTCGTTTTAGTATCATACCATATCCACTAAAGATTGTCCTAAGCTTAAAATATGGAAGAAAAAATACATTTACTCGTGTCGAAAAGACTTCACAACCTCAACCCTTACGAAAAGACCCTCGTGGAGGCACCCGAATGACTATGTGGAAAACCTTTGTTTCTTTCGATGTTTTTCGACGAATCTGTAAGGAAACGCTCAAGTTTAAGAGTCTTACACATATAAATGGTTAAAATACGAATTTTTTTCACTTTCGCTTCCGGGCCATTTTTCACCCAAAATCCATAGGTGTTAACATAGGAACTTTTTGGCCCATTGGGACAGGGTCGTTAACTCGATCTGAAAAGTTGTTTTCTCGTTTTAGTATCATACCATATCCACTAAAGATTGTCCTAAGCATAAAATATGGAAGAAAAAAAACATTTACTCGTGTCAAAAAGACTTCACAACCTCAACCCTTACGAAAAGACCCTCGTGGAGGCACCCGAATGACTATGTGGAAAACCTTTGTTTCTTTCGATGTTTTTCGACGAATCTGTAAGGAAACGCTCAAGTTTAAGAGTCTTACACATATAAATGGTTAAAATACGAATTTTTTTCACTTTCGCTTCCGGGCCATTTTTCACCCAAAATCCATAGGTGTTAACATAGGAACTTTTTGGCCCATTGGGACAGGGTCGTTAACTCGATCTGAAAAGTTGTTTTCTCGTTTTAGTATCATACCATATCCACTAAAGATTGTCCTAAGCTTAAAATATGGAAGAAAAAAAATATTTACTCGTGTCGAAAAGACTTCACAACCTCAACCCTTACGAAAAGACCCTCGTGGAGGCACCCGAATGACTATGTGGAAAACCTTTGTTTCTTTCGATGTTTTTCGACGAATCTGTAAGGAAACGCTCATGTTTAAGAGTCTTACACATATAAATGGTTAAAATACGAATTTTTTTCACTTTCGCTTCCGGGCCATTTTTCACCCAAAATCCATAGGTGTTAACATAGGAACTTTTTGGCCCATTGGGACAGGGTCGTTAACTCGATCTGAAAAGTTGTTTTCTCGTTTTAGTATCATACCATATCCACTAAAGATTGTCCTAAGCTTAAAATATGGAAGAAAAAATACATTTACTCGTGTCGAAAAGACTTCACAACCTCAACCCTTACGAAAAGACCCTCGTGGAGGCACCCGAAGGACTATGTGGAAAACCTTTGTTTCTTTCGATGTTTTTCTACGAATCTGTAAGGAAACGCTCAAGTTTAATAGTCTTACACATATAAATGGTTAAAATACGAATTTTTTTCACTTTCGCTTCCGGGCCATTTTTCACCCAAAATCCATAGGTGTTAACATAGGAACTTTTTGGCCCATTGGGACAGGGTCGTTAACTCGATCTGAAAAGTTGTTTTCTCGTTTTAGTATCATACCATATCCACTAAAGATTGTCCTAAGCATAAAATATGGAAGAAAAAAAACATTTACTCGTGTCGAAAAGACTTCACAACCTCAACCCTTACGAAAAGACCCTCGTGGAGGCACCCGAATGACTATGTGGAAAACCTTTGTTTCTTTCGATGTTTTTCGACGAATCTGTAAGGAAACGCTCAAGTTTAAGAGTCTTACACATATAAATGGTTAAAATACGAATTTTTTTCACTTTCGCTTCCGGGCCATTTTTCACCCAAAATCCATAGGTGTTAACATAGGAACTTTTTGGCCCATTGGGACAGGGTCGTTAACTCGATCTGAAAAGTTGTTTTCTCGTTTTAGTATCATACCATATCCACTAAAGATTGTCCTAAGCTTAAAATATGGAAGAAAAAATACATTTACTCGTGTCGAAAAGACTTCACAACCTCAACCCTTACGAAAAGACCCTCGTGGAGGCACCCGAATGACTATGTGGAAAACCTTTGTTTCTTTCGATGTTTTTCGACGAATCTGTAAGGAAACGCTCAAGTTTAAGAGTCTTACACATATAAATGGTTAAAATACGAATTTTTTTCACTTTCGCTTCCGGGCCATTTTTCACCCAAAATCCATAGGTGTTAACATAGGAACTTTTTGGCCCATTGGGACAGGGTCGTTAACTCGATCTGAAAAGTTGTTTTCTCGTTTTAGTATCATACCATATCCACTAAAGATTGTCCTAAGCTTAAAATATGGAAGAAAAAATACATTTACTCGTGTCGAAAAGACTTCACAACCTCAACCCTTACGAAAAGACCCTCGTGGAGGCACCCGAAGGACTATGTGGAAAACCTTTGTTTCTTTCGATGTTTTTCGACGAATCTGTAAGGAAACGCTCAAGTTTAAGAGTCTTACACATATAAATGGTTAAAATACGAATTTTTTTCACTTTCGCTTCCGGGCCATTTTTCACCCAAAATCCATAGGTGTTAACATAGGAACTTTTTGGCCCATTTGGACAGGGTCGTTAACTCGATCTGAAAAGTTGTTTTCTCGTTTTAGTATCATACCATATCCACTAAAGATTGTCCTAAGCTTAAAATATGGAAGAAAAAAAACATTTACTCGTGTCGAAAAGACTTCACAACCTCAACCCTTACGAAAAGACCCTCGTGGAGGCACCCGAATGACTATGTGGAAAACCTTTGTTTCTTTCGATGTTTTTCTACGAATCTGTAAGGAAACGCTCAAGTTTAATAGTCTTACACATATAAATGGTTAAAATACGAATTTTTTTCACTTTCGCTTCCGGGCCATTTTTCACCCAAAATCCATAGGTGTTAACATAGGAACTTTTTGGCCCATTGGGACAGGGTCGTTAACTCGATCTGAAAAGTTGTTTTCTCGTTTTAGTATCATACCATATCCACTAAAGATTGTCCTAAGCTTAAAATATGGATGAAAAAAAACATTTACTCGTGTCGAAAAGACTTCACAACCTCAACCCTTACGAAAAGACCCTCGTGGAGGCACCCGAAGGACTATGTGGAAAACCTTTGTTTCTTTCGATGTTTTTCGACGAATCTGTAAGGAAACGCTCAAGTTTAAGAGTCTTACACATATAAATGGTTAAAATACGAATTTTTTTCACTTTCGCTTCCGGGCCATTTTTCACCCAAAATCCATAGGTGTTAACATAGGAACTTTTTGGCCCATTGGGACAGGGTCGTTAACTCGATCTGAAAAGTTGTTTTCTCGTTTTAGTATCATACCATATCCACTAAAGATTGTCCTAAGCTTAAAATATGGAAGAAAAAATACATTTACTCGTGTCGAAAAGACTTCACAACCTCAACCCTTACGAAAAGACCCTCGTGGAGGCACCCGAAGGACTATGTGGAAAACCTTTGTTTCTTTCGATGTTTTTCTACGAATCTGTAAGGAAACGCTCAAGTTTAATAGTCTTACACATATAAATGGTTAAAATACGAATTTTTTTCACTTTCGCTTCCGGGCCATTTTTCACCCAAAATCCATAGGTGTTAACATAGGAACTTTTTGGCCCATTGGGACAGGGTCGTTAACTCGATCTGAAAAGTTGTTTTCTCGTTTTAGTATCATACCATATCCACTAAAGATTGTCCTAAGCATAAAATATGGAAGAAAAAAAACATTTACTCGTGTCGAAAAGACTTCACAACCTCAACCCTTACGAAAAGACCCTCGTGGAGGCACCCGAATGACTATGTGGAAAACCTTTGTTTCTTTCGATGTTTTTCTACGAATCTGTAAGGAAACGCTCAAGTTTAATAGTCTTACACATATAAATGGTTAAAATACGAATTTTTTTCACTTTCGCTTCCGGGCCATTTTTCACCCAAAATCCATAGGTGTTAACATAGGAACTTTTTGGCCCATTGGGACAGGGTCGTTAACTCGATCTGAAAAGTTGTTTTCTCGTTTTAGTATCATACCATATCCACTAAAGATTGTCCTAAGCTTAAAATATGGATGAAAAAAAACATTTACTCGTGTCGAAAAGACTTCACAACCTCAACCCTTACGAAAAGACCCTCGTGGAGGCACCCGAAGGACTATGTGGAAAACCTTTGTTTCTTTCGATGTTTTTCGACGAATCTGTAAGGAAACGCTCAAGTTTAAGAGTCTTACACATATAAATGGTTAAAATACGAATTTTTTTCACTTTCGCTTCCGGGCCATTTTTCACCCAAAATCCATAGGTGTTAACATAGGAACTTTTTGGCCCATTTGGACAGGGTCGTTAACTCGATCTGAAAAGTTGTTTTCTCGTTTTAGTATCATACCATATCCACTAAAGATTGTCCTAAGCTTAAAATATGGAAGAAAAAAAACATTTACTCGTGTCGAAAAGACTTCACAACCTCAACCCTTACGAAAAGACCCTCGTGGAGGCACCCGAATGACTATGTGGAAAACCTTTGTTTCTTTCGATGTTTTTCTACGAATCTGTAAGGAAACGCTCAAGTTTAATAGTCTTACACATATAAATGGTTAAAATACGAATTTTTTTCACTTTCGCTTCCGGGCCATTTTTCACCCAAAATCCATAGGTGTTAACATAGGAACTTTTTGGCCCATTGGGACAGGGTCGTTAACTCGATCTGAAAAGTTGTTTTCTCGTTTTAGTATCATACCATATCCACTAAAGATTGTCCTAAGCTTAAAATATGGATGAAAAAAAACATTTACTCGTGTCGAAAAGACTTCACAACCTCAACCCTTACGAAAAGACCCTCGTGGAGGCACCCGAAGGACTATGTGGAAAACCTTTGTTTCTTTCGATGTTTTTCGACGAATCTGTAAGGAAACGCTCAAGTTTAAGAGTCTTACACATATAAATGGTTAAAATACGAATTTTTTTCACTTTCGCTTCCGGGCCATTTTTCACCCAAAATCCATAGGTGTTAACATAGGAACTTTTTGGCCCATTGGGACAGGGTCGTTAACTCGATCTGAAAAGTTGTTTTCTCGTTTTAGTATCATACCATATCCACTAAAGATTGTCCTAAGCTTAAAATATGGAAGAAAAAATACATTTACTCGTGTCGAAAAGACTTCACAACCTCAACCCTTACGAAAAGACCCTCGTGGAGGCACCCGAAGGACTATGTGGAAAACCTTTGTTTCTTTCGATGTTTTTCGACGAATCTGTAAGGAAACGCTCAAGTTTAAGAGTCTTACACATATAAATGGTTAAAATACGAATTTTTTTCACTTTCGCTTCCGGGCCATTTTTCACCCAAAATCCATAGGTGTTAACATAGGAACTTTTTGGCCCATTGGGACAGGGTCGTTAACTCGATCTGAAAAGTTGTTTTCTCGTTTTAGTATCATACCATATCCACTAAAGATTGTCCTAAGCTTAAAATATGGAAGAAAAAATACATTTACTCGTGTCGAAAAGACTTCACAACCTCAACCCTTACGAAAAGACCCTCGTGGAGGCACCCGAAGGACTATGTGGAAAACCTTTGTTTCTTTCGATGTTTTTCTACGAATCTGTAAGGAAACGCTCAAGTTTAATAGTCTTACACATATAAATGGTTAAAATACGAATTTTTTTCACTTTCGCTTCCGGGCCATTTTTCACCCAAAATCCATAGGTGTTAACATAGGAACTTTTTGGCCCATTGGGACAGGGTCGTTAACTCGATCTGAAAAGTTGTTTTCTCGTTTTAGTATCATACCATATCCACTAAAGATTGTCCTAAGCATAAAATATGGAAGAAAAAAAACATTTACTCGTGTCGAAAAGACTTCACAACCTCAACCCTTACGAAAAGACCCTCGTGGAGGCACCCGAATGACTATGTGGAAAACCTTTGTTTCTTTCGATGTTTTTCTACGAATCTGTAAGGAAACGCTCAAGTTTAATAGTCTTACACATATAAATGGTTAAAATACGAATTTTTTTCACTTTCGCTTCCGGGCCATTTTTCACCCAAAATCCATAGGTGTTAACATAGGAACTTTTTGGCCCATTGGGACAGGGTCGTTAACTCGATCTGAAAAGTTGTTTTCTCGTTTTAGTATCATACGATATCCACTAAAGATTGTCCTAAGCTTAAAATATGGATGAAAAAAAACATTTACTCGTGTCGAAAAGACTTCACAACCTCAACCCTTACGAAAAGACCCTCGTGGAGGCACCCGAAGGACTATGTGGAAAACCTTTGTTTCTTTCGATGTTTTTCGACGAATCTGTAAGGAAACGCTCAAGTTTAAGAGTCTTACACATATAAATGGTTAAAATACGAATTTTTTTCACTTTCGCTTCCGGGCCATTTTTCACCCAAAATCCATAGGTGTTAACATAGGAACTTTTTGGCCCATTTGGACAGGGTCGTTAACTCGATCTGAAAAGTTGTTTTCTCGTTTTAGTATCATACCATATCCACTAAAGATTGTCCTAAGCTTAAAATATGGAAGAAAAAATACATTTACTCGTGTCGAAAAGACTTCACAACCTCAACCCTTACGAAAAGACCCTCGTGGAGGCACCCGAAGGACTATGTGGAAAACCTTTGTTTCTTTCGATGTTTTTCGACGAATCTGTAAGGAAATGCTCAAGTTTAAGAGTCTTACAAATATAAATGGTTAAAATATGAATTTTTTTCACTTTCGCTTCCGGGCCATTTTTCACCCAAAATCCATAGGTGTTAACATAGGAACTTTTTGGCCCATTGGGACAGGGTCGTTAACTCGATCTGAAAAGTTGTTTTCTCGTTTTAGAATCATACCATATCCACTAAAGATTGTCCTAAGCTTAAAATATGGAAGAAAAAAAACATTTACTCGTGTCGAAAAGACTTCACAACCTCAACCCTTACGAAAAGACCCTCGTGGAGGCACCCGAATGACTATGTGGAAAACCTTTGTTTCTTTCGATGTTTTTCGACGAATCTGTAAGGAAACGCTCATGTTTAAGAGTCTTACACATATAAATGGTTAAAATACGAATTTTTTTCACTTTCGCTTCCGGGCCATTTTTCACCCAAAATCCATAGGTGTTAACATAGGAACTTTTTGGCCCATTGGGACAGGGTCGTTAACTCGATCTGAAAAGTTGTTTTCTCGTTTTAGTATCATACCATATCCACTAAAGATTGTCCTAAGCTTAAAATATGGAAGAAAAAAAACATTTACTCGTGTCGAAAAGACTTCACAACCTCAACCCTTACGAAAAGACCCTCGTGGAGGCACCCGAATGACTATGTGGAAAACCTTTGTTTCTTTCGATGTTTTTCGACGAATCTGTAAGGAAACGCTCAAGTTTAAGAGTCTTACACATATAAATGGTTAAAATACGAATTTTTTTCACTTTCGCTTCCGGGCCATTTTTCACCAAAAATCCATAGGTGTTAACATAGGAACTTTTTGGCCCATTGGGATCGTTAACTCGATCTGAAAAGTTGTTTTCTCGTTTTAGTATCATACCATATCCACTAAAGATTGTCCTAAGCTTAAAATATGGAAGAAAAAATACATTTACTCGTGTCGAAAAGACTTCACAACCTCAACCCTTACGAAAAGACCCTCGTGGAGGCACCCGAAGGACTATGTGGAAAACCTTTGTTTCTTTCGATGTTTTTCTACGAATCTGTAAGGAAACGCTCAAGTTTAATAGTCTTACACATATAAATGGTTAAAATACGAATTTTTTTCACTTTCGCTTCCGGGCCATTTTTCACCCAAAATCCATAGGTGTTAACATAGGAACTTTTTGGCCCATTGGGACAGGGTCGTTAACTCGATCTGAAAAGTTGTTTTCTCGTTTTAGTATCATACCATATCCACTAAAGATTGTCCTAAGCATAAAATATGGAAGAAAAAAAACATTTACTCGTGTCGAAAAGACTTCACAACCTCAACCCTTACGAAAAGACCCTCGTGGAGGCACCCGAATGACTATGTGGAAAACCTTTGTTTCTTTCGATGTTTTTCTACGAATCTGTAAGGAAACGCTCAAGTTTAATAGTCTTACACATATAAATGGTTAAAATACGAATTTTTTTCACTTTCGCTTCCGGGCCATTTTTCACCCAAAATCCATAGGTGTTAACATAGGAACTTTTTGGCCCATTGGGACAGGGTCGTTAACTCGATCTGAAAAGTTGTTTTCTCGTTTTAGTATCATACGATATCCACTAAAGATTGTCCTAAGCTTAAAATATGGATGAAAAAAAACATTTACTCGTGTCGAAAAGACTTCACAACCTCAACCCTTACGAAAAGACCCTCGTGGAGGCACCCGAAGGACTATGTGGAAAACCTTTGTTTCTTTCGATGTTTTTCGACGAATCTGTAAGGAAACGCTCAAGTTTAAGAGTCTTACACATATAAATGGTTAAAATACGAATTTTTTTCACTTTCGCTTCCGGGCCATTTTTCACCCAAAATCCATAGGTGTTAACATAGGAACTTTTTGGCCCATTTGGACAGGGTCGTTAACTCGATCTGAAAAGTTGTTTTCTCGTTTTAGTATCATACCATATCCACTAAAGATTGTCCTAAGCTTAAAATATGGAAGAAAAAATACATTTACTCGTGTCGAAAAGACTTCACAACCTCAACCCTTACGAAAAGACCCTCGTGGAGGCACCCGAAGGACTATGTGGAAAACCTTTGTTTCTTTCGATGTTTTTCGACGAATCTGTAAGGAAATGCTCAAGTTTAAGAGTCTTACAAATATAAATGGTTAAAATATGAATTTTTTTCACTTTCGCTTCCGGGCCATTTTTCACCCAAAATCCATAGGTGTTAACATAGGAACTTTTTGGCCCATTGGGACAGGGTCGTTAACTCGATCTGAAAAGTTGTTTTCTCGTTTTAGAATCATACCATATCCACTAAAGATTGTCCTAAGCTTAAAATATGGAAGAAAAAAAACATTTACTCGTGTCGAAAAGACTTCACAACCTCAACCCTTACGAAAAGACCCTCGTGGAGGCACCCGAATGACTATGTGGAAAACCTTTGTTTCTTTCGATGTTTTTCGACGAATCTGTAAGGAAACGCTCATGTTTAAGAGTCTTACACATATAAATGGTTAAAATACGAATTTTTTTCACTTTCGCTTCCGGGCCATTTTTCACCCAAAATCCATAGGTGTTAACATAGGAACTTTTTGGCCCATTGGGACAGGGTCGTTAACTCGATCTGAAAAGTTGTTTTCTCGTTTTAGTATCATACCATATCCACTAAAGATTGTCCTAAGCTTAAAATATGGAAGAAAAAAAACATTTACTCGTGTCGAAAAGACTTCACAACCTCAACCCTTACGAAAAGACCCTCGTGGAGGCACCCGAATGACTATGTGGAAAACCTTTGTTTCTTTCGATGTTTTTCGACGAATCTGTAAGGAAACGCTCAAGTTTAAGAGTCTTACACATATAAATGGTTAAAATACGAATTTTTTTCACTTTCGCTTCCGGGCCATTTTTCACCAAAAATCCATAGGTGTTAACATAGGAACTTTTTGGCCCATTGGGATCGTTAACTCGATCTGAAAAGTTGTTTTCTCGTTTTAGTATCATACCATATCCACTAAAGATTGTCCTAAGCTTAAAATATGGAAGAAAAAATACATTTACTCGTGTCGAAAAGACTTCACAACCTCAACCCTTACGAAAAGACCCTCGTGGAGGCACCCGAAGGACTATGTGGAAAACCTTTGTTTCTTTCGATGTTTTTCTACGAATCTGTAAGGAAACGCTCAAGTTTAATAGTCTTACACATATAAATGGTTAAAATACGAATTTTTTTCACTTTCGCTTCCGGGCCATTTTTCACCCAAAATCCATAGGTGTTAACATAGGAACTTTTTGGCCCATTGGGACAGGGTCGTTAACTCGATCTGAAAAGTTGTTTTCTCGTTTTAGAATCATACCATATCCACTAAAGATTGTCCTAAGCTTAAAATATGGAAGAAAAAAAACATTTACTCGTGTCGAAAAGACTTCACAACCTCAACCCTTACGAAAAGACCCTCGTGGAGGCACCCGAATGACTATGTGGAAAACCTTTGTTTCTTTCGATGTTTTTCGACGAATCTGTAAGGAAACGCTCATGTTTAAGAGTCTTACACATATAAATGGTTAAAATACGAATTTTTTTCACTTTCGCTTCCGGGCCATTTTTCACCCAAAATCCATAGGTGTTAACATAGGAACTTTTTGGCCCATTGGGACAGGGTCGTTAACTCGATCTGAAAAGTTGTTTTCTCGTTTTAGTATCATACCATATCCACTAAAGATTGTCCTAAGCTTAAAATATGGAAGAAAAAAAACATTTACTCGTGTCGAAAAGACTTCACAACCTCAACCCTTACGAAAAGACCCTCGTGGAGGCACCCGAATGACTATGTGGAAAACCTTTGTTTCTTTCGATGTTTTTCGACGAATCTGTAAGGAAACGCTCAAGTTTAAGAGTCTTACACATATAAATGGTTAAAATACGAATTTTTTTCACTTTCGCTTCCGGGCCATTTTTCACCCAAAATCCATAGGTGTTAACATAGGAACTTTTTGGCCCATTGGGACAGGGTCGTTAACTCGATCTGAAAAGTTGTTTTCTCGTTTTAGTATCATACCATATCCACTAAAGATTGTCCTAAGCTTAAAATATGGATGAAAAAAAACATTTACTCGTGTCGAAAAGACTTCACAACCTCAACCCTTACGAAAAGACCCTCGTGGAGGCACCCGAAGGACTATGTGGAAAACCTTTGTTTCTTTCGATGTTTTTCGACGAATCTGTAAGGAAACGCTCAAGTTTAAGAGTCTTACACATATAAATGGTTAAAATACGAATTTTTTTCACTTTCGCTTCCGGGCCATTTTTCACCCAAAATCCATAGGTGTTAACATAGGAACTTTTTGGCCCATTGGGACAGGGTCGTTAACTCGATCTGAAAAGTTGTTTTCTCGTTTTAGTATCATACCATATCCACTAAAGATTGTCCTAAGCTTAAAATATGGAAGAAAAAATACATTTACTCGTGTCGAAAAGACTTCACAACCTCAACCCTTACGAAAAGACCCTCGTGGAGGCACCCGAAGGACTATGTGGAAAACCTTTGTTTCTTTCGATGTTTTTCGACGAATCTGTAAGGAAATGCTCAAGTTTAAGAGTCTTACAAATATAAATGGTTAAAATATGAATTTTTTTCACTTTCGCTTCCGGGCCATTTTTCACCCAAAATCCATAGGTGTTAACATAGGAACTTTTTGGCCCATTGGGACAGGGTCGTTAACTCGATCTGAAAAGTTGTTTTCTCGTTTTAGAATCATACCATATCCACTAAAGATTGTCCTAAGCTTAAAATATGGAAGAAAAAAAACATTTACTCGTGTCGAAAAGACTTCACAACCTCAACCCTTACGAAAAGACCCTCGTGGAGGCACCCGAATGACTATGTGGAAAACCTTTGTTTCTTTCGATGTTTTTCGACGAATCTGTAAGGAAACGCTCATGTTTAAGAGTCTTACACATATAAATGGTTAAAATACGAATTTTTTTCACTTTCGCTTCCGGGCCATTTTTCACCCAAAATCCATAGGTGTTAACATAGGAACTTTTTGGCCCATTGGGACAGGGTCGTTAACTCGATCTGAAAAGTTGTTTTCTCGTTTTAGTATCATACCATATCCACTAAAGATTGTCCTAAGCTTAAAATATGGAAGAAAAAATACATTTACTCGTGTCGAAAAGACTTCACAACCTCAACCCTTACGAAAAGACCCTCGTGGAGGCACCCGAAGGACTATGTGGAAAACCTTTGTTTCTTTCGATGTTTTTCTACGAATCTGTAAGGAAACGCTCAAGTTTAATAGTCTTACACATATAAATGGTTAAAATACGAATTTTTTTCACTTTCGCTTCCGGGCCATTTTTCACCCAAAATCCATAGGTGTTAACATAGGAACTTTTTGGCCCATTGGGACAGGGTCGTTAACTCGATCTGAAAAGTTGTTTTCTCGTTTTAGTATCATACCATATCCACTAAAGATTGTCCTAAGCATAAAATATGGAAGTAAAAAAACATTTACTCGTGTCGAAAAGACTTCACAACCTCAACCCTTACGAAAAGACCCTCGTGGAGGCACCCGAATGACTATGTGGAAAACCTTTGTTTCTTTCGATGTTTTTCTACGAATCTGTAAGGAAACGCTCAAGTTTAATAGTCTTACACATATAAATGGTTAAAATACGAATTTTTTTCACTTTCGCTTCCGGGCCATTTTTCACCCAAAATCCATAGGTGTTAACATAGGAACTTTTTGGCCCATTGGGACAGGGTCGTTAACTCGATCTGAAAAGTTGTTTTCTCGTTTTAGTATCATACCATATCCACTAAAGATTGTCCTAAGCTTAAAATATGGATGAAAAAAAACATTTACTCGTGTCGAAAAGACTTCACAACCTCAACCCTTACGAAAAGACCCTCGTGGAGGCACCCGAAGGACTATGTGGAAAACCTTTGTTTCTTTCGATGTTTTTCGACGAATCTGTAAGGAAACGCTCAAGTTTAAGAGTCTTACACATATAAATGGTTAAAATACGAATTTTTTTCACTTTCGCTTCCGGGCCATTTTTCACCCAAAATCCATAGGTGTTAACATAGGAACTTTTTGGCCCATTGGGACAGGGTCGTTAACTCGATCTGAAAAGTTGTTTTCTCGTTTTAGTATCATACCATATCCACTAAAGATTGTCCTAAGCTTAAAATATGGAAGAAAAAATACATTTACTCGTGTCGAAAAGACTTCACAACCTCAACCCTTACGAAAAGACCCTCGTGGAGGCACCCGAAGGACTATGTGGAAAACCTTTGTTTCTTTCGATGTTTTTCGACGAATCTGTAAGGAAATGCTCAAGTTTAAGAGTCTTACAAATATAAATGGTTAAAATATGAATTTTTTTCACTTTCGCTTCCGGGCCATTTTTCACCCAAAATCCATAGGTGTTAACATAGGAACTTTTTGGCCCATTGGGACAGGGTCGTTAACTCGATCTGAAAAGTTGTTTTCTCGTTTTAGAATCATACCATATCCACTAAAGATTGTCCTAAGCTTAAAATATGGAAGAAAAAAAACATTTACTCGTGTCGAAAAGACTTCACAACCTCAACCCTTACGAAAAGACCCTCGTGGAGGCACCCGAATGACTATGTGGAAAACCTTTGTTTCTTTCGATGTTTTTCGACGAATCTGTAAGGAAACGCTCATGTTTAAGAGTCTTACACATATAAATGGTTAAAATACGAATTTTTTTCACTTTCGCTTCCGGGCCATTTTTCACCCAAAATCCATAGGTGTTAACATAGGAACTTTTTGGCCCATTGGGACAGGGTCGTTAACTCGATCTGAAAAGTTGTTTTCTCGTTTTAGTATCATACCATATCCACTAAAGATTGTCCTAAGCTTAAAATATGGAAGAAAAAAAACATTTACTCGTGTCGAAAAGACTTCACAACCTCAACCCTTACGAAAAGACCCTCGTGGAGGCACCCGAATGACTATGTGGAAAACCTTTGTTTCTTTCGATGTTTTTCGACGAATCTGTAAGGAAACGCTCAAGTTTAAGAGTCTTACACATATAAATGGTTAAAATACGAATTTTTTTCACTTTCGCTTCCGGGCCATTTTTCACCCAAAATCCATAGGTGTTAACATAGGAACTTTTTGGCCCATTGGGACAGGGTCGTTAACTCGATCTGAAAAGTTGTTTTCTCGTTTTAGTATCATACCATATCCACTAAAGATTGTCCTAAGCTTAAAATATGGAAGAAAAAATACATTTACTCGTGTCGAAAAGACTTCACAACCTCAACCCTTACGAAAAGACCCTCGTGGAGGCACCCGAAGGACTATGTGGAAAACCTTTGTTTCTTTCGATGTTTTTCTACGAATCTGTAAGGAAACGCTCAAGTTTAATAGTCTTACACATATAAATGGTTAAAATACGAATTTTTTTCACTTTCGCTTCCGGGCCATTTTTCACCCAAAATCCATAGGTGTTAACATAGGAACTTTTTGGCCCATTGGGACAGGGTCGTTAACTCGATCTGAAAAGTTGTTTTCTCGTTTTAGTATCATACCATATCCACTAAAGATTGTCCTAAGCATAAAATATGGAAGAAAAAAAACATTTACTCGTGTCGAAAAGACTTCACAACCTCAACCCTTACGAAAAGACCCTCGTGGAGGCACCCGAATGACTATGTGGAAAACCTTTGTTTCTTTCGATGTTTTTCTACGAATCTGTAAGGAAACGCTCAAGTTTAATAGTCTTACACATATAAATGGTTAAAATACGAATTTTTTTCACTTTCGCTTCCGGGCCATTTTTCACCCAAAATCCATAGGTGTTAACATAGGAACTTTTTGGCCCATTGGGACAGGGTCGTTAACTCGATCTGAAAAGTTGTTTTCTCGTTTTAGTATCATACCATATCCACTAAAGATTGTCCTAAGCTTAAAATATGGATGAAAAAAAACATTTACTCGTGTCGAAAAGACTTCACAACCTCAACCCTTACGAAAAGACCCTCGTGGAGGCACCCGAAGGACTATGTGGAAAACCTTTGTTTCTTTCGATGTTTTTCGACGAATCTGTAAGGAAACGCTCAAGTTTAAGAGTCTTACACATATAAATGGTTAAAATACGAATTTTTTTCACTTTCGCTTCCGGGCCATTTTTCACCCAAAATCCATAGGTGTTAACATAGGAACTTTTTGGCCCATTGGGACAGGGTCGTTAACTCGATCTGAAAAGTTGTTTTCTCGTTTTAGTATCATACCATATCCACTAAAGATTGTCCTAAGCTTAAAATATGGAAGAAAAAATACATTTACTCGTGTCGAAAAGACTTCACAACCTCAACCCTTACGAAAAGACCCTCGTGGAGGCACCCGAAGGACTATGTGGAAAACCTTTGTTTCTTTCGATGTTTTTCGACGAATCTGTAAGGAAATGCTCAAGTTTAAGAGTCTTACAAATATAAATGGTTAAAATATGAATTTTTTTCACTTTCGCTTCCGGGCCATTTTTCACCCAAAATCCATAGGTGTTAACATAGGAACTTTTTGGCCCATTGGGACAGGGTCGTTAACTCGATCTGAAAAGTTGTTTTCTCATTTTAGAATCATACCATATCCACTAAAGATTGTCCTAAGCTTAAAATATGGAAGAAAAAAAACATTTACTCGTGTCGAAAAGACTTCACAACCTCAACCCTTACGAAAAGACCCTCGTGGAGGCACCCGAATGACTATGTGGAAAACCTTTGTTTCTTTCGATGTTTTTCGACGAATCTGTAAGGAAACGCTCATGTTTAAGAGTCTTACACATATAAATGGTTAAAATACGAATTTTTTTCACTTTCGCTTCCGGGCCATTTTTCACCCAAAATCCATAGGTGTTAACATAGGAACTTTTTGGCCCATTGGGACAGGGTCGTTAACTCGATCTGAAAAGTTGTTTTCTCGTTTTAGTATCATACCATATCCACTAAAGATTGTCCTAAGCTTAAAATATGGAAGAAAAAAAACATTTACTCGTGTCGAAAAGACTTCACAACCTCAACCCTTACGAAAAGACCCTCGTGGAGGCACCCGAATGACTATGTGGAAAACCTTTGTTTCTTTCGATGTTTTTCGACGAATCTGTAAGGAAACGCTCAAGTTTAAGAGTCTTACACATATAAATGGTTAAAATACGAATTTTTTTCACTTTCGCTTCCGGGCCATTTTTCACCCAAAATCCATAGGTGTTAACATAGGAACTTTTTGGCCCATTGGGACAGGGTCGTTAACTCGATCTGAAAAGTTGTTTTCTCGTTTTAGTATCATACCATATCCACTAAAGATTGTCCTAAGCTTAAAATATGGAAGAAAAAAATACATTTACTCGTGTCGAAAAGACTTCACAACCTCAACCCTTACGAAAAGACCCTCGTGGAGGCACCCGAAGGACTATGTGGAAAACCTTTGTTTCTTTCGATGTTTTTCTACGAATCTGTAAGGAAACGCTCAAGTTTAATAGTCTTACACATATAAATGGTTAAAATACGAATTTTTTTCACTTTCGCTTCCGGGCCATTTTTCACCCAAAATCCATAGGTGTTAACATAGGAACTTTTTGGCCCATTGGGACAGGGTCGTTAACTCGATCTGAAAAGTTGTTTTCTCGTTTTAGAATCATACCATATCCACTAAAGATTGTCCTAAGCTTAAAATATGGAAGAAAAAAAACATTTACTCGTGTCGAAAAGACTTCACAACCTCAACCCTTACGAAAAGACCCTCGTGGAGGCACCCGAATGACTATGTGGAAAACCTTTGTTTCTTTCGATGTTTTTCGACGAATCTGTAAGGAAACGCTCATGTTTAAGAGTCTTACACATATAAATGGTTAAAATACGAATTTTTTTCACTTTCGCTTCCGGGCCATTTTTCACCCAAAATCCATAGGTGTTAACATAGGAACTTTTTGGCCCATTGGGACAGGGTCGTTAACTCGATCTGAAAAGTTGTTTTCTCGTTTTAGTATCATACCATATCCACTAAAGATTGTCCTAAGCTTAAAATATGGAAGAAAAAAAACATTTACTCGTGTCGAAAAGACTTCACAACCTCAACCCTTACGAAAAGACCCTCGTGGAGGCACCCGAATGACTATGTGGAAAACCTTTGTTTCTTTCGATGTTTTTCGACGAATCTGTAAGGAAACGCTCAAGTTTAAGAGTCTTACACATATAAATGGTTAAAATACGAATTTTTTTCACTTTCGCTTCCGGGCCATTTTTCACCCAAAATCCATAGGTGTTAACATAGGAACTTTTTGGCCCATTGGGACAGGGTCGTTAACTCGATCTGAAAAGTTGTTTTCTCGTTTTAGTATCATACCATATCCACTAAAGATTGTCCTAAGCTTAAAATATGGAAGAAAAAATACATTTACTCGTGTCGAAAAGACTTCACAACCTCAACCCTTACGAAAAGACCCTCGTGGAGGCACCCGAATGACTATGTGGAAAACCTTTGTTTCTTTCGATGTTTTTCGACGAATCTGTAAGGAAACGCTCATGTTTAAGAGTCTTACACATATAAATGGTTAAAATACGAATTTTTTTCACTTTCGCTTCCGGGCCATTTTTCACCCAAAATCCATAGGTGTTAACATAGGAACTTTTTGGCCCATTGGGACAGGGTCGTTAACTCGATCTGAAAAGTTGTTTTCTCGTTTTAGTATCATACCATATCCACTAAAGATTGTCCTAAGCTTAAAATATGGAAGAAAAAAAACATTTACTCGTGTCGAAAAGACTTCACAACCTCAACCCTTACGAAAAGACCCTCGTGGAGGCACCCGAATGACTATGTGGAAAACCTTTGTTTCTTTCGATGTTTTTCGACGAATCTGTAAGGAAACGCTCAAGTTTAAGAGTCTTACACATATAAATGGTTAAAATACGAATTTTTTTCACTTTCGCTTCCGGGCCATTTTTCACCCAAAATCCGTAGGTGTTAACATAGGAACTTTTTGGCCCATTGGGACAGGGTCGTTAACTCGATCTGAAAAGTTGTTTTCTCGTTTTAGTATCATACCATATCCACTAAAGATTGTCCTAAGCTTAAAATATGGAAGAAAAAATACATTTACTCGTGTCGAAAAGACTTCACAACCTCAACCCTTACGAAAAGACCCTCGTGGAGGCACCCGAATGACTATGTGGAAAACCTTTGTTTCTTTCGATGTTTTTCGACGAATCTGTAAGGAAACGCTCAAGTTTAAGAGTCTTACACATATAAATGGTTAAAATACGAATTTTTTTCACTTTCGCTTCCGGGCCATTTTTCACCCAAAATCCATAGGTGTTAACATAGGAACTTTTTGGCCCATTGGGACAGGGTCGTTAACTCGATCTGAAAAGTTGTTTTCTCGTTTTAGTATCATACCATATCCACTAAAGATTGTCCTAAGCTTAAAATATGGAAGAAAAAAAACATTTACTCGTGTCGAAAAGACTTCACAACCTCAACCCTTACGAAAAGACCCTCGTGGAGGCACCCGAATGACTATGTGGAAAACCTTTGTTTCTTTCGATGTTTTTCGACGAATCTGTAAGGAAACGCTCATGTTTAAGAGTCTTACACATATAAATGGTTAAAATACGAATTTTTTTCACTTTCGCTTCCGGGCCATTTTTCACCCAAAATCCATTGGTGTTAACATAGGAACTTTTTGGCCCATTGGGACAGGGTCGTTAACTCGATCTGAAAAGTTGTTTTCTCGTTTTAGTATCATACCATATCCACTAAAGATTGTCCTAAGCTTAAAATATGGAAGAAAAAAAACATTTACTCGTGTCGAAAAGACTTCACAACCTCAACCTTTAAGAAAAGACCCTCGTGGAGGCACCCGAATGACTATGTGGAAAACCTTTGTTTCTTTCGATGTTTTTCGACGAATCTGTAAGGAAACGCTCATGTTTAAGAGTCTTACACATATAAATGGTTAAAATACGAATTTTTTTCACTTTCGCTTCCGGGCCATTTTTCACCCAAAATCCATTGGTGTTAACATAGGAACTTTTTGGCCCATTGGGACAGGGTCGTTAACTCGATCTGAAAAGTTGTTTTCTCGTTTTAGTATCATACCATATCCACTAAAGATTGACCTAAGCTTAAAATATGGAAGAAAAAAAACATTTACTCGTGTCGAAATGACTTCACAACCTCAACCCTTAAGAAAAGACCCTCGTGGAGGCACCCGAATGACTATGTGGAAAACCTTTGTTTCTTTCGATGTTTTTCGACGAATCTGTAAGGAAACGCTCAAGTTTAAGAGTCTTACACATATAAATGGTTAAAATACGAATTTTTTTCACTTTCGCTTCCGGGCCATTTTTCACTCAAAATCCATAGGTGTTAACATAGGAACTTTTTGGCCCATTGGGACAGGGTCGTTAACTCGATCTGAAAAGTTGTTTTCTCGTTTTAGTATCATACCATATCCACTAAAGATTGTCCTAAGCTTAAAATATGGAAGAAAAAAAACATTTACTCGTGTCGAAAAGACTTCACAACCTCAACCCTTACGAAAAGACCCTCGTGGAGGCACCCGAATGACTATGTGGAAAACCTTTGTTTCTTTCGATGTTTTTCGACGAATCTGTAAGGAAACGCTCATGTTTAAGAGTCTTACACATATAAATGGTTAAAATACGAATTTTTTTCACTTTCGCTTCCGGGCCATTTTTCACCCAAAATCCATTGGTGTTAACATAGGAACTTTTTGGCCCATTGGGACAGGGTCGTTAACTCGATCTGAAAAGTTGTTTTCTCGTTTTAGTATCATACCATATCCACTAAAGATTGTCCTAAGCATAAAATATGGAAGAAAAAAAACATTTACTCGTGTCCAAAAGACTTCACAACCTCAACCCTTACGAAAAGACCCTCGTGGAGGCACCTGAATGACTATGTGGAAAACCTTTGTTTCTTTCGATGTTTTTCGACGAATCTGTAAGGAAACGCTCAAGTTTAAGAGTCTTACACATATAAATGGTTAAAATACGAATTTTTTTCACTTTCGCTTCCAGGCCATTTTTCACCCAAAATCCATAGGTGTTAACATAGGAACTTTTTGGCCCATTGGGACAGGGTCGTTAACTCGATCTGAAAAGTTGTTTTCTCGTTTTAGTATCATACCATATCCACTAAAGATTGTCCTAAGCTTAAAATATGGAAGAAAAAAAACATTTACTCGTGTCGAAAAGACTTCACAACCTCAACCCTTACGAAAAGACCCTCGTGGAGGCACCCGAATGACTATGTGGAAAACCTTTGTTTCTTTCGATGTTTTTCGACGAATCTGTAAGGAAACGCTCATGTTTAAGAGTCTTACACATATAAATGGTTAAAATACGAATTTTTTTCACTTTCGCTTCCGGGCCATTTTTCACCCAAAATCCATTGGTGTTAACATAGGAACTTTTTGGCCCATTGGGACAGGGTCGTTAACTCGATCTGAAAAGTTGTTTTCTCGTTTTAGTATCATACCATATCCACTAAAGATTGACCTAAGCTTAAAATATGGAAGAAAAAAAACATTTACTCGTGTCGAAAAGACTTCACAACCTCAACCCTTACGAAAAGACCCTCGTGGAGGCACCCGAATGACTATGTGGAAAACCTTTGTTTCTTTCGATGTTTTTCGACGAATCTGTAAGGAAACGCTCAAGTTTAAGAGTCTTACACATATAAATGGTTAAAATACGAATTTTTTTCACTTTCGCTTCCGGGCCATTTTTCACTCAAAATCCATTGGTGTTAACATAGGAACTTTTTTGCCCATTGGGACAGGGTCGTTAACTCGATCTGAAAAGTTGTTTTCTCGTTTTAGTATCATACCATATCCACTAAAGATTGTCCTAAGCTTAAAATATGGAAGAAAAAAAAACATTTACTCGTGTCGAAAAGACTTCACAACCTCAATCCTTACGAAAAGACCCTCGTGGAGGCACCCGAATGACTATGTGGAAAACCTTTGTTTCTTTCGATGTTTTTCGACGAATCTGTAAGGAAACGCTCAAGTTTAAGAGTCTTACACATATAAATTGTTAAAATACGAATTTTTTTCACTTTCGCTTCCGGGCCATTTTTCACCCAAAATCCATAGGTGTTAACATAGGAACTTTTTGGCCCATTGGGACAGGGTCGTTAACTCGATCTGAAAAGTTGTTTTCTCGTTTTAGTATCATACCATATCCACTAAAGATTGTCCTAAGCATAAAATATGGAAGAAAAAAAACATTTACTCGTGTCGAAAAGACTTCACAACCTCAACCCTTACGAAAAGACCCTCGTGGAGGCACCCGAATGACTATGTGGAAAACCTTTGTTTCTTTCGATGTTTTTCGACGAATCTGTAAGGAAACGCTCAAGTTTAAGAGTCTTACACATATAAATGGTTAAAATACGAATTTTTTTCACTTTCGCTTCCGGGCCATTTTTCACCCAAAATCCATAGGTGTTAACATAGGAACTTTTTGGCCCATTGGGACAGGGTCGTTAACTCGATCTGAAAAGTTGTTTTCTCGTTTTAGTATCATACCATATCCACTAAAGATTGTCCTAAGCTTAAAATATGGAAGAAAAAAAACATTTACTCGTGTCGAAAAGACTTCACAACCTCAACCCTTACGAAAAGACCCTCGTGGAGGCACCCGAATGACTATGTGGAAAACCTTTGTTTCTTTCGATGTTTTTCGACGAATCTGTAAGGAAACGCTCATGTTTAAGAGTCTTACACATATAAATGGTTAAAATACGAATTTTTTTCACTTTCGCTTCCGGGCCATTTTTCACCCAAAATCCATTGGTGTTAACATAGGAACTTTTTGGCCCATTGGGACAGGGTCGTTAACTCGATCTGAAAAGTTGTTTTCTCGTTTTAGTATCATACCATATCCACTAAAGATTGTCCTAAGCTTAAAATATGGAAGAAAAAAAACATTTACTCGTGTCGAAAAGACTTCACAACCTCAACCCTTACGAAAAGACCCTCGTGGAGGCACCCGAATGACTATGTGGAAAACCTTTGTTTCTTTCGATGTTTTTCGACGAATCTGTAAGGAAACGCTCATGTTTAAGAGTCTTACACATATAAATGGTTAAAATACGAATTTTTTTCACTTTCGCTTCCGGGCCATTTTTCACCCAAAATCCATTGGTGTTAACATAGGAACTTTTTGGCCCATTGGGACAGGGTCGTTAACTCGATCTGAAAAGTTGTTTTCTCGTTTTAGTATCATACCATATCCACTAAAGATTGACCTAAGCTTAAAATATGGAAGAAAAAAAACATTTACTCGTGTCGAAAAGACTTCACAACCTCAACCCTTACGAAAAGACCCTCGTGGAGGCACCCGAATGACTATGTGGAAAACCTTTGTTTCTTTCGATGTTTTTCGACGAATCTGTAAGGAAACGCTCATGTTTAAGAGTCTTACACATATAAATGGTTAAAATACGAATTTTTTTCACTTTCGCTTCCGGGCCATTTTTCACCCAAAATCCATTGGTGTTAACATAGGAACTTTTTGGCCCATTGGGACAGGGTCGTTAACTCGATCTGAAAAGTTGTTTTCTCGTTTTAGTATCATACCATATCCACTAAAGATTGTCCTAAGCTTAAAATATGGAAGAAAAAAAACATTTACTCGTGTCGAAAAGACTTCACAACCTCAACCCTTACGAAAAGACCCTCGTGGAGGCACCCGAATGACTATGTGGAAAACCTTTGTTTCTTTCGATGTTTTTCGACGAATCTGTAAGGAAACGCTCAAGTTTAAGAGTCTTACACATATAAATGGTTAAAATACGAATTTTTTTCACTTTCGCTTCCGGGCCATTTTTCACCCAAAATCCATTGGTGTTAACATAGGAACTTTTTGGCCCATTGGGACAGGGTCGTTAACTCGATCTGAAAAGTTGTTTTCTCGTTTTAGTATCATACCATATCCACTAAAGATTGTCCTAAGCTTAAAATATGGAAGAAAAAAAACATTTACTCGTGTCGAAAAGACTTCACAACCTCAACCCTTACGAAAAGACCCTCGTGGAGGCACCCGAATGACTATGTGGAAAACCTTTGTTTCTTTCGATGTTTTTCGACGAATCTGTAAGGATACGCTCATGTTTAAGAGTCTTACACATATAAATGGTTAAAATACGAATTTTTTTCACTTTCGCTTCCGGGCCATTTTTCACCCAAAATCCATTGGTGTTAACATAGGAACTTTTTGGCCCATTGGGACAGGGTCGTTAACTCGATCTGAAAAGTTGTTTTCTCGTTTTAGTATCATACCATATCCACTAAAGATTGTCCTAAGCTTAAAATATGGAAGAAAAAAAACATTTACTCGTGTCGAAAAGACTTCACAACCTCAACCCTTACGAAAAGACCCTCGTGGAGGCACCCGAATGACTATGTGGAAAACCTTTGTTTCTTTCGATGTTTTTCGACGAATCTGTAAGGAAACGCTCATGTTTAAGAGTCTTACACATATAAATGGTTAAAATACGAATTTTTTTCACTTTCGCTTCCGGGCCATTTTTCACCCAAAATCCATTGGTGTTAACATAGGAACTTTTTGGCCCATTGGGACAGGGTCGTTAACTCGATCTGAAAAGTTGTTTTCTCGTTTTAGTATCATACCATATCCACTAAAGATTGACCTAAGCTTAAAATATGGAAGAAAAAAAACATTTACTCGTGTCGAAAAGACTTCACAACCTCAACCCTTACGAAAAGACCCTCGTGGAGGCACCCGAATGACTATGTGGAAAACCTTTGTTTCTTTCGATGTTTTTCGACGAATCTGTAAGGAAACGCTCATGTTTAAGAGTCTTACACATATAAATGGTTAAAATACGAATTTTTTTCACTTTCGCTTCCGGGCCATTTTTCACCCAAAATCCATTGGTGTTAACATAGGAACTTTTTGGCCCATTGGGACAGGGTCGTTAACTCGATCTGAAAAGTTGTTTTCTCGTTTTAGTATCATACCATATCCACTAAAGATTGTCCTAAGCTTAAAATATGGAAGAAAAAAAACATTTACTCGTGTCGAAAAGACTTCACAACCTCAACCCTTACGAAAAGACCCTCGTGGAGGCACCCGAATGACTATGTGGAAAACCTTTGTTTCTTTCGATGTTTTTCGACGAATCTGTAAGGAAACGCTCAAGTTTAAGAGTCTTACACATATAAATGGTTAAAATACGAATTTTTTTCACTTTCGCTTCCGGGCCATTTTTCACCCAAAATCCATTGGTGTTAACATAGGAACTTTTTGGCCCATTGGGACAGGGTCGTTAACTCGATCTGAAAAGTTGTTTTCTCGTTTTAGTATCATACCATATCCACTAAAGATTGTCCTAAGCTTAAAATATGGAAGAAAAAAAACATTTACTCGTGTCGAAAAGACTTCACAACCTCAACCCTTACGAAAAGACCCTCGTGGAGGCACCCGAATGACTATGTGGAAAACCTTTGTTTCTTTCGATGTTTTTCGACGAATCTGTAAGGATACGCTCATGTTTAAGAGTCTTACACATATAAATGGTTAAAATACGAATTTTTTTCACTTTCGCTTCCGGGCCATTTTTCACCCAAAATCCATTGGTGTTAACATAGGAACTTTTTGGCCCATTGGGACAGGGTCGTTAACTCGATCTGAAAAGTTGTTTTCTCGTTTTAGTATCATACCATATCCACTAAAGATTGTCCTAAGCTTAAAATATGGAAGAAAAAAAACATTTACTCGTGTCGAAAAGACTTCACAACCTCAACCCTTACGAAAAGACCCTCGTGGAGGCACCCGAATGACTATGTGGAAAACCTTTGTTTCTTTCGATGTTTTTCGACGAATCTGTAAGGAAACGCTCATGTTTAAGAGTCTTACACATATAAATGGTTAAAATACGAATTTTTTTCACTTTCGCTTCCGGGCCATTTTTCACTCAAAATTCATTGGTGTTAACATAGGAACTTTTTTGCCCATTGGGACAGGGTCGTTAACTCGATCTGAAAAGTTGTTTTCTCGTTTTAGTATCATACCATATCCACTAAAGATTGTCCTAAGCTTAAAATATGGAAGAAAAAAAACATTTACTCCTGTCGAAAAGACTTCACAACCTCAACCCTTACGAAAAGACCCTCGTGGAGGCACCCGAATGACTATGTGGAAAACCTTTGTTTCTTTCGATGTTTTTCGACGAATCTGTAAGGAAACGCTCATGTTTAAGAGTCTTACACATATAAATGGTTAAAATACGAATTTTTTTCACTTTCGCTTCCGGGCCATTTTTCACCCAAAATCCATTGGTGTTAACATAGGAACTTTTTGGCCCATTGGGACAGGGTCGTTAACTCGATCTGAAAAGTTGTTTTCTCGTTTTAGTATCATACCATATCCACTAAAGATTGACCTAAGCTTAAAATATGGAAGAAAAAATACATTTACTCGTGTCGAAAAGACTTCACAACCTCAACCCTTACGAAAAGACCCTCGTGGAGGCACCCGAATGACTATGTGGAAAACCTTTGTTTCTTTCGATGTTTTTCGACGAATCTGTAAGGAAACGCTCATGTTTAAGAGTCTTACACATATAAATGGTTAAAATACGAATTTTTTTCACTTTCGCTTCCGGGCCATTTTTCACCCAAAATCCATTGGTGTTAACATAGGAACTTTTTGGCCCATTGGGACAGGGTCGTTAACTCGATCTGAAAAGTTGTTTTCTCGTTTTAGTATCATACCATATCCACTAAAGATTGTCCTAAGCTTAAAATATGGAAGAAAAAAAACATTTACTCGTGTCGAAAAGACTTCACAACCTCAACCCTTACGAAAAGACCCTCGTGGAGGCACCCGAATGACTATGTGGAAAACCTTTGTTTCTTTCGATGTTTTTCGACGAATCTGTAAGGAAACGCTCATGTTTAAGAGTCTTACACATATAAATGGTTAAAATACGAATTTTTTTCACTTTCGCTTCCGGGCCATTTTTCACCCAAAATCCATTGGTGTTAACATAGGAACTTTTTGGCCCATTGGGACAGGGTCGTTAACTCGATCTGAAAAGTTGTTTTCTCGTTTTAGTATCATACCATATCCACTAAAGATTGACCTAAGCTTAAAATATGGAAGAAAAAAAACATTTACTCGTGTCGAAAAGACTTCACAACCTCAACCCTTACGAAAAGACCCTCGTGGAGGCACCCGAATGACTATGTGGAAAACCTTTGTTTCTTTCGATGTTTTTCGACGAATCTGTAAGGAAACGCTCATGTTTAAGAGTCTTACACATATAAATGGTTAAAATACGAATTTTTTTCACTTTCGCTTCCGGGCCATTTTTCACCCAAAATCCATTGGTGTTAACATAGGAACTTTTTGGCCCATTGGGACAGGGTCGTTAACTCGATCTGAAAAGTTGTTTTCTCGTTTTAGTATCATACCATATCCACTAAAGATTGTCCTAAGCTTAAAATATGGAAGAAAAAAAACATTTACTCGTGTCGAAAAGACTTCACAACCTCAACCCTTACGAAAAGACCCTCGTGGAGGCACCCGAATGACTATGTGGAAAACCTTTGTTTCTTTCGATGTTTTTCGACGAATCTGTAAGGAAACGCTCAAGTTTAAGAGTCTTACACATATAAATGGTTAAAATACGAATTTTTTTCACTTTCGCTTCCGGGCCATTTTTCACCCAAAATCCATTGGTGTTAACATAGGAACTTTTTGGCCCATTGGGACAGGGTCGTTAACTCGATCTGAAAAGTTGTTTTCTCGTTTTAGTATCATACCATATCCACTAAAGATTGTCCTAAGCTTAAAATATGGAAGAAAAAAAACATTTACTCGTGTCGAAAAGACTTCACAACCTCAACCCTTACGAAAAGACCCTCGTGGAGGCACCCGAATGACTATGTGGAAAACCTTTGTTTCTTTCGATGTTTTTCGACGAATCTGTAAGGATACGCTCATGTTTAAGAGTCTTACACATATAAATGGTTAAAATACGAATTTTTTTCACTTTCGCTTCCGGGCCATTTTTCACCCAAAATCCATTGGTGTTAACATAGGAACTTTTTGGCCCATTGGGACAGGGTCGTTAACTCGATCTGAAAAGTTGTTTTCTCGTTTTAGTATCATACCATATCCACTAAAGATTGTCCTAAGCTTAAAATATGGAAGAAAAAAAACATTTACTCGTGTCGAAAAGACTTCACAACCTCAACCCTTACGAAAAGACCCTCGTGGAGGCACCCGAATGACTATGTGGAAAACCTTTGTTTCTTTCGATGTTTTTCGACGAATCTGTAAGGAAACGCTCATGTTTAAGAGTCTTACACATATAAATGGTTAAAATACGAATTTTTTTCACTTTCGCTTCCGGGCCATTTTTCACTCAAAATTCATTGGTGTTAACATAGGAACTTTTTTGCCCATTGGGACAGGGTCGTTAACTCGATCTGAAAAGTTGTTTTCTCGTTTTAGTATCATACCATATCCACTAAAGATTGTCCTAAGCTTAAAATATGGAAGAAAAAAAACATTTACTCCTGTCGAAAAGACTTCACAACCTCAACCCTTACGAAAAGACCCTCGTGGAGGCACCCGAATGACTATGTGGAAAACCTTTGTTTCTTTCGATGTTTTTCGACGAATCTGTAAGGAAACGCTCATGTTTAAGAGTCTTACACATATAAATGGTTAAAATACGAATTTTTTTCACTTTCGCTTCCGGGCCATTTTTCACCCAAAATCCATTGGTGTTAACATAGGAACTTTTTGGCCCATTGGGACAGGGTCGTTAACTCGATCTGAAAAGTTGTTTTCTCGTTTTAGTATCATACCATATCCACTAAAGATTGACCTAAGCTTAAAATATGGAAGAAAAAATACATTTACTCGTGTCGAAAAGACTTCACAACCTCAACCCTTACGAAAAGACCCTCGTGGAGGCACCCGAATGACTATGTGGAAAACCTTTGTTTCTTTCGATGTTTTTCGACGAATCTGTAAGGAAACGCTCAAGTTTAAGAGTCTTACACATATAAATGGTTAAAATACGAATTTTTTTCACTTTCGCTTCCGGGCCATTTTTCACTCAAAATCCATAGGTGTTAACATAGGAACTTTTTTGCCCATTGGGACAGGGTCGTTAACTCGATCTGAAAAGTTGTTTTCTCATTTTAGTATCATACCATATCCACTAAAGATTGTCCTAAGCTTAAAATATGGAAGAAAAAATACATTTACTCGTGTCGAAAAGACTTCACAACCTCAACCCTTACGAAAAGACCCTCGTGGAGGCACCCGAATGACTATGTGGAAAACCTTTGTTTCTTTCGATGTTTTTCGACGAATCTGTAAGGAAACGCTCAAGTTTAAGAGTCTTACACATATAAATGGTTAAAATACGAATTTTTTTCACTTTCGCTTCTGGGCCATTTTTCACTCAAAATCCATTGGTGTTAACATAGGAACTTTTTGGCCCATTGGGACAGGGTCGTTAACTCGATCTGAAAAGTTGTTTTCTCATTTTTGTATCATACCATATCCACTAAAGATTGTCCTAAGCTTAAAATATGGAAGAAAAAAAACATTTACTCGTGTCGAAAAGACTTCACAATCTCAACCCTTACGAAAAGACCCTCGTGGAGGCACCCGAATGACTATGTGGAAAACCTTTGTTTCTTTCGATGTTTTTCGACGAATCTGTAAGGAAACGCTCAAGTTTAAGAGTCTTACACATATAAATGGTTAAAATACGAATTTTTTTCACTTTCGCTTCCGGGCCATTTTTCACTCAAAATCCATTGGTGTTAACATAGGAACTTTTTGGCCCATTGGGACAGGGTCGTTAACTCGATCTGAAAAGTTGTTTTCTCGTTTTAGTATCATACCATATCCACTAAAGATTGTCCTAAGCTTAAAATATGGAAGAAAAAAAACATTTACTCGTGTCGAAAAGACTTCACAACCTCAACCCTTACGAAAAGACCCTCGTGGAGGCACCCGAATGACTATGTGGAAAACCTTTGTTTCTTTCGATGTTTTTCGACGAATCTGTAAGGAAACGCTCATGTTTAAGAGTCTTACACATATAAATGGTTAAAATACGAATTTTTTTCACTTTCGCTTCCGGGCCATTTTTCACCCAAAATCCATTGGTGTTAACATAGGAACTTTTTGGCCCATTGGGACAGGGTCGTTAACTCGATCTGAAAAGTTGTTTTCTCGTTTTAGTATCATACCATATCCACTAAAGATTGTCCTAAGCTTAAAATATGGAAGAAAAAAAACATTTACTCGTGTCGAAAAGACTTCACAACCTCAACCCTTACGAAAAGACCCTCGTGGAGGCACCCGAATGACTATGTGGAAAACCTTTGTTTCTTTCGATGTTTTTCGACGAATCTGTAAGGAAACGCTCATGTTTAAGAGTCTTACACATATAAATGGTTAAAATACGAATTTTTTTCACTTTCGCTTCCGGGCCATTTTTCACCCAAAATCCATTGGTGTTAACATAGGAACTTTTTGGCCCATTGGGACAGGGTCGTTAACTCGATCTGAAAAGTTGTTTTCTCGTTTTAGTATCATACCATATCCACTAAAGATTGACCTAAGCTTAAAATATGGAAGAAAAAAAACATTTACTCGTGTCGAAAAGACTTCACAACCTCAACCCTTACGAAAAGACCCTCGTGGAGGCACCCGAATGACTATGTGGAAAACCTTTGTTTCTTTCGATGTTTTTCGACGAATCTGTAAGGAAACGCTCATGTTTAAGAGTCTTACACATATAAATGGTTAAAATACGAATTTTTTTCACTTTCGCTTCCGGGCCATTTTTCACCCAAAATCCATTGGTGTTAACATAGGAACTTTTTGGCCCATTGGGACAGGGTCGTTAACTCGATCTGAAAAGTTGTTTTCTCGTTTTAGTATCATACCATATCCACTAAAGATTGTCCTAAGCTTAAAATATGGAAGAAAAAAAACATTTACTCGTGTCGAAAAGACTTCACAACCTCAACCCTTACGAAAAGACCCTCGTGGAGGCACCCGAATGACTATGTGGAAAACCTTTGTTTCTTTCGATGTTTTTCGACGAATCTGTAAGGAAACGCTCAAGTTTAAGAGTCTTACACATATAAATGGTTAAAATACGAATTTTTTTCACTTTCGCTTCCGGGCCATTTTTCACTCAAAATCCATTGGTGTTAACATAGGAACTTTTTGGCCCATTGGGACAGGGTCGTTAACTCGATCTGAAAAGTTGTTTTCTCGTTTTAGTATCATACCATATCCACTAAAGATTGTCCTAAGCTTAAAATATGGAAGAAAAAAAACATTTACTCGTGTCGAAAAGACTTCACAACCTCAACCCTTACGAAAAGACCCTCGTGGAGGCACCCGAATGACTATGTGGAAAACCTTTGTTTCTTTCGATGTTTTTCGACGAATCTGTAAGGAAACGCTCATGTTTAAGAGTCTTACACATATAAATGGTTAAAATACGAATTTTTTTCACTTTCGCTTCCGGGCCATTTTTCACCCAAAATCCATTGGTGTTAACATAGGAACTTTTTGGCCCATTGGGACAGGGTCGTTAACTCGATCTGAAAAGTTGTTTTCTCGTTTTAGTATCATACCATATCCACTAAAGATTGTCCTAAGCTTAAAATATGGAAGAAAAAAAACATTTACTCGTGTCGAAAAGACTTCACAACCTCAACCCTTACGAAAAGACCCTCGTGGAGGCACCCGAATGACTATGTGGAAAACCTTTGTTTCTTTCGATGTTTTTCGACGAATCTGTAAGGAAACGCTCATGTTTAAGAGTCTTACACATATAAATGGTTAAAATACGAATTTTTTTCACTTTCGCTTCCGGGCCATTTTTCACCCAAAATCCATTGGTGTTAACATAGGAACTTTTTGGCCCATTGGGACAGGGTCGTTAACTCGATCTGAAAAGTTGTTTTCTCGTTTTAGTATCATACCATATCCACTAAAGATTGACCTAAGCTTAAAATATGGAAGAAAAAAAACATTTACTCGTGTCGAAAAGACTTCACAACCTCAACCCTTACGAAAAGACCCTCGTGGAGGCACCCGAATGACTATGTGGAAAACCTTTGTTTCTTTCGATGTTTTTCGACGAATCTGTAAGGAAACGCTCATGTTTAAGAGTCTTACACATATAAATGGTTAAAATACGAATTTTTTTCACTTTCGCTTCCGGGCCATTTTTCACCCAAAATCCATTGGTGTTAACATAGGAACTTTTTGGCCCATTGGGACAGGGTCGTTAACTCGATCTGAAAAGTTGTTTTCTCGTTTTAGTATCATACCATATCCACTAAAGATTGTCCTAAGCTTAAAATATGGAAGAAAAAAAACATTTACTCGTGTCGAAAAGACTTCACAACCTCAACCCTTACGAAAAGACCCTCGTGGAGGCACCCGAATGACTATGTGGAAAACCTTTGTTTCTTTCGATGTTTTTCGACGAATCTGTAAGGAAACGCTCAAGTTTAAGAGTCTTACACATATAAATGGTTAAAATACGAATTTTTTTCACTTTCGCTTCCGGGCCATTTTTCACCCAAAATCCATTGGTGTTAACATAGGAACTTTTTGGCCCATTGGGACAGGGTCGTTAACTCGATCTGAAAAGTTGTTTTCTCGTTTTAGTATCATACCATATCCACTAAAGATTGTCCTAAGCTTAAAATATGGAAGAAAAAAAACATTTACTCGTGTCGAAAAGACTTCACAACCTCAACCCTTACGAAAAGACCCTCGTGGAGGCACCCGAATGACTATGTGGAAAACCTTTGTTTCTTTCGATGTTTTTCGACGAATCTGTAAGGAAACGCTCATGTTTAAGAGTCTTACACATATAAATGGTTAAAATACGAATTTTTTTCACTTTCGCTTCCGGGCCATTTTTCACCCAAAATCCATTGGTGTTAACATAGGAACTTTTTGGCCCATTGGGACAGGGTCGTTAACTCGATCTGAAAAGTTGTTTTCTCGTTTTAGTATCATACCATATCCACTAAAGATTGTCCTAAGCTTAAAATATGGAAGAAAAAAAACATTTACTCGTGTCGAAAAGACTTCACAACCTCAACCCTTACGAAAAGACCCTCGTGGAGGCACCCGAATGACTATGTGGAAAACCTTTGTTTCTTTCGATGTTTTTCGACGAATCTGTAAGGAAACGCTCATGTTTAAGAGTCTTACACATATAAATGGTTAAAATACGAATTTTTTTCACTTTCGCTTCCGGGCCATTTTTCACTCAAAATTCATTGGTGTTAACATAGGAACTTTTTTGCCCATTGGGACAGGGTCGTTAACTCGATCTGAAAAGTTGTTTTCTCGTTTTAGTATCATACCATATCCACTAAAGATTGTCCTAAGCTTAAAATATGGAAGAAAAAAAACATTTACTCCTGTCGAAAAGACTTCACAACCTCAACCCTTACGAAAAGACCCTCGTGGAGGCACCCGAATGACTATGTGGAAAACCTTTGTTTCTTTCGATGTTTTTCGACGAATCTGTAAGGAAACGCTCATGTTTAAGAGTCTTACACATATAAATGGTTAAAATACGAATTTTTTTCACTTTCGCTTCCGGGCCATTTTTCACCCAAAATCCATTGGTGTTAACATAGGAACTTTTTGGCCCATTGGGACAGGGTCGTTAACTCGATCTGAAAAGTTGTTTTCTCGTTTTAGTATCATACCATATCCACTAAAGATTGACCTAAGCTTAAAATATGGAAGAAAAAATACATTTACTCGTGTCGAAAAGACTTCACAACCTCAACCCTTACGAAAAGACCCTCGTGGAGGCACCCGAATGACTATGTGGAAAACCTTTGTTTCTTTCGATGTTTTTCGACGAATCTGTAAGGAAACGCTCAAGTTTAAGAGTCTTACACATATAAATGGTTAAAATACGAATTTTTTTCACTTTCGCTTCCGGGCCATTTTTCACTCAAAATCCATAGGTGTTAACATAGGAACTTTTTTGCCCATTGGGACAGGGTCGTTAACTCGATCTGAAAAGTTGTTTTCTCATTTTAGTATCATACCATATCCACTAAAGATTGTCCTAAGCTTAAAATATGGAAGAAAAAATACATTTACTCGTGTCGAAAAGACTTCACAACCTCAACCCTTACGAAAAGACCCTCGTGGAGGCACCCGAATGACTATGTGGAAAACCTTTGTTTCTTTCGATGTTTTTCGACGAATCTGTAAGGAAACGCTCAAGTTTAAGAGTCTTACACATATAAATGGTTAAAATACGAATTTTTTTCACTTTCGCTTCTGGGCCATTTTTCACTCAAAATCCATTGGTGTTAACATAGGAACTTTTTGGCCCATTGGGACAGGGTCGTTAACTCGATCTGAAAAGTTGTTTTCTCATTTTTGTATCATACCATATCCACTAAAGATTGTCCTAAGCTTAAAATATGGAAGAAAAAAAACATTTACTCGTGTCGAAAAGACTTCACAATCTCAACCCTTACGAAAAGACCCTCGTGGAGGCACCCGAATGACTATGTGGAAAACCTTTGTTTCTTTCGATGTTTTTCGACGAATCTGTAAGGAAACGCTCAAGTTTAAGAGTCTTACACATATAAATGGTTAAAATACGAATTTTTTTCACTTTCGCTTCCGGGCCATTTTTCACTCAAAATCCATTGGTGTTAACATAGGAACTTTTTGGCCCATTGGGACAGGGTCGTTAACTCGATCTGAAAAGTTGTTTTCTCGTTTTAGTATCATACCATATCCACTAAAGATTGTCCTAAGCTTAAAATATGGAAGAAAAAAAACATTTACTCGTGTCGAAAAGACTTCACAACCTCAACCCTTACGAAAAGACCCTCGTGGAGGCACCCGAATGACTATGTGGAAAACCTTTGTTTCTTTCGATGTTTTTCGACGAATCTGTAAGGAAACGCTCATGTTTAAGAGTCTTACACATATAAATGGTTAAAATACGAATTTTTTTCACTTTCGCTTCCGGGCCATTTTTCACCCAAAATCCATTGGTGTTAACATAGGAACTTTTTGGCCCATTGGGACAGGGTCGTTAACTCGATCTGAAAAGTTGTTTTCTCGTTTTAGTATCATACCATATCCACTAAAGATTGACCTAAGCTTAAAATATGGAAGAAAAAATACATTTACTCGTGTCGAAAAGACTTCACAACCTCAACCCTTACGAAAAGACCCTCGTGGAGGCACCCGAATGACTATGTGGAAAACCTTTGTTTCTTTCGATGTTTTTCGACGAATCTGTAAGGAAACGCTCAAGTTTAAGAGTCTTACACATATAAATGGTTAAAATACGAATTTTTTTCACTTTCGCTTCCGGGCCATTTTTCACTCAAAATCCATAGGTGTTAACATAGGAACTTTTTTGCCCATTGGGACAGGGTCGTTAACTCGATCTGAAAAGTTGTTTTCTCGTTTTAGTATCATACCATATCCACTAAAGATTGTCCTAAGCTTAAAATATGGAAGAAAAAATACATTTACTCGTGTCGAAAAGACTTCACAACCTCAACCCTTACGAAAAGACCCTCGTGGAGGCACCCGAATGACTATGTGGAAAACCTTTGTTTCTTTCGATGTTTTTCGACGAATCTGTAAGGAAACGCTCAAGTTTAAGAGTCTTACACATATAAATGGTTAAAATACGAATTTTTTTCACTTTCGCTTCCGGGCCATTTTTCACTCAAAATCCATTGGTGTTAACATAGGAACTTTTTGGCCCATTGGGACAGGGTCGTTAACTCGATCTGAAAAGTTGTTTTCTCATTTTTGTATCATACCATATTCACTAAAGATTGTCCTAAGCTTAAAATATGGAAGAAAAAAAACATTTACTCGTGTCGAAAAGACTTCACAATCTCAACCCTTACGAAAAGACCCTCGTGGAGGCACCCGAATGACTATGTGGAAAACCTTTGTTTCTTTCGATGTTTTTCGACGAATCTGTAAGGAAACGCTCAAGTTTAAGAGTCTTACACATATAAATGGTTAAAATACGAATTTTTTTCACTTTCGCTTCCGGGCCATTTTTCACTCAAAATCCATTGGTGTTAACATAGGAACTTTTTGGCCCATTGGGACAGGGTCGTTAACTCGATCTGAAAAGTTGTTTTCTCATTTTTGTATCATACCATATCCACTAAAGATTGTCCTAAGCTTAAAATATGGAAGAAAAAAAACATTTACTCGTGTCGAAAAGACTTCACAATCTCAACCCTTACGAAAAGACCCTCGTGGAGGCACCCGAATGACTATGTGGAAAACCTTTGTTTCTTTCGATGTTTTTCGACGAATCTGTAAGGAAACGCTCAAGTTTAAGAGTCTTACACATATAAATGGTTAAAATACGAATTTTTTTCACTTTCGCTTCCGGGCCATTTTACACCCAAAATCCATTGGTGTTAACATAGGAACTTTTTTGCCCATTGGGACAGGGTCGTTAACTCGATCTGAAAAGTTGTTTTCTCGTTTTAGTATCATACCATATCCACTAAAGATTGTTCTAAGCTTAAAATATGGAAGAAAAAAAACATTTACTCGTGTCGAAAAGACTTCACAACCTCAACCCTTACGAAAAGACCCTCGTGGAGGCACCCGAATGACTATGTGGAAAACCTTTGTTTCTTTCGATGTTTTTCGACGAATCTGTAAGGAAACGCTCAAGTTTAAGAGTCTTACACATATAAATGGTTAAAATATGAATTTTTTTCACTTTCGCTTCCGGGCCATTTTTCACTCAAAATCCATTCGTGTTAACATAGGAACTTTTTGGCCCATTGGGACAGGGTCGTTAACTCGATCTGAAAAGTTGTTTTCTCGTTTTAGTATCATACCATATCCACTAAAGATTGTCCTAAGCTTAAAATATGGAAGAAAAAAAACATTTACTCGTGTCGAAAAGACTTCACAACCTCAACCCTTACGAAAAGACCCTCGTGGAGGCACCCGAATGACTATGTGGAAAACCTTTGTTTCTTTCGATGTTTTTCGACGAATCTGTAAGGAAACGCTCAAGTTTAAGAGTCTTACACATATAAATGGTTAAAATACGAATTTTTTTCACTTTCGCTTCCGGGCCATTTTTCACTCAAAATCCATTGGTGTTAACATAGGAACTTTTTTGCCCATTGGGACAGGGTCGTTAACTCGATCTGAAAAGTTGTTTTCAAGTTTTAGTATCATACCATATCCACTAAAGATTGTCCTAAGCTTAAAATATGGAAGAAAAAAAACATTTACTCGTGTCGAAAATACTTCACAACCTCAACCCTTACGAAAAGACCCTCGTGGAGGCACCCGAATGACTATGTGGAAAACCTTTGTTTCTTTCGATGTTTTTCGATGAATCTGTAAGGAAACGCTCAAGTTTAAGAGTCTTACACATATAAATGGTTAAAATACGAATTTTTTTCACTTTCGCTTCCGGGCCATTTTTCACTCAAAATCCATTGGTGTTAACATAGGAACTTTTTGGCCCATTGGGACAGGGTCGTTAACTCGATCTGAAAAGTTGGTTTCTCGTTTTAGTATCATACCATATCCACTAAAGATTGTCCTAAGCTTAAAATATGGAAGAAAAAATACATTTACTCGTGTCGAAAAGACTTCACAACCTCAACCCTTACGAAAAGACCCTCGTGGAGGCACCCGAATGACTATGTAGAAAACCTTTGTTTCTTTCGATGTTTTTCGACGAATCTGTAAGGAAACGCTCAAGTTTAAGAGTCTTACACATATAAATGGTTAAAATACGAATTTTTTTCACTTTCGCTTCCGGGCCATTTTTCACCCAAAATCCATAGGTGTTAACATAGGAACTTTTTGGCCCATTGGGACAGGGTCGTTAACTCGATCTGAAAAGTTGTTTTCTCGTTTTAGTATCATACCATATCCACTAAAGATTGTCCTAAGCATAAAATATGGAAGAAAAAAAACATTTACTCGTGTCGAAAAGACTTCACAACCTCAACCCTTACGAAAAGACCCTCGTGGAGGCACCCGAATGACTATGTGGAAAACCTTTGTTTCTTTCGATGTTTTTCGACGAATCTGTAAGGAAACGCTCAAGTTTAAGAGTCTTACACATATAAATGGTTAAAATACGAATTTTTTTCACTTTCGCTTCCGGGCCATTTTTCACCCAAAATCCATAGGTGTTAACATAGGAACTTTTTGGCCCATTGGGACAGGGTCGTTAACTCGATCTGAAAAGTTGTTTTCTCGTTTTAGTATCATACCATATCCACTAAAGATTGTCCTAAGCATAAAATATGGAAGAAAAAAAACATTTACTCGTGTCGAAAAGACTTCACAACCTCAACCCTTACGAAAAGACCCTCGTGGAGGCACCCGAATGACTATGTGGAAAACCTTTGTTTCTTTCGATGTTTTTCGACGAATCTGTAAGGAAACGCTCAAGTTTAAGAGTCTTACACATATAAATGGTTAAAATACGAATTTTTTTCACTTTCGCTTCCGGGCCATTTTTCACCCAAAATCCATAGGTGTTAACATAGGAACTTTTTGGCCCATTGGGACAGGGTCGTTAACTCGATCTGAAAAGTTGTTTTCTCGTTTTAGTATCATACCATATCCACTAAAGATTGTCCTAAGCATAAAATATGGAAGAAAAAAAACATTTACTCGTGTCGAAAAGACTTCACAACCTCAACCCTTACGAAAAGACCCTCGTGGAGGCACCCGAATGACTATGTGGAAAACCTTTGTTTCTTTCGATGTTTTTCGACGAATCTGTAAGGAAACGCTCAAGTTTAAGAGTCTTACACATATAAATGGTTAAAATACGAATTTTTTTCACTTTCGCTTCCGGGCCATTTTTCACCCAAAATCCATAGGTGTTAACATAGGAACTTTTTGGCCCATTGGGACAGGGTCGTTAACTCGATCTGAAAAGTTGTTTTCTCGTTTTAGTATCATACCATATCCACTAAAGATTGTCCTAAGCATAAAATATGGAAGAAAAAAAACATTTACTCGTGTCGAAAAGACTTCACAACCTCAACCCTTACGAAAAGACCCTCGTGGAGGCACCCGAATGACTATGTGGAAAACCTTTGTTTCTTTCGATGTTTTTCGACGAATCTGTAAGGAAACGCTCAAGTTTAAGAGTCTTACACATATAAATGGTTAAAATACGAATTTTTTTCACTTTCGCTTCCGGGCCATTTTTCACCCAAAATCCATAGGTGTTAACATAGGAACTTTTTGGCCCATTGGGACAGGGTCGTTAACTCGATCTGAAAAGTTGTTTTCTCGTTTTAGTATCATACCATATCCACTAAAGATTGTCCTAAGCTTAAAATATGGAAGAAAAAAAAACATTTACTCGTGTCGAAAAGACTTCACAACCTCAACCCTTACGAAAAGACCCTCGTGGAGGCACCCGAATGACTATGTGGAAAACCTTTGTTTCTTTCGATGTTTTTCGACGAATCTGTAAGGAAACGCTCATGTTTAAGAGTCTTACACATATAAATGGTTAAAATACGAATTTTTTTCACTTTCGCTTCCGGGCCATTTTTCACCCAAAATCCATAGGTGTTAACATAGGAACTTTTTGGCCCATTGGGACAGGGTCGTTAACTCGATCTGAAAAGTTGTTTTCTCGTTTTAGTATCATACCATATCCACTAAAGATTGTCCTAAGCATAAAATATGGAAGAAAAAAAACATTTACTCGTGTCGAAAAGACTTCACAACCTCAACCCTTACGAAAAGACCCTCGTGGAGGCACCTGAATGACTATGTGGAAAACCTTTGTTTCTTTCGATGTTTTTCTACGAATCTGTAAGGAAACGCTCAAGTTTAAGAGTCTTACACATATAAATGGTTAAAATACGAATTTTTTTCACTTTCGCTTCCGGGCCATTTTTCACCCAAAATCCATAGGTGTTAACATAGGAACTTTTTGGCCCATTGGGACAGGGTCGTTAACTCGATCTGAAAAGTTGTTTTCTCGTTTTAGTATCATACCATATCCACTAAAGATTGTCCTAAGCTTAAAATATGGAAGAAAAAAAAACATTTACTCGTGTCGAAAAGACTTCACAACCTCAACCCTTACGAAAAGACCCTCGTGGAGGCACCCGAATGACTATGTGGAAAACCTTTGTTTCTTTCGATGTTTTTCGACGAATCTGTAAGGAAACGCTCATGTTTAAGAGTCTTACACATATAAATGGTTAAAATACGAATTTTTTTCACTTTCGCTTCCGGGCCATTTTTCACCCAAAATCCATAGGTGTTAACATAGGAACTTTTTGGCCCATTGGGACAGGGTCGTTAACTCGATCTGAAAAGTTGTTTTCTCGTTTTAGTATCATACCATATCCACTAAAGATTGTCCTAAGCATAAAATATGGAAGAAAAAAAACATTTACTCGTGTCGAAAAGACTTCACAACCTCAACCCTTACGAAAAGACCCTCGTGGAGGCACCTGAATGACTATGTGGAAAACCTTTGTTTCTTTCGATGTTTTTCTACGAATCTGTAAGGAAACGCTCAAGTTTAAGAGTCTTACACATATAAATGGTTAAAATACGAATTTTTTTCACTTTCGCTTCCGGGCCATTTTTCACCCAAAATCCATAGGTGTTAACATAGGAACTTTTTGGCCCATTGGGACAGGGTCGTTAACTCGATCTGAAAAGTTGTTTTCTCGTTTTAGTATCATACCATATCCACTAAAGATTGTCCTAAGCATAAAATATGGAAGAAAAAAAACATTTACTCGTGTCGAAAAGACTTCACAACCTCAACCCTTACGAAAAGACCCTCGTGGAGGCACCCGAATGACTATGTGGAAAACCTTTGTTTCTTTCGATGTTTTTCGACGAATCTGTAAGGAAACGCTCAAGTTTAAGAGTCTTACACATATAAATGGTTAAAATACGAATTTTTTTCACTTTCGCTTCCGGGCCATTTTTCACCCAAAATCCATAGGTGTTAACATAGGAACTTTTTGGCCCATTGGGACAGGGTCGTTAACTCGATCTGAAAAGTTGTTTTCTCGTTTTAGTATCATACCATATCCACTAAAGATTGTCCTAAGCATAAAATATGGAAGAAAAAAAACATTTACTCGTGTCGAAAAGACTTCACAACCTCAACCCTTACGAAAAGACCCTCGTGGAGGCACCCGAATGACTATGTGGAAAACCTTTGTTTCTTTCGATGTTTTTCGACGAATCTGTAAGGAAACGCTCAAGTTTAAGAGTCTTACACATATAAATGGTTAAAATACGAATTTTTTTCACTTTCGCTTCCGGGCCATTTTTCACCCAAAATCCATAGGTGTTAACATAGGAACTTTTTGGCCCATTGGGACAGGGTCGTTAACTCGATCTGAAAAGTTGTTTTCTCGTTTTAGTATCATACCATATCCACTAAAGATTGTCCTAAGCATAAAATATGGAAGAAAAAAAACATTTACTCGTGTCGAAAAGACTTCACAACCTCAACCCTTACGAAAAGACCCTCGTGGAGGCACCCGAATGACTATGTGGAAAACCTTTGTTTCTTTCGATGTTTTTCGACGAATCTGTAAGGAAACGCTCAAGTTTAAGAGTCTTACACATATAAATGGTTAAAATACGAATTTTTTTCACTTTCGCTTCCGGGCCATTTTTCACCCAAAATCCATAGGTGTTAACATAGGAACTTTTTGGCCCATTGGGACAGGGTCGTTAACTCGATCTGAAAAGTTGTTTTCTCGTTTTAGTATCATACCATATCCACTAAAGATTGTCCTAAGCTTAAAATATGGAAGAAAAAAAAACATTTACTCGTGTCGAAAAGACTTCACAACCTCAACCCTTACGAAAAGACCCTCGTGGAGGCACCCGAATGACTATGTGGAAAACCTTTGTTTCTTTCGATGTTTTTCGACGAATCTGTAAGGAAACGCTCAAGTTTAAGAGTCTTACACATATAAATGGTTAAAATACGAATTTTTTTCACTTTCGCTTCCGGGCCATTTTTCACCCAAAATCCATAGGTGTTAACATAGGAACTTTTTGGCCCATTGGGACAGGGTCGTTAACTCGATCTGAAAAGTTGTTTTCTCGTTTTAGTATCATACCATATCCACTAAAGATTGTCCTAAGCATAAAATATGGAAGAAAAAAAACATTTACTCGTGTCGAAAAGACTTCACAACCTCAACCCTTACGAAAAGACCCTCGTGGAGGCACCTGAATGACTATGTGGAAAACCTTTGTTTCTTTCGATGTTTTTCTACGAATCTGTAAGGAAACGCTCAAGTTTAAGAGTCTTACACATATAAATGGTTAAAATACGAATTTTTTTCACTTTCGCTTCCGGGCCATTTTTCACCCAAAATCCATAGGTGTTAACATAGGAACTTTTTGGCCCATTGGGACAGGGTCGTTAACTCGATCTGAAAAGTTGTTTTCTCGTTTTAGTATCATACCATATCCACTAAAGATTGTCCTAAGCATAAAATATGGAAGAAAAAAAACATTTACTCGTGTCGAAAAGACTTCACAACCTCAACCCTTACGAAAAGACCCTCGTGGAGGCACCCGAATGACTATGTGGAAAACCTTTGTTTCTTTCGATGTTTTTCGACGAATCTGTAAGGAAACGCTCAAGTTTAAGAGTCTTACACATATAAATGGTTAAAATACGAATTTTTTTCACTTTCGCTTCCGGGCCATTTTTCACCCAAAATCCATAGGTGTTAACATAGGAACTTTTTGGCCCATTGGGACAGGGTCGTTAACTCGATCTGAAAAGTTGTTTTCTCGTTTTAGTATCATACCATATCCACTAAAGATTGTCCTAAGAATAAAATATGGAAGAAAAAAAACATTTACTCGTGTCGAAAAGACTTCACAACCTCAACCCTTACGAAAAGACCCTCGTGGAGGCACCCGAATGACTATGTGGAAAACCTTTGTTTCTTTCGATGTTTTTCGACGAATCTGTAAGGAAACGCTCAAGTTTAAGAGTCTTACACATATAAATGGTTAAAATACGAATTTTTTTCACTTTCGCTTCCGGGCAATTTTTCACCCAAAATCCATAGGTGTTAACATAGGAACTTTTTGGCCCATTGGGACAGGGTCGTTAACTCGATCTGAAAAGTTGTTTTCTCGTTTTAGTATCATACCATATCCACTAAAGATTGTCCTAAGCATAAAATATGGAAGAAAAAAAACATTTACTCGTGTCGAAAAGACTTCACAACCTCAACCCTTACGAAAAGACCCTCGTGGAGGCACCCGAATGACTATGTGGAAAACCTTTGTTTCTTTCGATGTTTTTCGACGAATCTGTAAGGAAACGCTCAAGTTTAAGAGTCTTACACATATAAATGGTTAAAATACGAATTTTTTTCACTTTCGCTTCCGGGCCATTTTTCACCCAAAATCCATAGGTGTTAACATAGGAACTTTTTGGCCCATTGGGACAGGGTCGTTAACTCGATCTGAAAAGTTGTTTTCTCGTTTTAGTATCATACCATATCCACTAAAGATTGTCCTAAGCATAAAATATGGAAGAAAAAAAACATTTACTCGTGTCGAAAAGACTTCACAACCTCAACCCTTACGAAAAGACCCTCGTGGAGGCACCCGAATGACTATGTGGAAAACCTTTGTTTCTTTCGATGTTTTTCGACGAATCTGTAAGGAAACGCTCAAGTTTAAGAGTCTTACACATATAAATGGTTAAAATACGAATTTTTTTCACTTTCGCTTCCGGGCCATTTTTCACCCAAAATCCATAGGTGTTAACATAGGAACTTTTTGGCCCATTGGGACAGGGTCGTTAACTCGATCTGAAAAGTTGTTTTCTCGTTTTAGTATCATACCATATCCACTAAAGATTGTCCTAAGCTTAAAATATGGAAGAAAAAAAAACATTTACTCGTGTCGAAAAGACTTCACAACCTCAACCCTTACGAAAAGACCCTCGTGGAGGCACCCGAATGACTATGTGGAAAACCTTTGTTTCTTTCGATGTTTTTCGACGAATCTGTAAGGAAACGCTCATGTTTAAGAGTCTTACACATATAAATGGTTAAAATACGAATTTTTTTCACTTTCGCTTCCGGGCCATTTTTCACCCAAAATCCATAGGTGTTAACATAGGAACTTTTTGGCCCATTGGGACAGGGTCGTTAACTCGATCTGAAAAGTTGTTTTCTCGTTTTAGTATCATACCATATCCACTAAAGATTGTCCTAAGCAGAAAATATGGAAGAAAAAAAAAATTTACTCGTGTCGAAAAGACTTCACAACCTCAACCCTTACGAAAAGACCCTCGTGGAGGCACCCGAATGACTATGTGGAAAACCTTTGTTTCTTTCGATGTTTTTCGACGAATCTGTAAGGAAACGCTCAAGTTTAAGAGTCCTACACATATAAATGGTTAAAATACGAATTTTTTTCACTTTCGCTTCCGGGCCATTTTTCACCCAAAATCCATAGGTGTTAACATAGGAACTTTTTGGCCCATTGGGACAGGGTCGTTAACTCGATCTGAAAAGTTGTTTTCTCGTTTTAGTATCATACCATATCCACTAAAGATTGTCCTAAGCATAAAATATGGAAGAAAAAAAACATTTACTCGTGTCGAAAAGACTTCACAACCTCAACCCTTACGAAAAGACCCTCGTGGAGGCACCCGAATGACTATGTGGAAAACCTTTGTTTCTTTCGATGTTTTTCGACGAATCTGTAAGGAAACGCTCAAGTTTAAGAGTCCTACACATATAAATGGTTAAAATACGAATTTTTTTCACTTTCGCTTCCGGGCCATTTTTCACCCAAAATCCATAGGTGTTAACATAGGAACTTTTTGGCCCATTGGGACAGGGTCGTTAACTCGATCTGAAAAGTTGTTTTCTCGTTTTAGTATCATACCATATCCACTAAAGATTGTCCTAAGCATAAAATATGGAAGAAAAAAAACATTTACTCGTGTCGAAAAGACTTCACAACCTCAACCCTTACGAAAAGACCCTCGTGGAGGCACCCGAATGACTATGTGGAAAACCTTTGTTTCTTTCGATGTTTTTCGACGAATCTGTAAGGAAACGCTCAAGTTTAAGAGTCTTACACATATAAATGGTTAAAATACGAATTTTTTTCACTTTCGCTTCCGGGCCATTTTTCACCCAAAATCCATTGGTGTTAACATAGGAACTTTTTGGCCCATTGGGACAGGGTCGTTAACTCGATCTGAAAAGTTGTTTTCTCGTTTTAGTATCATACCATATCCACTAAAGATTGTCCTAAGCTTAAAATATGGAAGAAAAAAAACATTTACTCGTGTCGAAAAGACTTCACAACCTCAACCTTTAAGAAAAGACCCTCGTGGAGGCACCCGAATGACTATGTGGAAAACCTTTGTTTCTTTCGATGTTTTTCGACGAATCTGTAAGGAAACGCTCAAGTTTAAGAGTCTTACACATATAAATGGTTAAAATACGAATTTTTTTCACTTTCGCTTCCGGGCCATTTTTCACCCAAAATCCATAGGTGTTAACATAGGAACTTTTTGGCCCATTGGGACAGGGTCGTTAACTCGATCTGAAAAGTTGTTTTCTCGTTTTAGTATCATACCATATCCACTAAAGATTGTCCTAAGCATAAAATATGGAAGAAAAAAAACATTTACTCGTGTCGAAAAGACTTCACAACCTCAACCCTTACGAAAAGACCCTCGTGGAGGCACCCGAATGACTATGTGGAAAACCTTTGTTTCTTTCGATGTTTTTCGACGAATCTGTAAGGAAACGCTCAAGTTTAAGAGTCTTACACATATAAATGGTTAAAATACGAATTTTTTTCACTTTCGCTTCCGGGCCATTTTTCACCCAAAATCCATAGGTGTTAACATAGGAACTTTTTGGCCCATTGGGACAGGGTCGTTAACTCGATCTGAAAAGTTGTTTTCTCGTTTTAGTATCATACCATATCCACTAAAGATTGTCCTAAGCTTAAAATATGGAAGAAAAAAAAACATTTACTCGTGTCGAAAAGACTTCACAACCTCAACCCTTACGAAAAGACCCTCGTGGAGGCACCCGAATGACTATGTGGAAAACCTTTGTTTCTTTCGATGTTTTTCGACGAATCTGTAAGGAAACGCTCATGTTTAAGAGTCTTACACATATAAATGGTTAAAATACGAATTTTTTTCACTTTCGCTTCCGGGCCATTTTTCACCCAAAATCCATAGGTGTTAACATAGGAACTTTTTGGCCCATTGGGACAGGGTCGTTAACTCGATCTGAAAAGTTGTTTTCTCGTTTTAGTATCATACCATATCCACTAAAGATTGTCCTAAGCAGAAAATATGGAAGAAAAAAAAAATTTACTCGTGTCGAAAAGACTTCACAACCTCAACCCTTACGAAAAGACCCTCGTGGAGGCACCCGAATGACTATGTGGAAAACCTTTGTTTCTTTCGATGTTTTTCGACGAATCTGTAAGGAAACGCTCAAGTTTAAGAGTCCTACACATATAAATGGTTAAAATACGAATTTTTTTCACTTTCGCTTCCGGGCCATTTTTCACCCAAAATCCATAGGTGTTAACATAGGAACTTTTTGGCCCATTGGGACAGGGTCGTTAACTCGATCTGAAAAGTTGTTTTCTCGTTTTAGTATCATACCATATCCACTAAAGATTGTCCTAAGCATAAAATATGGAAGAAAAAAAACATTTACTCGTGTCGAAAAGACTTCACAACCTCAACCCTTACGAAAAGACCCTCGTGGAGGCACCCGAATGACTATGTGGAAAACCTTTGTTTCTTTCGATGTTTTTCGACGAATCTGTAAGGAAACGCTCAAGTTTAAGAGTCTTACACATATAAATGGTTAAAATACGAATTTTTTTCACTTTCGCTTCTGGGCCATTTTTCACCCAAAATCCATAGGTGTTAACATAGGAACTTTTTGGCCCATTGGGACAGGGTCGTTAACTCGATCTGAAAAGTTGTTTTCTCGTTTTAGTATCATACCATATCCACTAAAGATTGTCCTAAGCAGAAAATATGGAAGAAAAAAAAAATTTACTCGTGTCGAAAAGACTTCACAACCTCAACCCTTACGAAAAGACCCTCGTGGAGGCACCCGAATGACTATGTGGAAAACCTTTGTTTCTTTCGATGTTTTTCGACGAATCTGTAAGGAAACGCTCAAGTTTAAGAGTCCTACACATATAAATGGTTAAAATACGAATTTTTTTCACTTTCGCTTCCGGGCCATTTTTCACCCAAAATCCATAGGTGTTAACATAGGAACTTTTTGGCCCATTGGGACAGGGTCGTTAACTCGATCTGAAAAGTTGTTTTCTCGTTTTAGTATCATACCATATCCACTAAAGATTGTCCTAAGCATAAAATATGGAAGAAAAAAAACATTTACTCGTGTCGAAAAGACTTCACAACCTCAACCCTTACGAAAAGACCCTCGTGGAGGCACCCGAATGACTATGTGGAAAACCTTTGTTTCTTTCGATGTTTTTCGACGAATCTGTAAGGAAACGCTCAAGTTTAAGAGTCTTACACATATAAATGGTTAAAATACGAATTTTTTTCACTTTCGCTTCTGGGCCATTTTTCACCCAAAATCCATAGGTGTTAACATAGGAACTTTTTGGCCCATTGGGACAGGGTCGTTAACTCGATCTGAAAAGTTGTTTTCTCGTTTTAGTATCATACCATATCCACTAAAGATTGTCCTAAGCTTAAAATATGGAAGAAAAAAAACATTTACTCGTGTCGAAAAGACTTCACAACCTCAACCCTTACGAAAAGACCCTCGTGGAGGCACCTGAATGACTATGTGGAAAACCTTTGTTTCTTTCGATGTTTTTCGACGAATCTGTAAGGAAACGCTCAAGTTTAAGAGTCTTACACATATAAATGGTTAAAATACGAATTTTTTTCACTTTCGCTTCCGGGCCATTTTTCACCCAAAATCCATAGGTGTTAACATAGGAACTTTTTGGCCCATTGGGACAGGGTCGTTAACTCGATCTGAAAAGTTGTTTTCTCGTTTTAGTATCATACCATATCCACTAAAGATTGTCCTAAGCATAAAATATGGAAGACAAAAAACATTTACTCGTGTCGAAAAGACTTCACAACCTCAACCCTTACGAAAAGACCCTCGTGGAGGCACCCGAATGACTATGTGGAAAACCTTTGTTTCTTTCGATGTTTTTCGACGAATCTGTAAGGAAACGCTCAAGTTTAAGAGTCTTACACATATAAATGGTTAAAATACGAATTTTTTTCACTTTCGCTTCCGGGCCATTTTTCACCCAAAATCCATAGGTGTTAACATAGGAACTTTTTGGCCCATTGGGACAGGGTCGTTAACTCGATCTGAAAAGTTGTTTTCTCGTTTTAGTATCATACCATATCCACTAAAGATTGTCCTAAGCTTAAAATATGGATGAAAAAAAACATTTACTCGTGTCGAAAAGACTTCACAACCTCAACCCTTACGAAAAGACCCTCGTGGAGGCACCCGAATGACTATGTGGAAAACCTTTGTTTCTTTCGTTGTTTTTCGACGAATCTGTAAGGAAACGCTCAAGTTTAAGAGTCTTACACATATAAATGGTTAAAATACGAATTTTTTTCACTTTCGCTTCCGGGCCATTTTTCACCCAAAATCCATAGGTGTTAACATAGGAACTTTTTGGCCCATTGGGACAGGGTCGTTAACTCGATCTGAAAAGTTGTTTTCTCGTTTTAGTATCATACCATATCCACTAAAGATTGTCCTAAGCTTAAAATATGGAAGAAAAAATACATTTACTCGTGTCGAAAAGACTTCACAACCTCAACCCTTACGAAAAGACCCTCGTGGAGGCACCCGAATGACTATGTGGAAAACCTTTGTTTCTTTCGATGTTTTTCGACGAATCTGTAAGGAAACGCTCAAGTTTAAGAGTCTTACACATATAAATGGTTAAAATACGAATTTTTTTCACTTTCGCTTCCGGGCCATTTTTCACCCAAAATCCATAGGTGTTAACATAGGAACTTTTTGGCCCATTGGGACAGGGTCGTTAACTCGATCTGAAAAGTTGTTTTCTCGTTTTAGTATCATACCATATCCACTAAAGATTGTCCTAAGCATAAAATATGGAAGAAAAAAAAAATTTACTCGTGTCGAAAAGACTTCACAACCTCAACCCTTACGAAAAGACCCTCGTGGAGGCACCCGAATGACTATGTGGAAAACCTTTGTTTCTTTCGATGTTTTTCGACGAATCTGTAAGGAAACGCTCAAGTTTAAGAGTCCTACACATATAAATGGTTAAAATACGAATTTTTTTCACTTTCGCTTCCGGGCCATTTTTCACCCAAAATCCATAGGTGTTAACATAGGAACTTTTTGGCCCATTGGGACAGGGTCGTTAACTCGATCTGAAAAGTTGTTTTCTCGTTTTAGTATCATACCATATCCACTAAAGATTGTCCTAAGCATAAAATATGGAAGAAAAAAAACATTTACTCGTGTCGAAAAGACTTCACAACCTCAACCCTTACGAAAAGACCCTCGTGGAGGCACCCGAATGACTATGTGGAAAACCTTTGTTTCTTTCGATGTTTTTCGACGAATCTGTAAGGAAACGCTCAAGTTTAAGAGTCTTACACATATAAATGGTTAAAATACGAATTTTTTTCACTTTCGCTTCTGGGCCATTTTTCACCCAAAATCCATAGGTGTTAACATAGGAACTTTTTGGCCCATTGGGACAGGGTCGTTAACTCGATCTGAAAAGTTGTTTTCTCGTTTTAGTATCATACCATATCCACTAAAGATTGTCCTAAGCTTAAAATATGGAAGAAAAAAAACATTTACTCGTGTCGAAAAGACTTCACAACCTCAACCCTTACGAAAAGACCCTCGTGGAGGCACCTGAATGACTATGTGGAAAACCTTTGTTTCTTTCGATGTTTTTCGACGAATCTGTAAGGAAACGCTCAAGTTTAAGAGTCTTACACATATAAATGGTTAAAATACGAATTTTTTTCACTTTCGCTTCCGGGCCATTTTTCACCCAAAATCCATAGGTGTTAACATAGGAACTTTTTGGCCCATTGGGACAGGGTCGTTAACTCGATCTGAAAAGTTGTTTTCTCGTTTTAGTATCATACCATATCCACTAAAGATTGTCCTAAGCATAAAATATGGAAGACAAAAAACATTTACTCGTGTCGAAAAGACTTCACAACCTCAACCCTTACGAAAAGACCCTCGTGGAGGCACCCGAATGACTATGTGGAAAACCTTTGTTTCTTTCGATGTTTTTCGACGAATCTGTAAGGAAACGCTCAAGTTTAAGAGTCTTACACATATAAATGGTTAAAATACGAATTTTTTTCACTTTCGCTTCCGGGCCATTTTTCACCCAAAATCCATAGGTGTTAACATAGGAACTTTTTGGCCCATTGGGACAGGGTCGTTAACTCGATCTGAAAAGTTGTTTTCTCGTTTTAGTATCATACCATATCCACTAAAGATTGTCCTAAGCATAAAATATGGAAGAAAAAAAACATTTACTCGTGTCGAAAAGACTTCACAACCTCAACCCTTACGAAAAGACCCTCGTGGAGGCACCCGAATGACTATGTGGAAAACCTTTGTTTCTTTCGATGTTTTTCGACGAATCTGTAAGGAAACGCTCAAGTTTAAGAGTCTTACACATATAAATGGTTAAAATACGAATTTTTTTCACTTTCGCTTCTGGGCCATTTTTCACCCAAAATCCATAGGTGTTAACATAGGAACTTTTTGGCCCATTGGGACAGGGTCGTTAACTCGATCTGAAAAGTTGTTTTCTCGTTTTAGTATCATACCATATCCACTAAAGATTGTCCTAAGCTTAAAATATGGAAGAAAAAAAACATTTACTCGTGTCGAAAAGACTTCACAACCTCAACCCTTACGAAAAGACCCTCGTGGAGGCACCTGAATGACTATGTGGAAAACCTTTGTTTCTTTCGATGTTTTTCGACGAATCTGTAAGGAAACGCTCAAGTTTAAGAGTCTTACACATATAAATGGTTAAAATACGAATTTTTTTCACTTTCGCTTCCGGGCCATTTTTCACCCAAAATCCATAGGTGTTAACATAGGAACTTTTTGGCCCATTGGGACAGGGTCGTTAACTCGATCTGAAAAGTTGTTTTCTCGTTTTAGTATCATACCATATCCACTAAAGATTGTCCTAAGCATAAAATATGGAAGACAAAAAACATTTACTCGTGTCGAAAAGACTTCACAACCTCAACCCTTACGAAAAGACCCTCGTGGAGGCACCCGAATGACTATGTGGAAAACCTTTGTTTCTTTCGATGTTTTTCGACGAATCTGTAAGGAAACGCTCAAGTTTAAGAGTCTTACACATATAAATGGTTAAAATACGAATTTTTTTCACTTTCGCTTCCGGGCCATTTTTCACCCAAAATCCATAGGTGTTAACATAGGAACTTTTTGGCCCATTGGGACAGGGTCGTTAACTCGATCTGAAAAGTTGTTTTCTCGTTTTAGTATCATACCATATCCACTAAAGATTGTCCTAAGCATAAAATATGGAAGAAAAAAAACATTTACTCGTGTCGAAAAGACTTCACAACCTCAACCCTTACGAAAAGACCCTCGTGGAGGCACCCGAATGACTATGTGGAAAACCTTTGTTTCTTTCGATATTTTTCGACGAATCTGTAAGGAAACGCTCAAGTTTAAGAGTCTTACACATATAAATGGTTAAAATACGAATTTTTTTCACTTTCGCTTCTGGGCCATTTTTCACCCAAAATCCATAGGTGTTAACATAGGAACTTTTTGGCCCATTGGGACAGGGTCGTTAACTCGATCTGAAAAGTTGTTTTCTCGTTTTAGTATCATACCATATCCACTAAAGATTGTCCTAAGCTTAAAATATGGAAGAAAAAAAACATTTACTCGTGTCGAAAAGACTTCACAACCTCAACCCTTACGAAAAGACCCTCGTGGAGGCAACTGAATGACTATGTGGAAAACCTTTGTTTCTTTCGATGTTTTTCGACGAATCTGTAAGGAAACGCTCAAGTTTAAGAGTCTTACACATATAAATGGTTAAAATACGAATTTTTTTCACTTTCGCTTCCGGGCCATTTTTCACCCAAAATCCATAGGTGTTAACATAGGAACTTTTTGGCCCATTGGGACAGGGTCGTTAACTCGATCTGAAAAGTTGTTTTCTCGTTTTAGTATCATACCATATCCACTAAAGATTGTCCTAAGCATAAAATATGGAAGACAAAAAACATTTACTCGTGTCGAAAAGACTTCACAACCTCAACCCTTACGAAAAGACCCTCGTGGAGGCACCCGAATGACTATGTGGAAAACCTTTGTTTCTTTCGATGTTTTTCGACGAATCTGTAAGGAAACGCTCAAGTTTAAGAGTCTTACACATATAAATGGTTAAAATACGAATTTTTTTCACTTTCGCTTCCGGGCCATTTTTCACCCAAAATCCATAGGTGTTAACATAGGAACTTTTTGGCCCATTGGGACAGGGTCGTTAACTCGATCTGAAAAGTTGTTTTCTCGTTTTAGTATCATACCATATCCACTAAAGATTGTCCTAAGCATAAAATATGGAAGAAAAAAAACATTTACTCGTGTCGAAAAGACTTCACAACCTCAACCCTTACGAAAAGACCCTCGTGGAGGCACCCGAATGACTATGTGGAAAACCTTTGTTTCTTTCGATGTTTTTCGACGAATCTGTAAGGAAACGCTCAAGTTTAAGAGTCTTACACATATAAATGGTTAAAATACGAATTTTTTTCACTTTCGCTTCTGGGCCATTTTTCACCCAAAATCCATAGGTGTTAACATAGGAACTTTTTGGCCCATTGGGACAGGGTCGTTAACTCGATCTGAAAAGTTGTTTTCTCGTTTTAGTATCATACCATATCCACTAAAGATTGTCCTAAGCTTAAAATATGGAAGAAAAAAAACATTTACTCGTGTCGAAAAGACTTCACAACCTCAACCCTTACGAAAAGACCCTCGTGGAGGCACCTGAATGACTATGTGGAAAACCTTTGTTTCTTTCGATGTTTTTCGACGAATCTGTAAGGAAACGCTCAAGTTTAAGAGTCTTACACATATAAATGGTTAAAATACGAATTTTTTTCACTTTCGCTTCCGGGCCATTTTTCACCCAAAATCCATAGGTGTTAACATAGGAACTTTTTGGCCCATTGGGACAGGGTCGTTAACTCGATCTGAAAAGTTGTTTTCTCGTTTTAGTATCATACCATATCCACTAAAGATTGTCCTAAGCATAAAATATGGAAGACAAAAAACATTTACTCGTGTCGAAAAGACTTCACAACCTCAACCCTTACGAAAAGACCCTCGTGGAGGCACCCGAATGACTATGTGGAAAACCTTTGTTTCTTTCGATGTTTTTCGACGAATCTGTAAGGAAACGCTCAAGTTTAAGAGTCTTACACATATAAATGGTTAAAATACGAATTTTTTTCACTTTCGCTTCCGGGCCATTTTTCACCCAAAATCCATAGGTGTTAACATAGGAACTTTTTGGCCCATTGGGACAGGGTCGTTAACTCGATCTGAAAAGTTGTTTTCTCGTTTTAGTATCATACCATATCCACTAAAGATTGTCCTAAGCATAAAATATGGAAGAAAAAAAACATTTACTCGTGTCGAAAAGACTTCACAACCTCAACCCTTACGAAAAGACCCTCGTGGAGGCACCCGAATGACTATGTGGAAAACCTTTGTTTCTTTCGATGTTTTTCGACGAATCTGTAAGGAAACGCTCAAGTTTAAGAGTCTTACACATATAAATGGTTAAAATACGAATTTTTTTCACTTTCGCTTCTGGGCCATTTTTCACCCAAAATCCATAGGTGTTAACATAGGAACTTTTTGGCCCATTGGGACAGGGTCGTTAACTCGATCTGAAAAGTTGTTTTCTCGTTTTAGTATCATACCATATCCACTAAAGATTGTCCTAAGCTTAAAATATGGAAGAAAAAAAACATTTACTCGTGTCGAAAAGACTTCACAACCTCAACCCTTACGAAAAGACCCTCGTGGAGGCACCTGAATGACTATGTGGAAAACCTTTGTTTCTTTCGATGTTTTTCGACGAATCTGTAAGGAAACGCTCAAGTTTAAGAGTCTTACACATATAAATGGTTAAAATACGAATTTTTTTCACTTTCGCTTCCGGGCCATTTTTCACCCAAAATCCATAGGTGTTAACATAGGAACTTTTTGGCCCATTGGGACAGGTTCGTTAACTCGATCTGAAAAGTTGTTTTCTCGTTTTAGTATCATACCATATCCACTAAAGATTGTCCTAAGCATAAAATATGGAAGACAAAAAACATTTACTCGTGTCGAAAAGACTTCACAACCTCAACCCTTACGAAAAGACCCTCGTGGAGGCACCCGAATGACTATGTGGAAAACCTTTGTTTCTTTCGATGTTTTTCGACGAATCTGTAAGGAAACGCTCAAGTTTAAGAGTCTTACACATATAAATGGTTAAAATACGAATTTTTTTCACTTTCGCTTCCGGGCCATTTTTCACCCAAAATCCATAGGTGTTAACATAGGAACTTTTTGGCCCATTGGGACAGGGTCGTTAACTCGATCTGAAAAGTTGTTTTCTCGTTTTAGTATCATACCATATCCACTAAAGATTGTCCTAAGCTTAAAATATGGAAGAAAAAAAACATTTACTCGTGTCGAAAAGACTTCACAACCTCAACCCTTACGAAAAGACCCTCGTGGAGGCAACTGAATGACTATGTGGAAAACCTTTGTTTCTTTCGATGTTTTTCGACGAATCTGTAAGGAAACGCTCAAGTTTAAGAGTCTTACACATATAAATGGTTAAAATACGAATTTTTTTCACTTTCGCTTCCGGGCCATTTTTCACCCAAAATCCATAGGTGTTAACATAGGAACTTTTTGGCCCATTGGGACAGGGTCGTTAACTCGATCTGAAAAGTTGTTTTCTCGTTTTAGTATCATACCATATCCACTAAAGATTGTCCTAAGCATAAAATATGGAAGACAAAAAACATTTACTCGTGTCGAAAAGACTTCACAACCTCAACCCTTACGAAAAGACCCTCGTGGAGGCACCCGAATGACTATGTGGAAAACCTTTTTTTCTTTCGATGTTTTTCGACGAATCTGTAAGGAAACGCTCAAGTTTAAGAGTCTTACACATATAAATGGTTAAAATACGAATTTTTTTCACTTTCGCTTCCGGGCCATTTTTCACCCAAAATCCATAGGTGTTAACATAGGAACTTTTTGGCCCATTGGGACAGGGTCGTTAACTCGATCTGAAAAGTTGTTTTCTCGTTTTAGTATCATACCATATCCACTAAAGATTGTCCTAAGCATAAAATATGGAAGAAAAAAAACATTTACTCGTGTCGAAAAGACTTCACAACCTCAACCCTTACGAAAAGACCCTCGTGGAGGCACCCGAATGACTATGTGGAAAACCTTTGTTTCTTTCGATGTTTTTCGACGAATCTGTAAGGAAACGCTCAAGTTTAAGAGTCTTACACATATAAATGGTTAAAATACGAATTTTTTTCACTTTCGCTTCTGGGCCATTTTTCACCCAAAATCCATAGGTGTTAACATAGGAACTTTTTGGCCCATTGGGACAGGGTCGTTAACTCGATCTGAAAAGTTGTTTTCTCGTTTTAGTATCATACCATATCCACTAAAGATTGTCCTAAGCTTAAAATATGGAAGAAAAAAAACATTTACTCGTGTCGAAAAGACTTCACAACCTCAACCCTTACGAAAAGACCCTCGTGGAGGCACCTGAATGACTATGTGGAAAACCTTTGTTTCTTTCGATGTTTTTCGACGAATCTGTAAGGAAACGCTCAAGTTTAAGAGTCTTACACATATAAATGGTTAAAATACGAATTTTTTTCACTTTCGCTTCCGGGCCATTTTTCACCCAAAATCCATAGGTGTTAACATAGGAACTTTTTGGCCCATTGGGACAGGGTCGTTAACTCGATCTGAAAAGTTGTTTTCTCGTTTTAGTATCATACCATATCCACTAAAGATTGTCCTAAGCATAAAATATGGAAGACAAAAAACATTTACTCGTGTCGAAAAGACTTCACAACCTCAACCCTTACGAAAAGACCCTCGTGGAGGCACCCGAATGACTATGTGGAAAACCTTTGTTTCTTTCGATGTTTTTCGACGAATCTGTAAGGAAACGCTCAAGTTTAAGAGTCTTACACATATAAATGGTTAAAATACGAATTTTTTTCACTTTCGCTTCCGGGCCATTTTTCACCCAAAATCCATAGGTGTTAACATAGGAACTTTTTGGCCCATTGGGACAGGGTCGTTAACTCGATCTGAAAAGTTGTTTTCTCGTTTTAGTATCATACCATATCCACTAAAGATTGTCCTAAGCATAAAATATGGAAGAAAAAAAACATTTACTCGTGTCGAAAAGACTTCACAACCTCAACCCTTACGAAAAGACCCTCGTGGAGGCACCCGAATGACTATGTGGAAAACCTTTGTTTCTTTCGATGTTTTTCGACGAATCTGTAAGGAAACGCTCAAGTTTAAGAGTCTTACACATATAAATGGTTAAAATACGAATTTTTTTCACTTTCGCTTCTGGGCCATTTTTCACCCAAAATCCATACGTGTTAACATAGGAACTTTTTGGCCCATTGGGACAGGGTCGTTAACTCGATCTGAAAAGTTGTTTTCTCGTTTTAGTATCATACCATATCCACTAAAGATTGTCCTAAGCTTAAAATATGGAAGAAAAAAAACATTTACTCGTGTCGAAAAGACTTCACAACCTCAACCCTTACGAAAAGACCCTCGTGGAGGCACCTGAATGACTATGTGGAAAACCTTTGTTTCTTTCGATGTTTTTCGACGAATCTGTAAGGAAACGCTCAAGTTTAAGAGTCTTACACATATAAATGGTTAAAATACGAATTTTTTTCACTTTCGCTTCCGGGCCATTTTTCACCCAAAATCCATAGGTGTTAACATAGGAACTTTTTGGCCCATTGGGACAGGGTCGTTAACTCGATCTGAAAAGTTGTTTTCTCGTTTTAGTATCATACCATATCCACTAAAGATTGTCCTAAGCATAAAATATGGAAGACAAAAAACATTTACTCGTGTCGAAAAGACTTCACAACCTCAACCCTTACGAAAAGACCCTCGTGGAGGCACCCGAATGACTATGTGGAAAACCTTTGTTTCTTTCGATGTTTTTCGACGAATCTGTAAGGAAACGCTCAAGTTTAAGAGTCTTACACATATAAATGGTTAAAATACGAATTTTTTTCACTTTCGCTTCCGGGCCATTTTTCACCCAAAATCCATAGGTGTTAACATAGGAACTTTTTGGCCCATTGGGACAGGGTCGTTAACTCGATCTGAAAAGTTGTTTTCTCGTTTTAGTATCATACCATATCCACTAAAGATTGTCCTAAGCTTAAAATATGGAAGAAAAAAAACATTTACTCGTGTCGAAAAGACTTCACAACCTCAACCCTTACGAAAAGACCCTCGTGGAGGCACCCGAATGACTATGTGGAAAACCTTTTTTTCTTTCGATGTTTTTCGACGAATCTGTAAGGAAACGCTCATGTTTAAGAGTCCTACACATATAAATGGTTAAAATACGAATTTTTTTCACTTTCGCTTCCGGGCCATTTTTCACCCAAAATCCATAGGTGTTAACATAGGAACTTTTTGGCCCATTGGGACAGGGTCGTTAACTCGATCTGAAAAGTTGTTTTCTCGTTTTAGTATCATACCATATCCACTAAAGATTGTCCTAAGCTTAAAATATGGAAGAAAAAAAACATTTACTCGTGTCGAAAAGACTTCACAACCTCAACCCTTACGAAAAGACCCTCGTGGAGGCACCTGAATGACTATGTGGAAAACCTTTGTTTCTTTCGATGTTTTTCGACGAATCTGTAAGGAAACGCTCAAGTTTAAGAGTCTTACACATATAAATGGTTAAAATACGAATTTTTTTCACTTTCGCTTCCGGGCCATTTTTCACCCAAAATCCATAGGTGTTAACATAGGAACTTTTTGGCCCATTGGGACAGGGTCGTTAACTCGATCTGAAAAGTTGTTTTCTCGTTTTAGTATCATACCATATCCACTAAAGATTGTCCTAAGCATAAAATATGGAAGACAAAAAACATTTACTCGTGTCGAAAAGACTTCACAACCTCAACCCTTACGAAAAGACCCTCGTGGAGGCACCCGAATGACTATGTGGAAAACCTTTGTTTCTTTCGATGTTTTTCGACGAATCTGTAAGGAAACGCTCAAGTTTAAGAGTCTTACACATATAAATGGTTAAAATACGAATTTTTTTCACTTTCGCTTCCGGGCCATTTTTCACCCAAAATCCATAGGTGTTAACATAGGAACTTTTTGGCCCATTGGGACAGGGTCGTTAACTCGATCTGAAAAGTTGTTTTCTCGTTTTAGTATCATACCATATCCACTAAAGATTGTCCTAAGCATAAAATATGGAAGAAAAAAAACATTTACTCGTGTCGAAAAGACTTCACAACCTCAACCCTTACGAAAAGACCCTCGTGGAGGCACCCGAATGACTATGTGGAAAACCTTTGTTTCTTTCGATGTTTTTCGACGAATCTGTAAGGAAACGCTCAAGTTTAAGAGTCTTACACATATAAATGGTTAAAATACGAATTTTTTTCACTTTCGCTTCTGGGCCATTTTTCACCCAAAATCCATACGTGTTAACATAGGAACTTTTTGGCCCATTGGGACAGGGTCGTTAACTCGATCTGAAAAGTTGTTTTCTCGTTTTCGTATCATACCATATCCACTAAAGATTGTCCTAAGCTTAAAATATGGAAGAAAAAAAACATTTACTCGTGTCGAAAAGACTTCACAACCTCAACCCTTACGAAAAGACCCTCGTGGAGGCACCTGAATGACTATGTGGAAAACCTTTGTTTCTTTCGATGTTTTTCGACGAATCTGTAAGGAAACGCTCAAGTTTAAGAGTCTTACACATATAAATGGTTAAAATACGAATTTTTTTCACTTTCGCTTCCGGGCCATTTTTCACCCAAAATCCATAGGTGTTAACATAGGAACTTTTTGGCCCATTGGGACAGGGTCGTTAACTCGATCTGAAAAGTTGTTTTCTCGTTTTAGTATCATACCATATCCACTAAAGATTGTCCTAAGCATAAAATATGGAAGACAAAAAACATTTACTCGTGTCGAAAAGACTTCACAACCTCAACCCTTACGAAAAGACCCTCGTGGAGGCACCCGAATGACTATGTGGAAAACCTTTGTTTCTTTCGATGTTTTTCGACGAATCTGTAAGGAAACGCTCAAGTTTAAGAGTCTTACACATATAAATGGTTAAAATACGAATTTTTTTCACTTTCGCTTCCGGGCCATTTTTCACCCAAAATCCATAGGTGTTAACATAGGAACTTTTTGGCCCATTGGGACAGGGTCGTTAACTCGATCTGAAAAGTTGTTTTCTCGTTTTAGTATCATACCATATCCACTAAAGATTGTCCTAAGCTTAAAATATGGAAGAAAAAAAACATTTACTCGTGTCGAAAAGACTTCACAACCTCAACCCTTACGAAAAGACCCTCGTGGAGGCACCCGAATGACTATGTGGAAAACCTTTTTTTCTTTCGATGTTTTTCGACGAATCTGTAAGGAAACGCTCATGTTTAAGAGTCCTACACATATAAATGGTTAAAATACGAATTTTTTTCACTTTCGCTTCCGGGCCATTTTTCACCCAAAATCCATAGGTGTTAACATAGGAACTTTTTGGCCCATTGGGACAGGGTCGTTAACTCGATCTGAAAAGTTGTTTTCTCGTTTTAGTATCATACCATATCCACTAAAGATTGTCCTAAGCATAAAATATGGAAGAAAAAAAACATTTACTCGTGTCGAAAAGACTTCACAACCTCAACCCTTACGAAAAGACCCTCGTGGAGGCACCCGAATGACTATGTGGAAAACCTTTGTTTCTTTCGATGTTTTTCGACGAATCTGTAAGGAAACGCTCAAGTTTAAGAGTCTTACACATATAAATGGTTAAAATACGAATTTTTTTCACTTTCGCTTCCGGGCCATTTTTCACCCAAAATCCATAGGTGTTAACATAGGAACTTTTTGGGCCATTGGGACAGGGTCGTTAACTCGATCTGAAAAGTTGTTTTCTCGTTTTAGTATCATACCATATCCACTAAAGATTGTCCTAAGCATAAAATATGGAAGAAAAAAAACATTTACTCGTGTCGAAAAGACTTCACAACCTCAACCCTTACGAAAAGACCCTCGTGGAGGCACCCGAATGACTATGTGGAAAACCTTTGTTTCTTTCGATGTTTTTCGACGAATCTGTAAGGAAACGCTCAAGTTTAAGAGTCTTACACATATAAATGGTTAAAATACGAATTTTTTTCACTTTCGCTTCTGGGCCATTTTTCACCCAAAATCCATACGTGTTAACATAGGAACTTTTTGGCCCATTGGGACAGGGTCGTTAACTCGATCTGAAAAGTTGTTTTCTCGTTTTCGTATCATACCATATCCACTAAAGATTGTCCTAAGCTTAAAATATGGAAGAAAAAAAACATTTACTCGTGTCGAAAAGACTTCACAACCTCAACCCTTACGAAAAGACCCTCGTGGAGGCACCCGAATGACTATGTGGAAAACCTTTGTTTCTTTCGATGTTTTTCGACGAATCTGTAAGGAAACGCTCAAGTTTAAGAGTCTTACACATATAAATGGTTAAAATACGAATTTTTTTCACTTTCGCTTCCGGGCCATTTTTCACCCAAAATCCATAGGTGTTAACATAGGAACTTTTTGGCCCATTGGGACAGGGTCGTTAACTCGATCTGAAAAGTTGTTTTCTCGTTTTAGTATCATACCATATCCACTAAAGATTGTCCTAAGCATAAAATATGGAAGACAAAAAACATTTACTCGTGTCGAAAAGACTTCACAACCTCAACCCTTACGAAAAGACCCTCGTGGAGGCACCCGAATGACTATGTGGAAAACCTTTGTTTCTTTCGATGTTTTTCGACGAATCTGTAAGGAAACGCTCAAGTTTAAGAGTCTTACACATATAAATGGTTAAAATACGAATTTTTTTCACTTTCGCTTCCGGGCCATTTTTCACCCAAAATCCATAGGTGTTAACATAGGAACTTTTTGGCCCATTGGGACAGGGTCGTTAACTCGATCTGAAAAGTTGTTTTCTCGTTTTAGTATCATACCATATCCACTAAAGATTGTCCTAAGCTTAAAATATGGAAGAAAAAAAACATTTACTCGTGTCGAAAAGACTTCACAACCTCAACCCTTACGAAAAGACCCTCGTGGAGGCACCCGAATGACTATGTGGAAAACCTTTTTTTCTTTCGATGTTTTTCGACGAATCTGTAAGGAAACGCTCATGTTTAAGAGTCCTACACATATAAATGGTTAAAATACGAATTTTTTTCACTTTCGCTTCCGGGCCATTTTTCACCCAAAATCCATAGGTGTTAACATAGGAACTTTTTGGCCCATTGGGACAGGGTCGTTAACTCGATCTGAAAAGTTGTTTTCTCGTTTTAGTATCATACCATATCCACTAAAGATTGTCCTAAGCATAAAATATGGAAGAAAAAAAACATTTACTCGTGTCGAAAAGACTTCACAACCTCAACCCTTACGAAAAGACCCTCGTGGAGGCACCCGAATGACTATGTGGAAAACCTTTGTTTCTTTCGATGTTTTTCGACGAATCTGTAAGGAAACGCTCAAGTTTAAGAGTCTTACACATATAAATGGTTAAAATACGAATTTTTTTCACTTTCGCTTCCGGGCCATTTTTCACCCAAAATCCATAGGTGTTAACATAGGAACTTTTTGGCCCATTGGGACAGGGTCGTTAACTCGATCTGAAAAGTTGTTTTCTCGTTTTAGTATCATACCATATCCACTAAAGATTGTCCTAAGCTTAAAATATGGAAGAAAAAAAACATTTACTCGTGTCGAAAAGACTTCACAACCTCAACCCTTACGAAAAGACCCTCGTGGAGGCACCTGAATGACTATGTGGAAAACCTTTGTTTCTTTCGATGTTTTTCGACGAATCTGTAAGGAAACGCTCAAGTTTAAGAGTCTTACACATATAAATGGTTAAAATACGAATTTTTTTCACTTTCGCTTCCGGGCCATTTTTCACCCAAAATCCATAGGTGTTAACATAGGAACTTTTTGGCCCATTGGGACAAGGTCGTTAACTCGATCTGAAAAGTTGTTTTCTCGTTTTAGTATCATACCATATCCACTAAAGATTGTCCTAAGCATAAAATATGGAAGACAAAAAACATTTACTCGTGTCGAAAAGACTTCACAACCTCAACCCTTACGAAAAGACCCTCGTGGAGGCACCCGAATGACTATGTGGAAAACCTTTGTTTCTTTCGATGTTTTTCGACGAATCTGTAAGGAAACGCTCAAGTTTAAGAGTCTTACACATATAAATGGTTAAAATACGAATTTTTTTCACTTTCGCTTCCGGGCCATTTTTCACTCAAAATCCATTGGTGTTAACATAGGAACTTTTTGGGCCATTGGGACAGGGTCGTTAACTCGATCTGAAAAGTTGTTTTCTCGTTTTAGTATCATACCATATCCACTAAAGATTGTCCTAAGCTTAAAATATGGAAGAAAAAAAACATTTACTCGTGTCGAAAAGACTTCACAACCTCAACCCTTACGAAAAGACCCTCGTGGAGGCACCCGCATGACTATGTGGAAAACCTTTGTTTCTTTCGATGTTTTTCGACGAATCTGTAAGGAAACGCTCAAGTTTAAGAGTCTTACACATATAAATGGTTAAAATACGAATTTTTTTCACTTTCGCTTCCGGGCCATTTTTCACCCAAAATCCATAGGTGTTAACATAGGAACTTTTTGGCCCATTGGGACAGGGTCGTTAACTCGATCTGAAAAGTTGTTTTCTCGTTTTAGTATCATACCATATCCACTAAAGATTGTCCTAAGCTTAAAATATGGAAGAAAAAAAACATTTACTCGTGTCGAAAAGACTTCACAACCTCAACCCTTACGAAAAGACCCTCGTGGAGGCACCCGAATGACTATGTGGAAAACCTTTTTTTCTTTCGATGTTTTTCGACGAATCTGTAAGGAAACGCTCATGTTTAAGAGTCCTACACATATAAATGGTTAAAATACGAATTTTTTTCACTTTCGCTTCCGGGCCATTTTTCACCCAAAATCCATAGGTGTTAACATAGGAACTTTTTGGCCCATTGGGACAGGGTCGTTAACTCGATCTGAAAAGTTGTTTTCTCGTTTTAGTATCATACCATATCCACTAAAGATTGTCCTAAGCATAAAATATGGAAGAAAAAAAACATTTACTCGTGTCGAAAAGACTTCACAACCTCAACCCTTACGAAAAGACCCTCGTGGAGGCACCCGAATGACTATGTGGAAAACCTTTGTTTCTTTCGATGTTTTTCGACGAATCTGTAAGGAAACGCTCAAGTTTAAGAGTCTTACACATATAAATGGTTAAAATACGAATTTTTTTCACTTTCGCTTCCGGGCCATTTTTCACCCAAAATCCATAGGTGTTAACATAGGAACTTTTTGGCCCATTGGGACAGGGTCGTTAACTCGATCTGAAAAGTTGTTTTCTCGTTTTAGTATCATACCATATCCACTAAAGATTGTCCTAAGCTTAAAATATGGAAGAAAAAAAACATTTACTCGTGTCGAAAAGACTTCACAACCTCAACCCTTACGAAAAGACCCTCGTGGAGGCACCTGAATGACTATGTGGAAAACCTTTGTTTCTTTCGATGTTTTTCGACGAATCTGTAAGGAAACGCTCAAGTTTAAGAGTCTTACACATATAAATGGTTAAAATACGAATTTTTTTCACTTTCGCTTCCGGGCCATTTTTCACCCAAAATCCATAGGTGTTAACATAGGAACTTTTTGGCCCATTGGGACAAGGTCGTTAACTCGATCTGAAAAGTTGTTTTCTCGTTTTAGTATCATACCATATCCACTAAAGATTGTCCTAAGCATAAAATATGGAAGACAAAAAACATTTACTCGTGTCGAAAAGACTTCACAACCTCAACCCTTACGAAAAGACCCTCGTGGAGGCACCCGAATGACTATGTGGAAAACCTTTGTTTCTTTCGATGTTTTTCGACGAATCTGTAAGGAAACGCTCAAGTTTAAGAGTCTTACACATATAAATGGTTAAAATACGAATTTTTTTCACTTTCGCTTCCGGGCCATTTTTCACCCAAAATCCATAGGTGTTAACATAGGAACTTTTTGGCCCATTGGGACAGGGTCGTTAACTCGATCTGAAAAGTTGTTTTCTCGTTTTAGTATCATACCATATCCACTAAAGATTGTCCTAAGCTTAAAATATGGAAGAAAAAAAACATTTACTCGTGTCGAAAAGACTTCACAACCTCAACCCTTACGAAAAGACCCTCGTGGAGGCACCCGCATGACTATGTGGAAAACCTTTGTTTCTTTCGATGTTTTTCGACGAATCTGTAAGGAAACGCTCAAGTTTAAGAGTCTTACACATATAAATGGTTAAAATACGAATTTTTTTCACTTTCGCTTCCGGGCCATTTTACACCCAAAATCCATTGGTGTTAACATAGGAACTTTTTTGCCCATTGGGACAGGGTCGTTAACTCGATCTGAAAAGTTGTTTTCTCGTTTTAGTATCATACCATATCCACTAAAGATTGTCCTAAGCTTAAAATATGGAAGAAAAAATACATTTACTCGTGTCGAAAAGACTTCACAACCTCAACCCTTACGAAAAGACCCTCGTGGAGGCACCCGAATGACTATGTGGAAAACCTTTGTTTCTTTCGATGTTTTTCGACGAATCTGTAAGGAAACGCTCATGTTTAAGAGTCTTACACATATAAATGGTTAAAATACGAATTTTTTTCACTTTCGCTTCCGGGCCATTTTTCACCCAAAATCCATTGGTGTTAACATAGGAACTTTTTGGCCCATTGGGACAGGGTCGTTAACTCGATCTGAAAAGTTGTTTTCTCGTTTTAGTATCATACCATATCCACTAAAGATTGACCTAAGCTTAAAATATGGAAGAAAAAAAACATTTACTCGTGTCGAAAAGACTTCACAACGTCAACCCTTACGAAAAGACCCTCGTGGAGGCACCCGAATGACTATGTGGAAAACCTTTGTTTCTTTCGATGTTTTTCGACGAATCTGTAAGGAAACGCTCAAGTTTAAGAGTCTTACACATATAAATGGTTAAAATTCGAATTTTTTTCACTTTCGCTTCCGGGCCATTTTTCACTCAAAATCCATAGGTGTTAACATAGGAACTTTTTGGCCCATTGGGACAGGGTCGTTAACTCGATCTGAAAAGTTGTTTTCTCGTTTTAGTATCATACCATATCCACTAAAGATTGACCTAAGCTTAAAATATGGAAGAAAAAAAACATTTACTCGTGTCGAAAAGACTTCACAACCTCAACCCTTACGAAAAGACCCTCGTGGAGGCACCCGAATGACTATGTGGAAAACCTTTGTTTCTTTCGATGTTTTTCGACGAATCTGTAAGGAAACGCTCAAGTTTAAGAGTCTTACACATATAAATGGTTAAAATTCGAATTTTTTTCACTTTCGCTTCCGGGCCATTTTTCACTCAAAATCCATAGGTGTTAACATAGGAACTTTTTGGCCCATTGGGACAGGGTCGTTAACTCGATCTGAAAAGTTGTTTTCTCGTTTTAGTATCATACCATATCCACTAAAGATTGACCTAAGCTTAAAATATGGAAGAAAAAAAACATTTACTCGTGTCGAAAAGACTTCACAATCTCAACCCTTACGAAAAGACCCTCGTGGAGGCACCCGAATGACTATGTGGAAAACCTTTGTTTCTTTCGATGTTTTTCGACGAATCTGTAAGGAAACGCTCAAGTTTAAGAGTCTTACACATATAAATGGTTAAAATACGAATTTTTTTCACTTTCGCTTCCGGGCCATTTTTCACCCAAAATCCATAGGTGTTAACATAGGAACTTTTTGGCCCATTGGGACAGGGTCGTTAACTCGATCTGAAAAGTTGTTTTCTCGTTTTAGTATCATACCATATCCACTAAAGATTGTCCTAAGCATAAAATATGGAAGACAAAAAACATTTACTCGTGTCGAAAAGACTTCACAACCTCAACCCTTACGAAAAGACCCTCGTGGAGGCACCCGAATGACTATGTGGAAAACCTTTGTTTCTTTCGATGTTTTTCGACGAATCTGTAAGGAAACGCTCAAGTTTAAGAGTCTTACACATATAAATGGTTAAAATACGAATTTTTTTCACTTTCGCTTCCGGGCCATTTTACACCCAAAATCCATTGGTGTTAACATAGGAACTTTTTTGCCCATTGGGACAGGGTCGTTAACTCGATCTGAAAAGTTGTTTTCTCGTTTTAGTATCATACCATATCCACTAAAGATTGTCCTAAGCTTAAAATATGGAAGAAAAAAAACATTTACTCGTGTCGAAAATACTTCACAACCTCAACCCTTACGAAAAGACCCTCGTGGAGGCACCCGAATGACTATGTGGAAAACCTTTGTTTCTTTCGATGTTTTTCGACGAATCTGTAAGGAAACGCTCAAGTTTAAGAGTCTTACACATATAAATGGTTAAAATATGAATTTTTTTCACTTTCGCTTCCGGGCCATTTTTCACTCAAAATCCATTGGTGTTAACATAGGAACTTTTTGGCCCATTGGGACAGGGTCGTTAACTCGATCTGAAAAGTTGTTTTCTCGTTTTAGTATCATACCATATCCACTAAAGATTGTCCTAAGCTTAAAATATGGAAGAAAAAAAACATTTACTCGTGTCGAAAAGACTTCACAACCTCAACCCTTACGAAAAGACCCTCGTGGAGGCACCCGAATGACTATGTGGAAAACCTTTGTTTCTTTCGATGTTTTTCGACGAATCTGTAAGGAAACGCTCAAGTTTAAGAGTCTTACACATATAAATGGTTAAAATACGAATTTTTTTCACTTTCGCTTCCGGGCCATTTTTCACCCAAAATCCATAGGTGTTAACATAGGAACTTTTTGGCCCATTGGGACAGGGTCGTTAACTCGATCTGAAAAGTTGTTTTCTCGTTTTAGTATCATACCATATCTACTAAAGATTGTCCTAAGCATAAAATATGGAAGACAAAAAACATTTACTCGTGTCGAAAAGACTTCACAACCTCAACCCTTACGAAAAGACCCTCGTGGAGGCACCCGAATGACTATGTGGAAAACCTTTGTTTCTTTCGATGTTTTTCGACGAATCTGTAAGGAAACGCTCAAGTTTAAGAGTCTTACACATATAAATGGTTAAAATACGAATTTTTTTCACTTTCGCTTCCGGGCCATTTTACACCCAAAATCCATTGGTGTTAACATAGGAACTTTTTGGCCCATTGGGACAGGGTCGTTAACTCGATCTGAAAAGTTGTTTTCTCATTTTAGTATCATACCATATCCACTAAAGATTGTCCTAAGCTTAAAATATGGAAGAAAAAATACATTTACTCGTGTCGAAAAGACTTCACAACCTCAACCCTTACGAAAAGACCCTCGTGGAGGCACCCGAATGACTATGTGGAAAACCTTTGTTTCTTTCGATGTTTTTCGACGAATCTGTAAGGAAACGCTCAAGTTTAAGAGTCTTACACATATAAATGGTTAAAATACGAATTTTTTTCACTTTCGCTTCCGGGCCATTTTTCACTCAAAATCCATTGGTGTTAACATAGGAACTTTTTGGCCCATTGGGACAGGGTCGTTAACTCGATCTGAAAAGTTGTTTTCTCGTTTTAGTATCATACCATATCTACTAAAGATTGTCCTAAGCATAAAATATGGAAGACAAAAAACATTTACTCGTGTCGAAAAGACTTCACAACCTCAACCCTTACGAAAAGACCCTCGTGGAGGCACCCGAATGACTATGTGGAAAACCTTTGTTTCTTTCGATGTTTTTCGACGAATCTGTAAGGAAACGCTCAAGTTTAAGAGTCTTACACATATAAATGGTTAAAATACGAATTTTTTTCACTTTCGCTTCCGGGCCATTTTACACCCAAAATCCATTGGTGTTAACATAGGAACTTTTTGGCCCATTGGGACAGGGTCGTTAACTCGATCTGAAAAGTTGTTTTCTCATTTTAGTATCATACCATATCCACTAAAGATTGTCCTAAGCTTAAAATATGGAAGAAAAAATACATTTACTCGTGTCGAAAAGACTTCACAACCTCAACCCTTACGAAAAGACCCTCGTGGAGGCACCCGAATGACTATGTGGAAAACCTTTGTTTCTTTCGATGTTTTTCGACGAATCTGTAAGGAAACGCTCAAGTTTAAGAGTCTTACACATATAAATGGTTAAAATACGAATTTTTTTCACTTTCGCTTCCGGGCCATTTTTCACTCAAAATCCATTGGTGTTAACATAGGAACTTTTTGGCCCATTGGGACAGGGTCGTTAACTCGATCTGAAAAGTTGTTTTCTCGTTTTTGTATCATACCATATCCACTAAAGATTGTCCTAAGCTTAAAATATGGAAGAAAAAAAACATTTACTCGTGTCGAAAAGACTTCACAATCTCAACCCTTACGAAAAGACCCTCGTGGAGGCACCCGAATGACTATGTGGAAAACCTTTGTTTCTTTCGATGTTTTTCGACGAATCTGTAAGGAAACGCTCAAGTTTAAGAGTCTTACACATATAAATGGTTAAAATACGAATTTTTTTCACTTTCGCTTCCGGGCCATTTTACACCCAAAATCCATTGGTGTTAACATAGGAACTTTTTTGCCCATTGGGACAGGGTCGTTAACTCGATCTGAAAAGTTGTTTTCTCGTTTTAGTATCATACCATATCCACTAAAGATTGTCCTAAGCTTAAAATATGGAAGAAAAAAAACATTTACTCGTGTCGAAAATACTTCACAACCTCAACCCTTACGAAAAGACCCTCGTGGAGGCACCCGAATGACTATGTGGAAAACCTTTGTTTCTTTCGATGTTTTTCGACGAATCTGTAAGGAAACGCTCAAGTTTAAGAGTCTTACACATATAAATGGTTAAAATACGAATTTTTTTCACTTTCGCTTCCGGGCCATTTTTCACTCAAAATCCATTGGTGTTAACATAGGAACTTTTTGGCCCATTGGGACAGGGTCGTTAACTCGATCTGAAAAGTTGTTTTCTCGTTTTAGTATCATACCATATCCACTAAAGATTGTCCTAAGCTTAAAATATGGAAGAAAAAAAACATTTACTCGTGTCGAAAATACTTCACAACCTCAACCCTTACGAAAAGACCCTCGTGGAGGCACCCGAATGACTATGTGGAAAACCTTTGTTTCTTTCGATGTTTTTCGACGAATCTGTAAGGAAACGCTCAAGTTTAAGAGTCTTACACATATAAATGGTTAAAATATGAATTTTTTTCACTTTCGCTTCCGGGCCATTTTTCACTCAAAATCCATTGGTGTTAACATAGGAACTTTTTGGCCCATTGGGACAGGGTCGTTAACTCGATCTGAAAAGTTGTTTTCTCGTTTTAGTATCATACCATATCCACTAAAGATTGTCCTAAGCTTAAAATATGGAAGAAAAAAAACATTTACTCGTGTCGAAAAGACTTCACAACCTCAACCCTTACGAAAAGACCCTCGTGGAGGCACCCGAATGACTATGTGGAAAACCTTTGTTTCTTTCGATGTTTTTCGACGAATCTGTAAGGAAACGCTCAAGTTTAAGAGTCTTACACATATAAATGGTTAAAATACGAATTTTTTTCACTTTCGCTTCCGGGCCATTTTTCACTCAAAATCCATTGGTGTTAACATAGGAACTTTTTGGCCCATTGGGACAGGGTCGTTAACTCGATCTGAAAAGTTGTTTTCTCGTTTTAGTATCATACCATATCCACTAAAGATTGTCCTAAGCTTAAAATATGGAAGAAAAAAAACATTTACTCGTGTCGAAAAGACTTCACAACCTCAACCCTTACGAAAAGACCCTCGTGGAGGCACCTGAATGACTATGTGGAAAACCTTTGTTTCTTTCGATGTTTTTCGACGAATCTGTAAGGAAACGCTCAAGTTTAAGAGTCTTACACATATAAATGGTTAAAATACGAATTTTTTTCACTTTCGCTTCCGGGCCATTTTTCACCCAAAATCCATAGGTGTTAACATAGGAACTTTTTGGCCCATTGGGACAGGGTCGTTAACTCGATCTGAAAAGTTGTTTTCTCGTTTTAGTATCATACCATATCCACTAAAGATTGTCCTAAGCTTAAAATATGGAAGAAAAAAAACATTTACTCGTGTCGAAAAGACTTCACAACCTCAACCCTTACGAAAAGACCCTCGTGGAGGCACCTGAATGACTATGTGGAAAACCTTTGTTTCTTTCGATGTTTTTCGACGAATCTGTAAGGAAACGCTCAAGTTTAAGAGTCTTACACATATAAATGGTTAAAATACGAATTTTTTTCACTTTCGCTTCCGGGCCATTTTTCACCCAAAATCCATAGGTGTTAACATAGGAACTTTTTGGCCCATTGGGACAGGGTCGTTAACTCGATCTGAAAAGTTGTTTTCTCGTTTTAGTATCATACCATATCCACTAAAGATTGTCCTAAGCATAAAATATGGAAGACAAAAAACATTTACTCGTGTCGAAAAGACTTCACAACCTCAACCCTTACGAAAAGACCCTCGTGGAGGCACCCGAATGACTATGTGGAAAACCTTTGTTTCTTTCGATGTTTTTCGACGAATCTGTAAGGAAACGCTCAAGTTAAGAGTCTTACACATATAAATGGTTAAAATACGAATTTTTTTCACTTTCGCTTCCGGGCCATTTTACACCCAAAATCCATTGGTGTTAACATAGGAACTTTTTGGCCCATTGGGACAGGGTCGTTAACTCGATCTGAAAAGTTGTTTTCTCATTTTAGTATCATACCATATCCACTAAAGATTGTCCTAAGCTTAAAATATGGAAGAAAAAATACATTTACTCGTGTCGAAAAGACTTCACAACCTCAACCCTTACGAAAAGACCCTCGTGGAGGCACCCGAATGACTATGTGGAAAACCTTTGTTTCTTTCGATGTTTTTCGACGAATCTGTAAGGAAACGCTCAAGTTTAAGAGTCTTACACATATAAATGGTTAAAATACGAATTTTTTTCACTTTCGCTTCCGGGCCATTTTTCACTCAAAATCCATTGGTGTTAACATAGGAACTTTTTGGCCCATTGGGACAGGGTCGTTAACTCGATCTGAAAAGTTGTTTTCTCGTTTTTGTATCATACCATATCCACTAAAGATTGTCCTAAGCTTAAAATATGGAAGAAAAAAAACATTTACTCGTGTCGAAAAGACTTCACAATCTCAACCCTTACGAAAAGACCCTCGTGGAGGCACCCGAATGACTATGTGGAAAACCTTTGTTTCTTTCGATGTTTTTCGACGAATCTGTAAGGAAACGCTCAAGTTTAAGAGTCTTACACATATAAATGGTTAAAATACGAATTTTTTTCACTTTCGCTTCCGGGCCATTTTACACCCAAAATCCATTGGTGTTAACATAGGAACTTTTTTGCCCATTGGGACAGGGTCGTTAACTCGATCTGAAAAGTTGTTTTCTCGTTTTAGTATCATACCATATCCACTAAAGATTGTCCTAAGCTTAAAATATGGAAGAAAAAAAACATTTACTCGTGTCGAAAATACTTCACAACCTCAACCCTTACGAAAAGACCCTCGTGGAGGCACCCGAATGACTATGTGGAAAACCTTTGTTTCTTTCGATGTTTTTCGACGAATCTGTAAGGAAACGCTCAAGTTTAAGAGTCTTACACATATAAATGGTTAAAATACGAATTTTTTTCACTTTCGCTTCCGGGCCATTTTTCACTCAAAATCCATTGGTGTTAACATAGGAACTTTTTGGCCCATTGGGACAGGGTCGTTAACTCGATCTGAAAAGTTGTTTTCTCGTTTTAGTATCATACCATATCCACTAAAGATTGTCCTAAGCTTAAAATATGGAAGAAAAAAAACATTTACTCGTGTCGAAAATACTTCACAACCTCAACCCTTACGAAAAGACCCTCGTGGAGGCACCCGAATGACTATGTGGAAAACCTTTGTTTCTTTCGATGTTTTTCGACGAATCTGTAAGGAAACGCTCAAGTTTAAGAGTCTTACACATATAAATGGTTAAAATATGAATTTTTTTCACTTTCGCTTCCGGGCCATTTTTCACTCAAAATCCATTGGTGTTAACATAGGAACTTTTTGGCCCATTGGGACAGGGTCGTTAACTCGATCTGAAAAGTTGTTTTCTCGTTTTAGTATCATACCATATCCACTAAAGATTGTCCTAAGCTTAAAATATGGAAGAAAAAAAACATTTACTCGTGTCGAAAAGACTTCACAACCTCAACCCTTACGAAAAGACCCTCGTGGAGGCACCCGAATGACTATGTGGAAAACCTTTGTTTCTTTCGATGTTTTTCGACGAATCTGTAAGGAAACGCTCAAGTTTAAGAGTCTTACACATATAAATGGTTAAAATACGAATTTTTTTCACTTTCGCTTCCGGGCCATTTTTCACTCAAAATCCATTGGTGTTAACATAGGAACTTTTTGGCCCATTGGGACAGGGTCGTTAACTCGATCTGAAAAGTTGTTTTCTCGTTTTAGTATCATACCATATCCACTAAAGATTGTCCTAAGCTTAAAATATGGAAGAAAAAAAACATTTACTCGTGTCGAAAATACTTCACAACCTCAACCCTTACGAAAAGACCCTCGTGGAGGCACCCGAATGACTATGTGGAAAACCTTTGTTTCTTTCGATGTTTTTCGACGAATCTGTAAGGAAACGCTCAAGTTTAAGAGTCTTACACATATAAATGGTTAAAATATGAATTTTTTTCACTTTCACTTCCGGGCCATTTTTCACTCAAAATCCATTGGTGTTAACATAGGAACTTTTTGGCCCATTGGGACAGGGTCGTTAACTCGATCTGAAAAGTTGTTTTCTCGTTTTAGTATCATACCATATCCACTAAAGATTGTCCTAAGCTTAAAATATGGAAGAAAAAAAACATTTACTCGTGTCGAAAAGACTTCACAACCTCAACCCTTACGAAAAGACCCTCGTGGAGGCACCCGAATGACTATGTGGAAAACCTTTGTTTCTTTCGATGTTTTTCGACGAATCTGTAAGGAAACGCTCAAGTTTAAGAGTCTTACACATATAAATGGTTAAAATACGAATTTTTTTCACTTTCGCTTCCGGGCCATTTTTCACTCAAAATCCATTGGTGTTAACATAGGAACTTTTTGGCCCATTGGGACAGGGTCGTTAACTCGATCTGAAAAGTTGTTTTCTCGTTTTAGTATCATACCATATCCACTAAAGATTGTCCTAAGCTTAAAATATGAAAGAAAAAAAACATTTACTCGTGTCGAAAATACTTCACAACCTCAACCCTTACGAAAAGACCCTCGTGGAGGCACCCGAATGACTATGTGGAAAACCTTTGTTTCTTTCGATGTTTTTCGATGAATCTGTAAGGAAACGCTCAAGTTTAAGAGTCTTACACATATAAATGGTTAAAATACGAATTTTTTTCACTTTCGCTTCCGGGCCATTTTTCACCCAAAATCCATAGGTGTTAACATAGGAACTTTTTGGCCCATTGGGACAGGGTCGTTAACTCGATCTGAAAAGTTGTTTTCTCGTTTTAGTATCATACCATATCCACTAAAGATTGACCTAAGCTTAAAATATGGAAGAAAAAAAACATTTACTCGTGTCGAAAAGACTTCACAATCTCAACCCTTACGAAAAGACCCTCGTGGAGGCACCCGAATGACTATGTGGAAAACCTTTGTTTCTTTCGATGTTTTTCGACGAATCTGTAAGGAAACGCTCAAGTTTAAGAGTCTTACACATATAAATGGTTAAAATACGAATTTTTTTCACTTTCGCTTCCGGGCCATTTTTCACCCAAAATCCATAGGTGTTAACATAGGAACTTTTTGGCCCATTGGGACAGGGTCGTTAACTCGATCTGAAAAGTTGTTTTCTCGTTTTAGTATCATACCATATCCACTAAAGATTGTCCTAAGCATAAAATATGGAAGACAAAAAACATTTACTCGTGTCGAAAAGACTTCACAACCTCAACCCTTACGAAAAGACCCTCGTGGAGGCACCCGAATGACTATGTGGAAAACCTTTGTTTCTTTCGATGTTTTTCGACGAATCTGTAAGGAAACGCTCAAGTTTAAGAGTCTTACACATATAAATGGTTAAAATACGAATTTTTTTCACTTTCGCTTCCGGGCCATTTTACACCCAAAATCCATTGGTGTTAACATAGGAACTTTTTTGCCCATTGGGACAGGGTCGTTAACTCGATCTGAAAAGTTGTTTTCTCGTTTTAGTATCATACCATATCCACTAAAGATTGTCCTAAGCTTAAAATATGGAAGAAAAAATACATTTACTCGTGTCGAAAAGACTTCACAACCTCAACCCTTACGAAAAGACCCTCGTGGAGTCACCCGAATGACTATGTGGAAAACTTTTGTTTCTTTCGATGTTTTTCGACGAATCTGTAAGGAAACGCTCATGTTTAAGAGTCTTACACATATAAATGGTTAAAATACGAATTTTTTTCACTTTCGCTTCCGGGCCATTTTTCACCCAAAATCCATTGGTGTTAACATAGGAACTTTTTGGCCCATTGGGACAGGGTCGTTAACTCGATCTGAAAAGTTGTTTTCTCGTTTTAATATCATACCATATCCACTAAAGATTGACCTAAGCTTAAAATATGGAAGAAAAAAAACATTTACTCGTGTCGAAAAGACTTCACAACGTCAACCCTTACGAAAAGACCCTCGTGGAGGCACCCGAATGACTATGTGGAAAACCTTTGTTTCTTTCGATGTTTTTCGACGAATCTGTAAGGAAACGCTCAAGTTTAAGAGTCTTACACATATAAATGGTTAAAATTCGAATTTTTTTCACTTTCGCTTCCGGGCCATTTTTCACTCAAAATCCATAGGTGTTAACATAGGAACTTTTTGGCCCATTGGGACAGGGTCGTTAACTCGATCTGAAAAGTTGTTTTCTCGTTTTAGTATCATACCATATCCACTAAAGATTGACCTAAGCTTAAAATATGGAAGAAAAAAAACATTTACTCGTGTCGAAAAGACTTCACAACCTCAACCCTTACGAAAAGACCCTCGTGGAGGCACCCGAATGACTATGTGGAAAACCTTTGTTTCTTTCGATGTTTTTCGACGAATCTGTAAGGAAACGCTCAAGTTTAAGAGTCTTACACATATAAATGGTTAAAATACGAATTTTTTTCACTTTCGCTTCCGGGCCATTTTTCACCCAAAATCCATAGGTGTTAACATAGGAACTTTTTGGCCCATTGGGACAGGGTCGTTAACTCGATCTGAAAAGTTGTTTTCTCGTTTTAGTATCATACCATATCCACTAAAGATTGACCTAAGCTTAAAATATGGAAGAAAAAAAACATTTACTCGTGTCGAAAAGACTTCACAATCTCAACCCTTACGAAAAGACCCTCGTGGAGGCACCCGAATGACTATGTGGAAAACCTTTGTTTCTTTCGATGTTTTTCGACGAATCTGTAAGGAAACGCTCAAGTTTAAGAGTCTTACACATATAAATGGTTAAAATACGAATTTTTTTCACTTTCGCTTCCGGGCCATTTTTCACCCAAAATCCATAGGTGTTAACATAGGAACTTTTTGGCCCATTGGGACAGGGTCGTTAACTCGATCTGAAAAGTTGTTTTCTCGTTTTAGTATCATACCATATCCACTAAAGATTGTCCTAAGCATAAAATATGGAAGACAAAAAACATTTACTCGTGTCGAAAAGACTTCACAACCTCAACCCTTACGAAAAGACCCTCGTGGAGGCACCCGAATGACTATGTGGAAAACCTTTGTTTCTTTCGATGTTTTTCGACGAATCTGTAAGGAAACGCTCAAGTTTAAGAGTCTTACACATATAAATGGTTAAAATACGAATTTTTTTCACTTTCGCTTCCGGGCCATTTTACACCCAAAATCCATTGGTGTTAACATAGGAACTTTTTTGCCCATTGGGACAGGGTCGTTAACTCGATCTGAAAAGTTGTTTTCTCGTTTTAGTATCATACCATATCCACTAAAGATTGTCCTAAGCTTAAAATATGGAAGAAAAAATACATTTACTCGTGTCGAAAAGACTTCACAACCTCAACCCTTACGAAAAGACCCTCGTGGAGTCACCCGAATGACTATGTGGAAAACCTTTGTTTCTTTCGATGTTTTTCGACGAATCTGTAAGGAAACGCTCATGTTTAAGAGTCTTACACATATAAATGGTTAAAATACGAATTTTTTTCACTTTCGCTTCCGGGCCATTTTTCACCCAAAATCCATAGGTGTTAACATAGGAACTTTTTGGCCCATTGGGACAGGGTCGTTAACTCGATCTGAAAAGTTGTTTTCTCGTTTTAGTATCATACCATATCCACTAAAGATTGACCTAAGCTTAAAATATGGAAGAAAAAAAACATTTACTCGTGTCGAAAAGACTTCACAATCTCAACCCTTACGAAAAGACCCTCGTGGAGGCACCCGAATGACTATGTGGAAAACCTTTGTTTCTTTCGATGTTTTTCGACGAATCTGTAAGGAAACGCTCAAGTTTAAGAGTCTTACACATATAAATGGTTAAAATACGAATTTTTTTCACTTTCGCTTCCGGGCCATTTTTCACCCAAAATCCATAGGTGTTAACATAGGAACTTTTTGGCCCATTGGGACAGGGTCGTTAACTCGATCTGAAAAGTTGTTTTCTCGTTTTAGTATCATACCATATCCACTAAAGATTGTCCTAAGCATAAAATATGGAAGACAAAAAACATTTACTCGTGTCGAAAAGACTTCACAACCTCAACCCTTACGAAAAGACCCTCGTGGAGGCACCCGAATGACTATGTGGAAAACCTTTGTTTCTTTCGATGTTTTTCGACGAATCTGTAAGGAAACGCTCAAGTTTAAGAGTCTTACACATATAAATGGTTAAAATACGAATTTTTTTCACTTTCGCTTCCGGGCCATTTTACACCCAAAATCCATTGGTGTTAACATAGGAACTTTTTTGCCCATTGGGACAGGGTCGTTAACTCGATCTGAAAAGTTGTTTTCTCGTTTTAGTATCATACCATATCCACTAAAGATTGTCCTAAGCTTAAAATATGGAAGAAAAAATACATTTACTCGTGTCGAAAAGACTTCACAACCTCAACCCTTACGAAAAGACCCTCGTGGAGTCACCCGAATGACTATGTGGAAAACCTTTGTTTCTTTCGATGTTTTTCGACGAATCTGTAAGGAAACGCTCATGTTTAAGAGTCTTACACATATAAATGGTTAAAATACGAATTTTTTTCACTTTCGCTTCCGGGCCATTTTTCACCCAAAATCCATTGGTGTTAACATAGGAACTTTTTGGCCCATTGGGACAGGGTCGTTAACTCGATCTGAAAAGTTGTTTTCTCGTTTTAATATCATACCATATCCACTAAAGATTGACCTAAGCTTAAAATATGGAAGAAAAAAAACATTTACTCGTGTCGAAAAGACTTCACAACGTCAACCCTTACGAAAAGACCCTCGTGGAGGCACCCGAATGACTATGTGGAAAACCTTTGTTTCTTTCGATGTTTTTCGACGAATCTGTAAGGAAACGCTCAAGTTTAAGAGTCTTACACATATAAATGGTTAAAATTCGAATTTTTTTCACTTTCGCTTCCGGGCCATTTTTCACTCAAAATCCATAGGTGTTAACATAGGAACTTTTTGGCCCATTGGGACAGGGTCGTTAACTCGATCTGAAAAGTTGTTTTCTCGTTTTAGTATCATACCATATCCACTAAAGATTGACCTAAGCTTAAAATATGGAAGAAAAAAAACATTTACTCGTGTCGAAAAGACTTCACAACCTCAACCCTTACGAAAAGACCCTCGTGGAGGCACCCGAATGACTATGTGGAAAACCTTTGTTTCTTTCGATGTTTTTCGACGAATCTGTAAGGAAACGCTCAAGTTTAAGAGTCTTACACATATAAATGGTTAAAATTCGAATTTTTTTCACTTTCGCTTCCGGGCCATTTTTCACTCAAAATCCATAGGTGTTAACATAGGAACTTTTTGGCCCATTGGGACAGGGTCGTTAACTCGATCTGAAAAGTTGTTTTCTCGTTTTAGTATCATACCATATCCACTAAAGATTGACCTAAGCTTAAAATATGGAAGAAAAAAAACATTTACTCGTGTCGAAAAGACTTCACAATCTCAACCCTTACGAAAAGACCCTCGTGGAGGCACCCGAATGACTATGTGGAAAACCTTTGTTTCTTTCGATGTTTTTCGACGAATCTGTAAGGAAACGCTCAAGTTTAAGAGTCTTACACATATAAATGGTTAAAATACGAATTTTTTTCACTTTCGCTTCCGGGCCATTTTTCACCCAAAATCCATAGGTGTTAACATAGGAACTTTTTTGCCCATTGGGACAGGGTCGTTAACTCGATCTGAAAAGTTGTTTTCTCGTTTTAGTATCATACCATATCCACTAAAGATTGTCCTAAGCTTAAAATATGGAAGAAAAAATACATTTACTCGTGTCGAAAAGACTTCACAACCTCAACCCTTACGAAAAGACCCTCGTGGAGGCACCCGAATGACTATGTGGAAAACCTTTGTTTCTTTCGATGTTTTTCGACGAATCTATAAGGAAACGCTCAAGTTTAAGAGTCTTACACATATAAATGGTTAAAATTCGAATTTTTTTCACTTTCGCTTCCGGGCCATTTTTCACTCAAAATCCATAGGTGTTAACATAGGAACTTTTTGGCCCATTGGGACAGGGTCGTTAACTCGATCTGAAAAGTTGTTTTCTCGTTTTAGTATCATACCATATCCACTAAAGATTGACCTAAGCTTAAAATATGGAAGAAAAAAAACATTTACTCGTGTCGAAAAGACTTCACAATCTCAACCCTTACGAAAAGACCCTCGTGGAGGCACCCGAATGACTATGTGGAAAACCTTTGTTTCTTTCGATGTTTTTCGACGAATCTGTAAGGAAACGCTCAAGTTTAAGAGTCTTACACATATAAATGGTTAAAATACGAATTTTTTTCACTTTCGCTTCCGGGCCATTTTTCACCCAAAATCCATAGGTGTTAACATAGGAACTTTTTTGCCCATTGGGACAGGGTCGTTAACTCGATCTGAAAAGTTGTTTTCTCGTTTTAGTATCATACCATATCCACTAAAGATTGTCCTAAGCTTAAAATATGGAAGAAAAAATACATTTACTCGTGTCGAAAAGACTTCACAACCTCAACCCTTACGAAAAGACCCTCGTGGAGGCAACCGAATGACTATGTGGAAAACCTTTGTTTCTTTCGATGTTTTTCGACGAATCTGTAAGGAAACGCTCAAGTTTAAGAGTCTTACACATATAAATGGTTAAAATACGAATTTTTTTCACTTTCGCTTCCGGGCCATTTTTCACTCAAAATCCATTGGTGTTAACATAGGAACTTTTTGGCCCATTGGGACAGGGTCGTTAACTCGATCTGAAAAGTTGTTTTCTCGTTTTAGTATCATACCATATCCACTAAAGATTGACCTAAGCTTAAAATATGGAAGAAAAAAAACATTTACTCGTGTCGAAAAGACTTCACAACCTCAACCCTTACGAAAAGACCCTCGTGGAGGCACCCGAATGACTATGTGGAAAACCTTTGTTTCTTTCGATGTTTTTCGACGAATCTATAAGGAAACGCTCAAGTTTAAGAGTCTTACACATATAAATGGTTAAAATTCGATTTTTTTTCACTTTCGCTTCCGGGCCATTTTTCACTCAAAATCCATAGGTGTTAACATAGGAACTTTTTGGCCCATTGGGACAGGGTCGTTAACTCGATCTGAAAAGTTGTTTTCTCGTTTTAGTATCATACCATATCCACTAAAGATTGACCTAAGCTTAAAATATGGAAGAAAAAAAACATTTACTCGTGTCGAAAAGACTTCACAATCTCAACCCTTACGAAAAGACCCTCGTGGAGGCACCCGAATGACTATGTGGAAAACCTTTGTTTCTTTCGATGTTTTTCGACGAATCTGTAAGGAAACGCTCAAGTTTAAGAGTCTTACACATATAAATGGTTAAAATACGAATTTTTTTCACTTTCGCTTCCGGGCCATTTTTCACCCAAAATCCATAGGTGTTAACATAGGAACTTTTTGGCCCATTGGGACAGGGTCGTTAACTCGATCTGAAAAGTTGTTTTCTCGTTTTAGTATCATACCATATCCACTAAAGATTGTCCTAAGCATAAAATATGGAAGACAAAAAACATTTACTCGTGTCGAAAAGACTTCACAACCTCAACCCTTACGAAAAGACCCTCGTGGAGGCACCCGAATGACTATGTGGAAAACCTTTGTTTCTTTCGATGTTTTTCGACGAATCTGTAAGGAAACGCTCAAGTTTAAGAGTCTTACACATATAAATGGTTAAAATACGAATTTTTTTCACTTTCGCTTCCGGGCCATTTTACACCCAAAATCCATTGGTGTTAACATAGGAACTTTTTTGCCCATTGGGACAGGGTCGTTAACTCGATCTGAAAAGTTGTTTTCTCGTTTTAGTATCATACCATATCCACTAAAGATTGTCCTAAGCTTAAAATATGGAAGAAAAAATACATTTACTCGTGTCGAAAAGACTTCACAACCTCAACCCTTACGAAAAGACCCTCGTGGAGGCACCCGAATGACTATGTGGAAAACCTTTGTTTCTTTCGATGTTTTTCGACGAATCTGTAAGGAAACGCTCATGTTTAAGAGTCTTACACATATAAATGGTTAAAATACGAATTTTTTTCACTTTCGCTTCCGGGCCATTTTTCACCCAAAATCCATTGGTGGTAACATAGGAACTTTTTGGCCCATTGGGACAGGGTCGTTAACTCGATCTGAAAAGTTGTTTTCTCGTTTTAGTATCATACCATATCCACTAAAGATTGACCTAAGCTTAAAATATGGAAGAAAAAAAACATTTACTCGTGTCGAAAAGACTTCACAACCTCAACCCTTACGAAAAGACCCTCGTGGAGGCACCCGAATGACTATGTGGAAAACCTTTGTTTCTTTCGATGTTTTTCGACGAATCTGTAAGGAAACGCTCAAGTTTAAGAGTCTTACACATATAAATGGTTAAAATTCGAATTTTTTTCACTTTCGCTTCCGGGCCATTTTTCACTCAAAATCCATAGGTGTTAACATAGGAACTTTTTGGCCCATTGGGACAGGGTCGTTAACTCGATCTGAAAAGTTGTTTTCTCGTTTTAGTATCATACCATATCCACTAAAGATTGACCTAAGCTTAAAATATGGAAGAAAAAAAACATTTACTCGTGTCGAAAAGACTTCACAATCTCAACCCTTACGAAAAGACCCTCGTGGAGGCACCCGAATGACTATGTGGAAAACCTTTGTTTCTTTCGATGTTTTTCGACGAATCTGTAAGGAAACGCTCAAGTTTAAGAGTCTTACACATATAAATGGTTAAAATACGAATTTTTTTCACTTTCGCTTCCGGGCCATTTTTCACCCAAAATCCATAGGTGTTAACATAGGAACTTTTTGGCCCATTGGGACAGGGTCGTTAACTCGATCTGAAAAGTTGTTTTCTCGTTTTAGTATCATACCATATCCACTAAAGATTGTCCTAAGCATAAAATATGGAAGACAAAAAACATTTACTCGTGTCGAAAAGACTTCACAACCTCAACCCTTACGAAAAGACCCTCGTGGAGGCACCCGAATGACTATGTGGAAAACCTTTGTTTCTTTCGATGTTTTTCGACGAATCTGTAAGGAAACGCTCAAGATTAAGAGTCTTACACATATAAATGGTTAAAATACGAATTTTTTTCACTTTCGCTTCCGGGCCATTTTACACCCAAAATCCATTGGTGTTAACATAGGAACTTTTTTGCCCATTGGGACAGGGTCGTTAACTCGATCTGAAAAGTTGTTTTCTCGTTTTAGTATCATACCATATCCACTAAAGATTGTCCTAAGCTTAAAATATGGAAGAAAAAATACATTTACTCGTGTCGAAAAGACTTCACAACCTCAACCCTTACGAAAAGACCCTCGTGGAGGAACCCGAATGACTATGTGGAAAACCTTTGTTTCTTTCGATGTTTTTCGACGAATCTGTAAGGAAACGCTCAAGTTTAAGAGTCTTACACATATAAATGGTTAAAATACGAATTTTTTTCACTTTCGCTTCCGGGCCATTTTTCACTCAAAATCCATTGGTGTTAACATAGGAACTTTTTGGCCCATTGGGACAGGGTCGTTAACTCGATCTGAAAAGTTGTTTTCTCGTTTTAGTATCATACCATATCCACTAAAGATTGTCCTAAGCTTAAAATATGGAAGAAAAAAAACATTTACTCGTGTCGAAAATACTTCACAACCTCAACCCTTACGAAAAGACCCTCGTGGAGGCACCCGAATGACTATGTGGAAAACCTTTGTTTCTTTCGATGTTTTTCGACGAATCTGTAAGGAAACGCTCAAGTTTAAGAGTCTTACACATATAAATGGTTAAAATACGAATTTTTTTCACTTTCGCTTCCGGGCCATTTTTCACTCAAAATCCATTGGTGTTAACATAGGAACTTTTTGGCCCATTGGGACAGGGTCGTTAACTCGATCTGAAAAGTTGTTTTCTCGTTTTTGTATCATACCATATCCACTAAAGATTGTCCTAAGCTTAAAATATGGAAGAAAAAAAACATTTACTCGTGTCGAAAAGACTTCACAATCTCAACCCTTACGAAAAGACCCTCGTGGAGGCACCCGAATGACTATGTGGAAAACCTTTGTTTCTTTCGATGTTTTTCGACGAATCTGTAAGGAAACGCTCAAGTTTAAGAGTCTTACACATATAAATGGTTAAAATACGAATTTTTTTCACTTTCGCTTCCGGGCCATTTTACACCCAAAATCCATTGGTGTTAACATAGGAACTTTTTTGCCCATTGGGACAGGGTCGTTAACTCGATCTGAAAAGTTGTTTTCTCGTTTTAGTATCATACCATATCCACTAAAGATTGTCCTAAGCTTAAAATATGGAAGAAAAAAAACATTTACTCGTGTCGAAAATACTTCACAACCTCAACCCTTACGAAAAGACCCTCGTGGAGGCACCCGAATGACTATGTGGAAAACCTTTGTTTCTTTCGATGTTTTTCGACGAATCTGTAAGGAAACGCTCAAGTTTAAGAGTCTTACACATATAAATGGTTAAAATACGAATTTTTTTCACTTTCGCTTCCGGGCCATTTTTCACTCAAAATCCATTGGTGTTAACATAGGAACTTTTTGGCCCATTGGGACAGGGTCGTTAACTCGATCTGAAAAGTTGTTTTCTCGTTTTAGTATCATACCATATCCACTAAAGATTGTCCTAAGCTTAAAATATGGAAGAAAAAAAACATTTACTCGTGTCGAAAATACTTCACAACCTCAACCCTTACGAAAAGACCCTCGTGGAGGCACCCGAATGACTATGTGGAAAACCTTTGTTTCTTTCGATGTTTTTCGACGAATCTGTAAGGAAACGCTCAAGTTTAAGAGTCTTACACATATAAATGGTTAAAATACGAATTTTTTTCACTTTCGCTTCCGGGCCATTTTTCACTCAAAATCCATTGGTGTTAACATAGGAACTTTTTGGCCCATTGGGACAGGGTCGTTAACTCGATCTGAAAAGTTGTTTTCTCGTTTTAGTATCATACCATATCCACTAAAGATTGTCCTAAGCTTAAAATATGGAAGAAAAAAAACATTTACTCGTGTCGAAAAGACTTCACAACCTCAACCCTTACGAAAAGACCCTCGTGGAGGCACCCGAATGACTATGTGGAAAACCTTTGTTTCTTTCGATGTTTTTCGACGAATCTGTAAGGAAACGCTCAAGTTTAAGAGTCTTACACATATAAATGGTTAAAATACGAATTTTTTTCACTTTCGCTTCCGGGCCATTTTTCACTCAAAATCCATTGGTGTTAACATAGGAACTTTTTGGCCCATTGGGACAGGGTCGTTAACTCGATCTGAAAAGTTGTTTTCTCGTTTTAGTATCATACCATATCCACTAAAGATTGTCCTAAGCTTAAAATATGGAAGAAAAAAAACATTTACTCGTGTCGAAAATACTTCACAACCTCAACCCTTACGAAAAGACCCTCGTGGAGGCACCCGAATGACTATGTGGAAAACCTTTGTTTCTTTCGATGTTTTTCGACGAATCTGTAAGGAAACGCTCAAGTTTAAGAGTCTTACACATATAAATGGTTAAAATACGAATTTTTTTCACTTTCGCTTCCGGGCCATTTTGCACCCAAATTCCAAAGGTGTTAACAAAGGAACATTTTTCCCCTTTGAGACAGGGTCGTTAACTCGATCTGAAGAGTTGTTTTCTCGTTTTAGAATCATACCATATCCACTAAAGATTGTCCTAAGTTTAAAATATGGAAGAAAAAAAACATTTACTCGTGTCGAAAAGACTTCACAACCTCGACCCTTACGAAAAGACCCTCGTGGAGGCACCCGAATGACTATGTGGAAAACCTTTGTTTCTTTCGATGTTTTTCGACGAATCTGTAAGGAAACGCTCAAGTTTAAGAGTCTTACACATATAAATGGTTAAAATACGAATTTTTTTCACTTTCGCTTCCGGGCCATTTTTCACCCAAAATCCATAGGTGTTAACATAGGAACTTTTTTGCCCATTGGGACAGGGTCGTTAACTCGATCTGAAAAGTTGTTTTCTCGTTTTAGTATCATACCATATCCACTAAAGATTGTCCTAAGCTTAAAATATGGAAGAAAAAATACATTTACGCGTGTCGAAAAGACTTCACAACCTCAACCTTTACGAAAAGACCCTCGTGGAGGCACCCGAATGACTATGTGGAAAACCTTTGTTTCTTTCGATGTTTATCGACGAATCTGTAAGGAAACGCTCAAGTTTAAGAGTCTTACACATATAAATGGTTAAAATACGAATTTTTTTCACTTTCGCTTCCGGGCCATTTTTCACTCAAAATCCATTGGTGTTAACATAGGAACTTTTTGGCCCATTGGGACAGGGTCGTTAACTCGATCTGAAAAGTTGTTTTCTCGTTTTAGTATCATACCATATCCACTAAAGATTGTCCTAAGCTTAAAATATGGAAGAAAAAAAACATTTACTCGTGTCGAAAAGACTTCACAACCTCAACCCTTACGAAAAGACCTTCGTGGAGGCACCCGAATGACTATGTGGAAAACCTTTGTTTCTTTCGATGTTTTTCAACGAATCTGTAAGGAAACGCTCAAGTTTAAGAGTCTTACACATATAAATGGTTAAAATACGAATTTTTTTCACTTTCGCTTCCGGGCCATTTTTCACCCAAAATCCATAGGTGTTAACATTGGAACTTTTTTGCCCATTGGGTCAGGGTCGTTAACTCGATCTGAAAAGTTGTTTTCTCGTTTTAGTATCATACCATATCCACTAAAGATTGTCCTAAGCTTAAAATATGGAAGAAAAAAAACATTTACGCGTGTCGAAAAGACTTCACAACCTCAACCCTTACGAAAAGACCCTCGTGGAGGCACCCGAATGACTATGTGGAAAACCTTTGTTTCTTTCGATGTTTTTCGACGAATCTGTAAGGAAACGCTCAAGTTTAAGAGTCTTACACATATAAATGGTTAAAATACGAATTTTTTTCACTTTCGCTTCCGGGCCATTTTTCACCCAAAATCCATTGGTGTTAACATAGGAACTTTTTTGCCCATTGGGACAGGGTCGTTAACTCGATCTGAAAAGTTATTTTCTCGTTTTAGTATCATACCATATCCACTAAAGATTGTCCTAAGCTTAAAATATGGAAGAAAAAAAACATTTACTCGTGTCGAAAATACTTCACAACCTTAACCCTTACGAAAAGACCCTCGTGGAGGCACCCGAATGACTATGTGGAAAACCTTTGTTTCTTTCGATGTTTTTCGACGAATCTGTAAGGAAACGCTCAAGTTTAAGAGTCTTACACATATAAATGGTTAAAATACGAATTTTTTTCACTTTCGCTTCCGGGCCATTTTTCACTCAAAATCCATAGGTGTTAACATAGGAACTTTTTTGCCCATTGGGACAGGGTCGTTAACTCGATCTGAAAAGTTGTTTTCTCGTTTTAGTATCATACCATATCCACTAAAGATTGTCCTAAGCTTAAAATATGGAAGAAAAAAAACATTTACTCGTGTCGAAAAGACTTCACAACCTCAACCCTTACGAAAAGACCCTCGTGGAGGCACCCGAATGACTATGTGGAAAACCTTTGTTTCTTTCGATGTTTTTTTGACGAATCTGTATGGAAACGCTCAAGTTTAAGAGTTTTACACATATAAATGGTTAAAATACGAATTTTTTTCACTTTCGCTTCCGGGCCATTTTTCACTCAAAATCCATAGGTGTTAACATAGGAACTTTTTTGCCCATTGGGACAGGGTCGTTAACTCGATCTGAAAAGTTGTTTTCTCGTTTTAGTATCATACCATATCCACTAAAGATTGTCCTAAGCTTAAAATATGGAAGAAAAAATACATTTACGCGTGTCGAAAAGACTTCACAACCTCAACCTTTACGAAAAGACCCTCGTGGAGGCACCCGAATGACTATGTGGAAAACCTTTGTTTCTTTCGATGTTTATCGACGAATCTGTAAGGAAACGCTCAAGTTTAAGAGTCTTACACATATAAATGGTTAAAATACGAATTTTTTTCACTTTCGCTTCCGGGCCATTTTTCACTCAAAATCCATTAGTGTTAACATAGGAACTTTTTTGCCCATTGGGACAGGGTCGTTAACTCGATCTGAAAAGTTGTTTTCTCGTTTTAGTATCATACCATATCCACTAAAGATTGTCCTAAGCTTAAAATATGGAAGAAAAAAAACATTTACTCGTGTCGAAAAGACTTTACAACCTCAACCCTTACGAAAAGACCCTCGTAGAGGCACCCGAATGACTATGTGGAAAACCTTTGTTTCTTTCGATGTTTTTCGACGAATCTGTATGTTAACGCTCAAGTTTAAGAGTCTTTCACATATAAATGGTTAAAATACGAATTTTTTTCACTTTCGCTTCCGGGCCATTTTTCACCCAAAATCCATAGGTGTTAACATAGGAACTTTTTTGCCCATTGGGACAGGGTCGTTAACTCGATCTGAAAAGTTGTTTTCTCGTTTTAGTATCATACCATATCCACTAAAGATTGTCCTAAGCTTAAAATATGGAAGAAAAAAAACATTTACTCGTGTCGAAAATACTTCACAACCTTAACCCTTACGAAAAGACCCTCGTGGAGGCACCCGAATGACTATGTGAAAAACCATTGTTTCTTTCGATGTTTTTCGACGAATCTGTAAGGAAACGCTCAAGTTTAAGAGTCTTACACATATAAATGGTTAAAATACGAATTTTTTTCACTTTCGCTTCCGGGCCATTTTTCACTCAAAATCCATTGGTGTTAACATAGGAACTTTTTTGCCCATTGGGACAGGGTCGTTAACTCGATCTGAAAAGTTGTTTTCTCGTTTTAGTATCATACCATATCCACTAAAGATTGTCCTAAGCTTAAAATATGGAAGAAAAAATACATTTACGCGTGTCGAAAAGACTTCACAACCTCAACCTTTACGAAAAGACCCTCGTGGAGGCACCCGAATGACTATGTGGAAAACCTTTGTTTCTTTCGATGTTTATCGACGAATCTGTAAGGAAACGCTCAAGTTTAAGAGTCTTACACATATAAATGGTTAAAATACGAATTTTTTTCACTTTCGCTTCCGGGCCATTTTTCACTCAAAATCCATTGGTGTTAACATAGGAACTTTTTGGCCCATTGGGACAGGGTCGTTAACTCGATCTGAAAAGTTGTTTTCTCGTTTTAGTATCATACCATATCCACTAAAGATTGTCCTAAGCTTAAAATATGGAAGAAAAAAAACATTTACTCGTGTCGAAAAGACTTCACAACCTCAACCCTTACGAAAAGACCCTCGTGGAGGCACCCGAATGACTATGTGGAAAACCTTTGTTTCTTTCGATGTTTTTCGACGAATCTGTATGGAAACGCTCAAGTTTAAGAGTCTTACACATATAAATGGTTAAAATACGAATTTTTTTCACTTTCGCTTCCGGGCCATTTTTCACTCAAAATCCATTGGTGTTAACATAGGAACTTTTTGGCCCATTGGGACAGGGTCGTTAACTCGATCTGAAAAGTTGTTTTCTCGTTTTAGTATCATACCATATCCACTAAAGATTGTCCTCAGCTTAAAATATGGAAGAAAAAAAACATTTACTCGTGTCGAAAATACTTCACAACCTTAACCCTTACGAAAAGACCCTCGTGGAGGCACCCGAATGACTATGTGGAAAACCTTTGTTTCTTTCGATGTTTTTCGACGAATCTGTAAGGAAACGCTCAAGTTTAAGAGTCTTACACATATAAATGGTTAAAATACGAATTTTTTTCACTTTCGCTTCCGGGCCATTTTTCACTCAAAATCCATAGGTGTTAACATAGGAACTTTTTTGCCCATTGGGACAGGGTCGTTAACTCGATCTGAAAAGTTGTTTTCTCGTTTTAGTATCATACCATATCCACTAAAGATTGTCCTAAGCTTAAAATATGGAAGAAAAAAAACTTTTACTCGTGTCGAAAAGACTTCACAACCTCAACCCTTACGAAAAGACCCTCGTGGAGGCACCCGAATGACTATGTGGAAAACCTTTGTTTCTTTCGATGTTTTTCGACGAATCTGTATGGAAACGCTCAAGTTTAAGAGTTTTACACATATAAATGGTTAAAATACGAATTTTTTTCACTTTCGCTTCCGGGCCATTTTTCACTCAAAATCCATAGGTGTTAACATAGGAACTTTTTTGCCCATTGGGACAGGGTCGTTAACTCGATCTGAAAAGTTGTTTTCTCGTTTTAGTATCATACCATATCCACTAAAGATTGTCCTAAGCTTAAAATATGGAAGAAAAAATACATTTATGCGTGTCGAAAAGACTTCACAACCTCAACCTTTACGAAAAGACCCTCGTGGAGGCACCCGAATGACTATGTGGAAAACCTTTGTTTCTTTCGATGTTTATCGACGAATCTGTAAGGAAACGCTCAAGTTTAAGAGTCTTACACATATAAATGGTTAAAATACGAATTTTTTTCACTTTCGCTTCCGGGCCATTTTTCACTCAAAATCCATTAGTGTTAACATAGGAACTTTTTTGCCCATTGGGACAGGGTCGTTAACTCGATCTGAAAAGTTGTTTTCTCGTTTTAGTATCATACCATATCCACTAAAGATTGTCCTAAGCTTAAAATATGGAAGAAAAAAAACATTTACTCGTGTCGAAAAGACTTTACAACCTCAACCCTTACGAAAAGACCCTCGTAGAGGCACCCGAATGACTATGTGGAAAACCTTTGTTTCTTTCGATGTTTTTCGACGAATCTGTATGTTAACGCTCAAGTTTAAGAGTCTTTCACATATAAATGGTTAAAATACGAATTTTTTTCACTTTCGCTTCCGGGCCATTTTTCACCCAAAATCCATAGGTGTTAACATAGGAACTTTTTTGCCCATTGGGACAGGGTCGTTAACTCGATCTGAAAAGTTGTTTTCTCGTTTTAGTATCATACCATATCCACTAAAGATTGTCCTAAGCTTAAAATATGGAAGAAAAAAAACATTTACTCGTGTCGAAAATACTTCACAACCTTAACCCTTACGAAAAGACCCTCGTGGAGGCACCCGAATGACTATGTGAAAAACCATTGTTTCTTTCGATGTTTTTCGACGAATCTGTAAGGAAACGCTCAAGTTTAAGAGTCTTACACATATAAATGGTTAAAATACGAATTTTTTTCACTTTCGCTTCCGGGCCATTTTTCACTCAAAATCCATTGGTGTTAACATAGGAACTTTTTTGCCCATTGGGACAGGGTCGTTAACTCGATCTGAAAAGTTGTTTTCTCGTTTTAGTATCATACCATATCCACTAAAGATTGTCCTAAGCTTAAAATATGGAAGAAAAAATACATTTACGCGTGTCGAAAAGACTTCACAACCTCAACCTTTACGAAAAGACCCTCGTGGAGGCACCCGAATGACTATGTGGAAAACCTTTGTTTCTTTCGATGTTTATCGACGAATCTGTAAGGAAACGCTCAAGTTTAAGAGTCTTACACATATAAATGGTTAAAATACGAATTTTTTTCACTTTCGCTTCCGGGCCATTTTTCACTCAAAATCCATTGGTGTTAACATAGGAACTTTTTGGCCCATTGGGACAGGGTCGTTAACTCGATCTGAAAAGTTGTTTTCTCGTTTTAGTATCATACCATATCCACTAAAGATTGTCCTAAGCTTAAAATATGGAAGAAAAAAAACATTTACTCGTGTCGAAAAGACTTCACAACCTCAACCCTTACGAAAAGACCCTCGTGGAGGCACCCGAATGACTATGTGGAAAACCTTTGTTTCTTTCGATGTTTTTCGACGAATCTGTATGGAAACGCTCAAGTTTAAGAGTCTTACACATATAAATGGTTAAAATACGAATTTTTTTCACTTTCGCTTCCGGGCCATTTTTCACTCAAAATCCATAGGTGTTAACATAGGAACTTTTTTGCCCATTGGGACAGGGTCGTTAACTCGATCTGAAAAGTTGTTTTCTCGTTTTAGTATCATACCATATCCACTAAAGATTGTCCTAAGCTTAAAATATGGAAGAAAAAATACATTTACGCGTGTCGAAAAGACTTCACAACCTCAACCTTTACGAAAAGACCCTCGTGGAGGCACCCGAATGACTATGTGGAAAACCTTTGTTTCTTTCGATGTTTATCGACGAATCTGTAAGGAAACGCTCAAGTTTAAGAGTCTTACACATATAAATGGTTAAAATACGAATTTTTTTCACTTTCGCTTCCGGGCCATTTTTCACTCAAAATCCATTGGTGTTAACATAGGAACTTTTTGGCCCATTGGGACAGGGTCGTTAACTCGATCTGAAAAGTTGTTTTCTCGTTTTAGTATCATACCATATCCACTAAAGATTGTCCTAAGCTTAAAATATGGAAGAAAAAAAACATTTACTCGTGTCGAAAAGACTTCACAACCTCAACCCTTACGAAAAGACCTTCGTGGAGGCACCCGAATGACTATGTGGAAAACCTTTGTTTCTTTCGATGTTTTTCAACGAATCTGTAAGGAAACGCTCAAGTTTAAGAGTCTTACACATATAAATGGTTAAAATACGAATTTTTTTCACTTTCGCTTCCGGGCCATTTTTCACCCAAAATCCATAGGTGTTAACATAGGAACTTTTTTGCCCATTGGGACAGGGTCGTTAACTCGATCTGAAAAGTTGTTTTCTCGTTTTAGTATCATACCATATCCACTAAAGATTGTCCTAAGCTTAAAATATGGAAGAAAAAAAACATTTACGCGTGTCGAAAAGACTTCACAACCTCAACCCTTACGAAAAGACCCTCGTGGAGGCACCCGAATGACTATGTGGAAAACCTTTGTTTCTTTCGATGTTTTTCGACGAATCTGTAAGGAAACGCTCAAGTTTAAGAGTCTTACACATATAAATGGTTAAAATACGAATTTTTTTCACTTTCGCTTCCGGGCCATTTTTCACCCAAAATCCATTGGTGTTAACATAGGAACTTTTTTGCCCATTGGGACAGGGTCGTTAACTCGATCTGAAAAGTTATTTTCTCGTTTTAGTATCATACCATATCCACTAAAGATTGTCCTAAGCTTAAAATATGGAAGAAAAAAAACATTTACTCGTGTCGAAAATACTTCACAACCTTAACCCTTACGAAAAGACCCTCGTGGAGGCACCCGAATGACTATGTGAAAAACCATTGTTTCTTTCGATGTTTTTCGACGAATCTGTAAGGAAACGCTCAAGTTTAAGAGTCTTACACATATAAATGGTTAAAATACGAATTTTTTTCACTTTCGCTTCCGGGCCATTTTTCACTCAAAATCCATTGGTGTTAACATAGGAACTTTTTTGCCCATTGGGACAGGGTCGTTAACTCGATCTGAAAAGTTGTTTTCTCGTTTTAGTATCATACCATATCCACTAAAGATTGTCCTAAGCTTAAAATATGGAAGAAAAAATACATTTACGCGTGTCGAAAAGACTTCACAACCTCAACCTTTACGAAAAGACCCTCGTGGAGGCACCCGAATGACTATGTGGAAAACCTTTGTTTCTTTCGATGTTTATCGACGAATCTGTAAGGAAACGCTCAAGTTTAAGAGTCTTACACATATAAATGGTTAAAATACGAATTTTTTTCACTTTCGCTTCCGGGCCATTTTTCACTCAAAATCCATTGGTGTTAACATAGGAACTTTTTGGCCCATTGGGACAGGGTCGTTAACTCGATCTGAAAAGTTGTTTTCTCGTTTTAGTATCATACCATATCCACTAAAGATTGTCCTAAGCTTAAAATATGGAAGAAAAAAAACATTTACTCGTGTCGAAAAGACTTCACAACCTCAACCCTTACGAAAAGACCCTCGTGGAGGCACCCGAATGACTATGTGGAAAACCTTTGTTTCTTTCGATGTTTTTCGACGAATCTGTATGGAAACGCTCAAGTTTAAGAGTCTTACACATATAAATGGTTAAAATACGAATTTTTTTCACTTTCGCTTCCGGGCCATTTTTCACTCAAAATCCATAGGTGTTAACATAGGAACTTTTTTGCCCATTGGGACAGGGTCGTTAACTCGATCTGAAAAGTTGTTTTCTCGTTTTAGTATCATACCATATCCACTAAAGATTGTCCTAAGCTTAAAATATGGAAGAAAAAATACATTTACGCGTGTCGAAAAGACTTCACAACCTCAACCTTTACGAAAAGACCCTCGTGGAGGCACCCGAATGACTATGTGGAAAACCTTTGTTTCTTTCGATGTTTATCGACGAATCTGTAAGGAAACGCTCAAGTTTAAGAGTCTTACACATATAAATGGTTAAAATACGAATTTTTTTCACTTTCGCTTCCGGGCCATTTTTCACTCAAAATCCATTGGTGTTAACATAGGAACTTTTTGGCCCATTGGGACAGGGTCGTTAACTCGATCTGAAAAGTTGTTTTCTCGTTTTAGTATCATACCATATCCACTAAAGATTGTCCTAAGCTTAAAATATGGAAGAAAAAAAACATTTACTCGTGTCGAAAAGACTTCACAACCTCAACCCTTACGAAAAGACCTTCGTGGAGGCACCCGAATGACTATGTGGAAAACCTTTGTTTCTTTCGATGTTTTTCAACGAATCTGTAAGGAAACGCTCAAGTTTAAGAGTCTTACACATATAAATGGTTAAAATACGAATTTTTTTCACTTTCGCTTCCGGGCCATTTTTCACCCAAAATCCATAGGTGTTAACATAGGAACTTTTTTGCCCATTGGGACAGGGTCGTTAACTCGATCTGAAAAGTTGTTTTCTCGTTTTAGTATCATACCATATCCACTAAAGATTGTCCTAAGCTTAAAATATGGAAGAAAAAAAACATTTACGCGTGTCGAAAAGACTTCACAACCTCAACCCTTACGAAAAGACCCTCGTGGAGGCACCCGAATGACTATGTGGAAAACCTTTGTTTCTTTCGATGTTTTTCGACGAATCTGTAAGGAAACGCTCAAGTTTAAGAGTCTTACACATATAAATGGTTAAAATACGAATTTTTTTCACTTTCGCTTCCGGGCCATTTTTCACCCAAAATCCATTGGTGTTAACATAGGAACTTTTTTGCCCATTGGGACAGGGTCGTTAACTCGATCTGAAAAGTTATTTTCTCGTTTTAGTATCATACCATATCCACTAAAGATTGTCCTAAGCTTAAAATATGGAAGAAAAAAAACATTTACTCGTGTCGAAAATACTTCACAACCTTAACCCTTACGAAAAGACCCTCGTGGAGGCACCCGAATGACTATGTGGAAAACCTTTGTTTCTTTCGATGTTTTTCGACGAATCTGTAAGGAAACGCTCAAGTTTAAGAGTCTTACACATATAAATGGTTAAAATACGAATTTTTTTCACTTTCGCTTCCGGGCCATTTTTCACTCAAAATCCATAGGTGTTAACATAGGAACTTTTTTGCCCATTGGGACAGGGTCGTTAACTCGATCTGAAAAGTTGTTTTCTTGTTTTAGTATCATACCATATCCACTAAAGATTGTCCTAAGCTTAAAATATGGAAGAAAAAATACATTTACGCGTGTCGAAAAGACTTCACAACCTCAACCTTTACGAAAAGACCCTCGTGGAGGCACCCGAATGACTATGTGGAAAACCTTTGTTTCTTTCGATGTTTATCGACGAATCTGTAAGGAAACGCTCAAGTTTAAGAGTCTTACACATATAAATGGTTAAAATACGAATTTTTTTCACTTTCGCTTCCGGGCCATTTTTCACTCAAAATCCATTAGTGTTAACATAGGAACTTTTTTGCCCATTGGGACAGGGTCGTTAACTCGATCTGAAAAGTTGTTTTCTCGTTTTAGTATCATACCATATCCACTAAAGATTGTCCTAAGCTTAAAATATGGAAGAAAAAAAACATTTACTCGTGTCGAAAAGACTTTACAACCTCAACCCTTACGAAAAGACCCTCGTAGAGGCACCCGAATGACTATGTGGAAAACCTTTGTTTCTTTCGATGTTTTTCGACGAATCTGTATGTTAACGCTCAAGTTTAAGAGTCTTTCACATATAAATGGTTAAAATACGAATTTTTTTCACTTTCGCTTCCGGGCCATTTTTCACCCAAAATCCATAGGTGTTAACATAGGAACTTTTTTGCCCATTGGGACAGGGTCGTTAACTCGATCTGAAAAGTTGTTTTCTCGTTTTAGTATCATACCATATCCACTAAAGATTGTCCTAAGCTTAAAATATGGAAGAAAAAAAACATTTACTCGTGTCGAAAATACTTCACAACCTTAACCCTTACGAAAAGACCCTCGTGGAGGCACCCGAATGACTATGTGAAAAACCATTGTTTCTTTCGATGTTTTTCGACGAATCTGTAAGGAAACGCTCAAGTTTAAGAGTCTTACACATATAAATGGTTAAAATACGAATTTTTTTCACTTTCGCTTCCGGGCCATTTTTCACTCAAAATCCATTGGTGTTAACATAGGAACTTTTTTGCCCATTGGGACAGGGTCGTTAACTCGATCTGAAAAGTTGTTTTCTCGTTTTAGTATCATACCATATCCACTAAAGATTGTCCTAAGCTTAAAATATGGAAGAAAAAATACATTTACGCGTGTCGAAAAGACTTCACAACCTCAACCTTTACGAAAAGACCCTCGTGGAGGCACCCGAATGACTATGTGGAAAACCTTTGTTTCTTTCGATGTTTATCGACGAATCTGTAAGGAAACGCTCAAGTTTAAGAGTCTTACACATATAAATGGTTAAAATACGAATTTTTTTCACTTTCGCTTCCGGGCCATTTTTCACTCAAAATCCATTGGTGTTAACATAGGAACTTTTTGGCCCATTGGGACAGGGTCGTTAACTCGATCTGAAAAGTTGTTTTCTCGTTTTAGTATCATACCATATCCACTAAAGATTGTCCTAAGCTTAAAATATGGAAGAAAAAAAACATTTACTCGTGTCGAAAAGACTTCACAACCTCAACCCTTACGAAAAGACCCTCGTGGAGGCACCCGAATGACTATGTGGAAAACCTTTGTTTCTTTCGATGTTTTTCGACGAATCTGTATGGAAACGCTCAAGTTTAAGAGTCTTACACATATAAATGGTTAAAATACGAATTTTTTTCACTTTCGCTTCCGGGCCATTTTTCACTCAAAATCCATAGGTGTTAACATAGGAACTTTTTTGCCCATTGGGACAGGGTCGTTAACTCGATCTGAAAAGTTGTTTTCTCGTTTTAGTATCATACCATATCCACTAAAGATTGTCCTAAGCTTAAAATATGGAAGAAAAAATACATTTACGCGTGTCGAAAAGACTTCACAACCTCAACCTTTACGAAAAGACCCTCGTGGAGGCACCCGAATGACTATGTGGAAAACCTTTGTTTCTTTCGATGTTTATCGACGAATCTGTAAGGAAACGCTCAAGTTTAAGAGTCTTACACATATAAATGGTTAAAATACGAATTTTTTTCACTTTCGCTTCCGGGCCATTTTTCACTCAAAATCCATTGGTGTTAACATAGGAACTTTTTGGCCCATTGGGACAGGGTCGTTAACTCGATCTGAAAAGTTGTTTTCTCGTTTTAGTATCATACCATATCCACTAAAGATTGTCCTAAGCTTAAAATATGGAAGAAAAAAAACATTTACTCGTGTCGAAAAGACTTCACAACCTCAACCCTTACGAAAAGACCTTCGTGGAGGCACCCGAATGACTATGTGGAAAACCTTTGTTTCTTTCGATGTTTTTCGACGAATCTGTAAGGAAACGCTCAAGTTTAAGAGTCTTACACATATAAATGGTTAAAATACGAATTTTTTTCACTTTCGCTTCCGGGCCATTTTTCACCCAAAATCCATAGGTGTTAACATAGGAACTTTTTTGCCCATTGGGACAGGGTCGTTAACTCGATCTGAAAAGTTGTTTTCTCGTTTTAGTATCATACCATATCCACTAAAGATTGTCCTAAGCTTAAAATATGGAAGAAAAAAAACATTTACGCGTGTCGAAAAGACTTCACAACCTCAACCCTTACGAAAAGACCCTCGTGGAGGCACCCGAATGACTATGTGGAAAACCTTTGTTTCTTTCGATGTTTTTCGACGAATCTGTAAGGAAACGCTCAAGTTTAAGAGTCTTACACATATAAATGGTTAAAATACGAATTTTTTTCACTTTCGCTTCCGGGCCATTTTTCACCCAAAATCCATTGGTGTTAACATAGGAACTTTTTTGCCCATTGGGACAGGGTCGTTAACTCGATCTGAAAAGTTATTTTCTCGTTTTAGTATCATACCATATCCACTAAAGATTGTCCTAAGCTTAAAATATGGAAGAAAAAAAACATTTACTCGTGTCGAAAATACTTCACAACCTTAACCCTTACGAAAAGACCCTCGTGGAGGCACCCGAATGACTATGTGGAAAACCTTTGTTTCTTTCGATGTTTTTCGACGAATCTGTAAGGAAACGCTCAAGTTTAAGTGTCTTACACATATAAATGGTTAAAATACGAATTTTTTTCACTTTCGCTTCCGGGCCATTTTTCAATCAAAATCCATAGGTGTTAACATAGGAACTTTTTTGCCCATTGGGACAGGGTCGTTAACTCGATCTGAAAAGTTGTTTTCTCGTTTTAGTATCATACCATATCCACTAAAGATTGTCCTAAGCTTAAAATATGGAAGAAAAAAAACATTTACGCGTGTCGAAAAGACTTCACAACCTCAACCCTTACGAAAAGACCCTCGTGGAGGCACCCGAATGACTATGTGGAAAACCTTTGTTTCTTTCGATGTTTTTCGACGAATCTGTAAGGAAACGCTCAAGTTTAAGAGTCTTACACATATAAATGGTTAAAATACGAATTTTTTTCACTTTCGCTTCCGGGCCATTTTTCACCCAAAATCCATTGGTGTTAACATAGGAACTTTTTTGCCCATTGGGACAGGGTCGTTAACTCGATCTGAAAAGTTATTTTCTCGTTTTAGTATCATACCATATCCACTAAAGATTGTCCTAAGCTTAAAATATGGAAGAAAAAAAACATTTACTCGTGTCGAAAATACTTCACAACCTTAACCCTTACGAAAAGACCCTCGTGGAGGCACCCGAATGACTATGTGAAAAACCTTTGTTTCTTTCGATGTTTTTCGACGAATCTGTAAGGAAACGCTCAAGTTTAAGAGTCTTACACATATAAATGGTTAAAATACGAATTTTTTTCACTTTCGCTTCCGGGCCATTTTTCACTCAAAATCCATAGGTGTTAACATAGGAACTTTTTTGCCCATTGGGACAGGGTCGTTAACTCGATCTGAAAAGTTGTTTTCTCGTTTTAGTATCATACCATATCCACTAAAGATTGTCCTAAGCTTAAAATATGGAAGAAAAAATACATTTACGCGTGTCGAAAAGACTTCACAACCTCAACCTTTACGAAAAGACCCTCGTGGAGGCACCCGAATGACTATGTGGAAAACCTTTGTTTCTTTCGATGTTTATCGACGAATCTGTAAGGAAACGCTCAAGTTTAAGAGTCTTACACATATAAATGGTTAAAATACGAATTTTTTTCACTTTCGCTTCCGGGCCATTTTTCACTCAAAATCCATTGGTGTTAACATAGGAACTTTTTGGCCCATTGGGACAGGGTCGTTAACTCGATCTGAAAAGTTGTTTTCTCATTTTAGTATCATACCATATCCACTAAAGATTGTCCTAAGCTTAAAATATGGAAGAAAAAAAACATTTACTCGTGTCGAAAAGACTTCACAACCTCAACCATTACGAAAAGACCCTCGTGGAGGCACCCGAATGACTATGTGGAAAACCTTTATTTCTTTCGATGTTTTTCGACGAATCTGTAAGGAAACGCTCAAGTTTAAGAGTCTTACACATATAAATGGTTAAAATACGAATTTTTTTCACTTTCGCTTCCGGGCCATTTTTCACCCAAAATCCATAGGTGTTAACATAGGAACTTTTTTGCCCATTGGGACAGGGTCGTTAACTCGATCTGAAAAATTGTTTTCTCGTTTTAGTATCATACCATATCCACTAAAGATTGTCCTAAGCTTAAAATATGGAAGAAAAAAAAAATTTACGCGTGTCGAAAAGACTTCACAACCTCAACCCTTACGAAAAGACCCTCGTGGAGGCACCCGAATGACTATGTGGAAAACCTTTGTTTCTTTCGATGTTTTTCGACGAATCTGTAAGGAAACGCTCAAGTTTAAGAGTCTTACACATATAAATGGTTAAAATACGAATTTTTTTCACTTTCGCTTCCGGGCCATTTTTCACTCAAAATCCATTGGTGTTAACATAGGAACTTTTTTGCCCATTGGGACAGGGTCGTTAACTCGATCTGAAAAGTTGTTTTCTCGTTTTAGTATCATACCATATCCACTAAAGATTGTCCTAAGCTTAAAATATGGAAGAAAAAAAACATTTACTCGTGTCGAAAATACTTCACAACCTCAACCCTTACGAAAAGACCCTCGTGGAGGCACCCGAATGACTATGTGGAAAACCTTTGTTTCTTTCGATGTTTTTCGACGAATCTGTATGGAAACGCTCAAGTTTAAGAGTCTTACACATATAAATGGTTAAAATACGAATTTTTTTCACTTTCGCTTCCGGGCCATTTTTCACCCAAAATCCATAGGTGTTAACATAGGAACTTTTTTGCCCATTGGGACAGGGTCGTTAACTCGATCTGAAAAGTTGTTTTCTTGTTTTAGTATCATACCATATCCACTAAAGATTGTCCTAAGCTTAAAATATGGAAGAAAAAAAACATTTACTCGTGTCGAAAAGACTTCACAACCTCAACCCTTACGAAAAGACCCTCGTGGAGGCACCCGAATGACTATGTGAAAAACCTTTGTTTCTTTCGATGTTTTTCGACGAATCTGTAAGGAAACGCTCAAGTTTAAGAGTCTTACACATATAAATGGTTAAAATACGAATTTTTTTCACTTTCGCTTCCGAGCCATTTTTCACTCAAAATCCATAGGTGTTAACATAGGAACTTTTTTGCCCATTGGGACAGGGTCGTTAACTCGATCTGAAAAGTTGTTTTCTCGTTTTAGTATCATACCATATCCACTAAAGATTGTCCTAAGCTTAAAATATGGAAGAAAAAAAACATTTACTCGTGACGAAAAGACTTCACAACCTCAACCCTTACGAAAAGACCCTCGTGGAGGCACCCGAATGACTATGTGAAAAACCTTTGTTTCTTTCGATGTTTTTCGACGAATCTGTAAGGAAACGCTCAAGTTTAAGAGTCTTACACATATAAATGGTTAAAATACGAATTTTTTTCACTTTCGCTTCCGAGCCATTTTTCACTCAAAATCCATAGGTGTTAACATAGGAACTTTTTTGCCCATTGGGACAGGGTCGTTAACTCGATCTGAAAAGTTGTTTTCTCGTTTTAGTATCATACCATATCCACTAAAGATTGTCCTAAGCTTAAAATATGGAAGAAAAAAAACATTTACTCGTGTCGAAAAGACTTCACAACCTCAACCCTTACGAAAAGACCCTCGTGGAGGCACCCGAATGACTGTGAAAAACCTTTGTTTCCTTCGATGTTTTTCGACGAATCTGTAAGGAAACGCTCAAGTTTAAGAGTCTTACACATATAAATGGTTATAATACGAATTTTTTTCACTTTCGCTTCCGGGCCTTTTTTCACTCAAAATCCATTGGTGTTAACATAGGAACTTTTTTGCCCATTGGGACAGGGTCGTTAACTCGATCTGAAAAGTTGTTTTCTCGTTTTAGTATCATACCATATCCACTAAAGATTGTCCTAAGCTTAAAATATGGAAGAAAAAATACATTTACGCGTGTCGAAAAGACTTCACAACCTCAACCTTTACGAAAAGACCCTCGTGGAGGCACCCGAATGACTATGTGGAAAACCTTTGTTTCTTTCGATGTTTATCGACGAATCTGTAAGGAAACGCTCAAGTTTAAGAGTCTTACACATATAAATGGTTAAAATACGAATTTTTTTCACTTTCGCTTCCGAGCCATTTTTCACTCAAAATCCATAGGTGTTAACATAGGAACTTTTTTGCCCATTGGGACAGGGTCGTTAACTCGATCTGAAAAGTTGTTTTCTCGTTTTAGTATCATACCATATCCACTAAAGATTGTCCTAAGCTTAAAATATGGAAGAAAAAAAACATTTACTCGTGTCGAAAAGACTTCACAACCTCAACCCTTACGAAAAGACCCTCGTGGAGGCACCCGAATGACTGTGAAAAACCTTTGTTTCTTTCGATGTTTTTCGACGAATCTGTAAGGAAACGCTCAAGTTTAAGAGTCTTACACATATAAATGGTTAAAATACGAATTTTTTTCACTTTCGCTTCCGGGCCATTTTTCACTCAAAATCCATTGGTGTTAACATAGGAACTTTTTTGCCCATTGGGACAGGGTCGTTAACTCGATCTGAAAAGTTGTTTTCTCGTTTTAGTATCATACCATATCCACTAAAGATTGTCCTAAGCTTAAAATATGGAAGAAAAAAAACATTTACTCGTGTCGAAAATACTTCACAACCTTAACCCTTACGAAAAGACCCTCGTGGAGGCACCCGAATGACTATGTGAAAAACCATTGTTTCTTTCGATGTTTTTCGACGAATCTGTAAGGAAACGCTCAAGTTTAAGAGTCTTACACATATAAATGGTTAAAATACGAATTTTTTTCACTTTCGCTTCCGGGCCATTTTTCACTCAAAATCCATAGGTGTTAACATAGGAACTTTTTTGCCCATTGGGACAGGGTCGTTAACTCGATCTGAAAAGTTGTTTTCTCGTTTTAGTATCATACCATATCCACTAAAGATTGTCCTAAGCTTAAAATATGGAAGAAAAAATACATTTACGCGTGTCGAAAAGACTTCACAACCTCAACCTTTACGAAAAGACCCTCGTGGAGGCACCCGAATGACTATGTGGAAAACCTTTGTTTCTTTCGATGTTTATCGACGAATCTGTAAGGAAACGCTCAAGTTTAAGAGTCTTACACATATAAATGGTTAAAATACGAATTTTTTTCACTTTCGCTTCCGGGCCATTTTTCACTCAAAATCCATTGGTGTTAACATAGGAACTTTTTGGCCCATTGGGACAGGGTCGTTAACTCGATCTGAAAAGTTGTTTTCTCGTTTTAGTATCATACCATATCCACTAAAGATTGTCCTAAGCTTAAAATATGGAAGAAAAAAAACATTTACTCGTGTCGAAAAGACTTCACAACCTCAACCCTTACGAAAAGACCTTCGTGGAGGCACCCGAATGACTATGTGGAAAACCTTTGTTTCTTTCGATGTTTTTCGACGAATCTGTAAGGAAACGCTCAAGTTTAAGAGTCTTACACATATAAATGGTTAAAATACGAATTTTTTTCACTTTCGCTTCCGGGCCATTTTTCACCCAAAATCCATAGGTGTTAACATAGGAACTTTTTTGCCCATTGGGACAGGGTCGTTAACTCGATCTAAAAAGTTATTTTCTCGTTTTAGTATCATACCATATCCACTAAAGATTGTCCTAAGCTTAAAATATGGGAGAAAAAAAACATTTACGCGTGTCGAAAAGACTTCACAACCTCAACCCTTACGAAAAGACCCTCGTGGAGGCACCCGAATGACTATGTGGAAAACCTTTGTTTCTTTCGATGTTTTTCGACGAATCTGTAAGGAAACGCTCAAGTTTAAGAGTCTTACACATATAAATGGTTAAAATACGAATTTTTTTCACTTTCGCTTCCGGGCCATTTTTCACTCAAAATCCATTGGTGTTAACATAGGAACTTTTTGGCCCATTGGGACAGGGTCGTTAACTCGATCTAAAAAGTTGTTTTCTCATTTTAGTATCATACCATATCCACTAAAGATTGTCCTAAGCTTAAAATATGGAAGAAAAAAAACATTTACTCGTGTCGAAAAGACTTCACAACCTCAACCCTTACGAAAAGACCCTCGTGGAGGCACCCGAATGACTATGTGGAAAACCTTTGTTTCTTTCGATGTTTTTCGACGAATCTTTAAGGAAACGCTCAAGTTTAAGAGTCTTACACATATAAATGGTTAAAATACGAATTTTTTTCACTTTCGCTTCCGGGCCATTTTTCACCCAAAATCCATTGGTGTTAACATAGGAACTTTTTTGCCCATTGGGACAGGGTCGTTAACTCGATCTGAAAAGTTATTTTCTCGTTTTAGTATCATACCATATTCACTAAAGATTGTCCTAAGCTTAAAATATGGAAGAAAAAAAACATTTACTAGTGTCGAAAATACTTCACAACCTTAACCCTTACGAAAAGACCCTCGTGGAGGCACCCGAATGACTATGTGAAAAACCTTTGTTTCTTTCGATGTTTTTCGACGAATCTGTAAGGAAACGCTCAAGTTTAAGAGTCTTACACATATAAATGGTTAAAATACGAATTTTTTTCACTTTCGCTTCCGGGCCATTTTTCACTCAAAATCCATAGGTGTTAACATAGGAACTTTTTTGCCCATTGGGACAGGGTCGTTAACTCGATCTGAAAAGTTGTTTTCTCGTTTTAGTATCATACCATATCCACTAAAGATTGTCCTAAGCTTAAAATATGGAAGAAAAAAAACATTTACGCGTGTCGAAAAGACTTCACAACCTCAACCCTTACGAAAAGACCCTCGTGGAGGCACCCGAATGACTATGTGAAAAACCTTTGTTTCTTTCGATGTTTTTCGACGAATCTGTAAGGAAACGCTCAAGTTTAAGAGTCTTACACATATAAATGGTTAAAATACGAATTTTTTTCACTTTCGTTTCCGGGCCATTTTTCACCCAAAATCCATTGGTGTTAACATAGGAACTTTTTTGCCCATTGGGACAGGGTCGTTAACTCGATCTGAAAAGTTATTTTCTCGTTTTAGTATCATACCATATCCACTAAAGATTGTCCTAAGCTTAAAATATGGAAGAAAAAAAACATTTACTCGTGTCGAAAATACTTCACAACCTTAACCCTTACGAAAAGACCCTCGTGGAGGCACCCGAATGACTATGTGGAAAACCTTTGTTTCTTTCGATGTTTTTCGACGAATCTGTAAGGAAACGCTCAAGTTTAAGAGTCTTACACATATAAATGGTTAAAATACGAATTTTTTTCACTTTCGCTTCCGGGCCATTTTTCACTCAAAATCCATAGGTGTTAACATAGGAACTTTTTTGCCCATTGGGACAGGGTCGTTAACTCGATCTGAAAAGTTGTTTTCTCGTTTTAGTATCATACCATATCCACTAAAGATTGTCCTAAGCTTAAAATATGGAAGAAAAAAAACATTTACGCGTGTCGAAAAGACTTCACAACCTCAACCCTTACGAAAAGACCCTCGTGGAGGCAACCGAATGACTATGTGGAAAACCTTTGTTTCTTTCGATGTTTTTCGACGAATCTGTAAGGAAACGCTCAAGTTTAAGAGTCTTACACATATAAATGGTTAAAATACGAATTTTTTTCACTTTCGCTTCCGGGCCATTTTTCACCCAAAATCCATTGGTGTTAACATAGGAACTTTTTTGCCCATTGGGACAGGGTCGTTAACTCGATCTGAAAAGTTATTTTCTCGTTTTAGTATCATACCATATCCACTAAAGATTGTCCTAAGCTTAAAATATGGAAGAAAAAAAACATTTACTCGTGTCGAAAATACTTCACAACCTTAACCCTTACGAAAAGACCCTCGTGGAGGCACCCGAATGACTATGTGAAAAACCTTTGTTTCTTTCGATGTTTTTCGACGAATCTGTAAGGAAACGCTCAAGTTTAAGAGTCTTACACATATAAATGGTTAAAATACGAATTTTTTTCACTTTCGCTTCCGGGCCATTTTTCACTCAAAATCCATAGGTGTTAACATAGGAACTTTTTTGCCCATTGGGACAGGGTCGTTAACTCGATCTGAAAAGTTGTTTTCTCGTTTTAGTATCATACCATATCCACTAAAGATTGTCCTAAGCTTAAAATATGGAAGAAAAAAAACATTTACGCGTGTCGAAAAGACTTCACAACCTCAACCCTTACGAAAAGACCCTCGTGGAGGCACCCGAATGACTATGTGGAAAACCTTTGTTTCTTTCGATGTTTTTCGACGAATCTGTAAGGAAACGCTCAAGTTTAAGAGTCTTACACATATAAATGGTTAAAATACGAATTTTTTTCACTTTCGTTTCCGGGCCATTTTTCACCCAAAATCCATTGGTGTTAACATAGGAACTTTTTTTCCCATTGGGACAGGGTCGTTAACTCGATCTGAAAAGTTATTTTCTCGTTTTAGTATCATACCATATCCACTAAAGATTGTCCTAAGCTTAAAATATGGAAGAAAAAAAACATTTACTCGTGTCGAAAATACTTCACAACCTTAACCCTTACGAAAAGACCCTCGTGGAGGCACCCGAATGACTATGTGGAAAACCTTTGTTTCTTTCGATGTTTTTCGACGAATCTGTAAGGAAACGCTCAAGTTTAAGAGTCTTACACATATAAATGGTTAAAATACGAATTTTTTTCACTTTCGCTTCCGGGCCATTTTTCACTCAAAATCCATAGGTGTTAACATAGGAACTTTTTTGCCCATTGGGACAGGGTCGTTAACTCGATCTGAAAAGTTGTTTTCTCGTTTTAGTATCATACCATATCCACTAAAGATTGTCCTAAGCTTAAAATATGGAAGAAAAAAAACATTTACGCGTGTCGAAAAGACTTCACAACCTCAACCCTTACGAAAAGACCCTCGTGGAGGCACCCGAATGACTATGTGGAAAACCTTTGTTTCTTTCGATGTTTTTCGACGAATCTGTAAGGAAACGCTCAAGTTTAAGAGTCTTACACATATAAATGGTTAAAATACGAATTTTTTTCACTTTCGCTTCCGGGCCATTTTTCACCCAAAATCCATTGGTGTTAACATAGGAACTTTTTTGCCCATTGGGACAGGGTCGTTAACTCGATCTGAAAAGTTATTTTCTCGTTTTAGTATCATACCATATCCACTAAAGATTGTCCTAAGCTTAAAATATGGAAGAAAAAAAACATTTACTCGTGTCGAAAATACTTCACAACCTTAACCCTTACGAAAAGACCCTCGTGGAGGCACCCGAATGACTATGTGAAAAACCTTTGTTTCTTTCGATGTTTTTCGACGAATCTGTAAGGAAACGCTCAAGTTTAAGAGTCTTACACATATAAATGGTTAAAATACGAATTTTTTTCACTTTCGCTTCCGGGCCATTTTTCACTCAAAATCCATAGGTGTTAACATAGGAACTTTTTTGCCCATTGGGACAGGGTCGTTAACTCGATCTGAAAAGTTGTTTTCTCGTTTTAGTATCATACCATATCCACTAAAGATTGTCCTAAGCTTAAAATATGGAAGAAAAAATACATTTACGCGTGTCGAAAAGACTTCACAACCTCAACCTTTACGAAAAGACCCTCGTGGAGGCACCCGAATGACTATGTGGAAAACCTTTGTTTCTTTCGATGTTTATCGACGAATCTGTAAGGAAACGCTCAAGTTTAAGAGTCTTACACATATAAATGGTTAAAATACGAATTTTTTTCACTTTCGCTTCCGGGCCATTTTTCACTCAAAATCCATTGGTGTTAACATAGGAACTTTTTGGCCCATTGGGACAGGGTCGTTAACTCGATCTAAAAAGTTGTTTTCTCATTTTAGTATCATACCATATCCACTAAAGATTGTCCTAAGCTTAAAATATGGAAGAAAAAAAACATTTACTCGTGTCGAAAAGACTTCACAACCTCAACCCTTACGAAAAGACCCTCGTGGAGGCACCCGAATGACTATGTGGAAAACCTTTGTTTCTTTCGATGTTTTTCGACGAATCTGTAAGGAAACGCTCAAGTTTAAGAGTCTTACACATATAAATGGTTAAAATACGAATTTTTTTCACTTTCGCTTCCGGGCCATTTTTCACCCAAAATCCATAGGTGTTAACATAGGAACTTTTTTGCCCATTGGGACAGGGTCGTTAACTCGATCTGAAAAATTGTTTTCTCGTTTTAGTATCATACCATATCCACTAAAGATTGTCCTAAGCTTAAAATATGGAAGAAAAAAAACATTTACTCGTGTCGAAAAGACTTCACAACCTCAACCCTTACGAAAAGACCCTCGTGGAGGCACCCGAATGACTATGTGGAAAACCTTTGTTTCTTTCGATGTTTTTCGACGAATCTGTAAGGAAACGCTCAAGTTTAAGAGTCTTACACATATAAATGGTTAAAATACGAATTTTTTTCACTTTCGCTTCCGGGCCATTTTTCACCCAAAATCCATAGGTGTTAACATAGGAACTTTTTTGCCCATTGGGACAGGGTCGTTAACTCGATCTGAAAAGTTGTTTTCTTGTTTTAGTATCATACCATATCCACTAAAGATTGTCCTAAGCTTAAAATATGGAAGAAAAAAAACATTTACTCGTGTCGAAAAGACTTCACAACCTCAACCCTTACGAAAAGACACTCGTGGAGGCACCCGAATGACTATGTGAAAAACCTTTGTTTCTTTCGATGTTTTTCGACGAATCTGTAAGGAAACGCTCAAGTTTAAGAGTCTTACACATATAAATGGTTAAAATACGAATTTTTTTCACTTTCGCTTCCGAGCCATTTTTCACTCAAAATCCATAGGTGTTAACATAGGAACTTTTTTGCCCATTGGGACAGGGTCGTTAACTCGATCTGAAAAGTTGTTTTCTCGTTTTAGTATCATACCATATCCACTAAAGATTGTCCTAAGCTTAAAATATGGAAGAAAAAAAACATTTACTCGTGTCGAAAAGACTTCACAACCTCAACCCTTACGAAAAGACCCTCGTGGAGGCACCCGAATGACTATGTGAAAAACCTTTGTTTCTTTCGATGTTTTTCGACGAATCTGTAAGGAAACGCTCAAGTTTAAGAGTCTTACACATATAAATGGTTAAAATACGAATTTTTTTCACTTTCGCTTCCGAGCCATTTTTCACTCAAAATCCATAGGTGTTAACATAGGAACTTTTTTGCCCATTGGGACAGGGTCGTTAACTCGATCTGAAAAGTTGTTTTCTCGTTTTAGTATCATACCATATCCACTAAAGATTGTCCTAAGCTTAAAATATGGAAGAAAAAAAACATTTACGCGTGTCGAAAAGACTTCACAACCTCAACCCTTACGAAAAGTCCCTCGTGGAGGCACCCGAATGACTATGTGAAAAACCTTTGTTTCTTTCGATGTTTTTCGACGAATCTGTAAGGAAACGCTCAAGTTTGAGAGTCTTACACATATAAATAGTTAAAATACGAATTTTTTTCACTTTCGCTTCCGGGCCATTTTCACCCAAAATCCATAGGTATTAACATAGGAACTTTTTTGCCCATTGGGACAGGGTCGTTAACTCGATCTGAAAAGTTGTTTTCTCGTTTTAGTATCATACCATATCCACTAAAGATTGTCCTAAGCTTAAAATATGGAAGAAAAAAAACATTTACTCGTGTCGAAAAGAATTCACAACCTCAACCCTTACGAAAAGACCCTCGTGGAGGCACCCGAATGACTATGTGAAAAACCTTTGTTTCTTTCGATGTTTTTCGACGAATCTGTAAGGAAACGCTCAAGTTTGATAGTCTTACACATATAAATAGTTAAAATACGAATTTTTTTCACTTTCGCTTCCGGGCCATTTTCACCCAAAATCTATAGGTATTAACATAGGAACTTTTTTGCCCATTGGGACAGGGTCGTTAACTCGATCTGAAAAGTTGTTTTCTCGTTTTAGTATCATACCATATCCACTAAAGATTGTCCTAAGCTTAAAATATGGAAGAAAAAAAACATTTACTCGTGTCGAAAAGAATTCACAACCTCAACCCTTACGAAAAGACCCTCGTGGAGGCACCCGAATGACTATGTGAAAAACCTTTGTTTCTTTCGATGTTTTTCGACGAATCTGTAAGGAAATGCTCAAGTTTAAGAGTCTTACACATATAAATGGTTAAAATACGAATTTTTTTCACTTTCGCTTCCGGGCCATTTTTAACTCAAAATCCATAGGTGTTAACATAGGAACTTTTTGGCCCATTGAGACAGGGTCGTTAACTCGATTTGAAAAGTTGTTTTCTCGTTTTAGTATCATACCATATCCACTAAAGATTGTCCTAAGCTTAAAATATGGAAGAAAAAAAACATTTACGCGTGTCGAAAAGACTTCACAACCTCAACCCTTACGAAAAGTCCCTCGTGGAGGCACCCGAATGACTATGTGAAAAACCTTTGTTTCTTTCGATGTTTTTCGACGAATCTGTAAGGAAACGCTCAAGTTTGAGAGTCTTACACATATAAATAGTTAAAATACGAATTTTTTTCACTTTCGCTTCCGGGCCATTTTCACCCAAAATCCATAGGTATTAACATAGGAACTTTTTTGCCCATTGGGACAGGGTCGTTAACTCGATCTGAAAAGTTGTTTTCTCGTTTTAGTATCATACCATATCCACTAAAGATTGTCCTAAGCTTAAAATATGGAAGAAAAAAAACATTTACTCGTGTCGAAAAGAATTCACAACCTCAACGCTTACGAAAAGACCCTCGTGGAGGCACCCGAATGACTATGTGAAAAACCTTTGTTTCTTTCGATGTTTTTCGACGAATCTGTAAGGAAATGCTCAAGTTTAAGAGTCTTACACATATAAATGGTTAAAATACGAATTTTTTTCACTTTCGCTTCCGGGCCATTTTTAACTCAAAATCCATAGGTGTTAACATAGGAACTTTTTGGCCCATTGGGACAGGGTCGTTAACTCGATTTGAAACGTTGTTTTCTCGTTTTAGTATCAAACCATATCCACTAAAGATTGTCCTAAGCTTAAAATATGGAAGAAAAAAAACATTTACTCGTGTCGAAAAGACTTCACAACCTCAACCGTTAGGAAAAGACCCTCGTGGAGGCACCTGAATGACTATGTGAAAAACCTTTGTTTCTTTCGATGTTTTTCGACGAATCTGTAAGGAAACGCTCAAGTTTAAGAGTCTTACACATATAAATGGTTAAAATACGAATTTTTTTCACTTTCGCTTCCGGGCCATTTTTCACTCAAAATCCATAGGTGTTAACATAGGAACTTTTTTGCCCATTGGGACAGGGTCATTAACTCGATCTGAAAAGTTGTTTTCTCGTTTTAGTATCATACCATATCCACTAAAGATTGTCCTAAGCTTAAAATATGGAAGAAAAAAAACATTTACTCGTGTCGAAAATACTTCACAACCTCAAGCCTTACGAAAAGACCCTCGTGGAGGCACCCGAATGACTATGTGAAAAACCTTTGCATCTTTCGATGTTTTTCGACGAATCTGTAACGAAACGCTCAAGTTTAAGAGTCTTACACATATAAATGGTTAAAATACGAATTTTTTTCACTTTCGCTTCCGGGCCATTTTTCACTCAAAATCCATAGGTGTTAACATAGGAACTTTTTTGCCCATTGGGACAGGGTCGTTAACTCGATCTGAAAAGTTGTTTTCTCGTTTTAGTATCATACCATATCCACTAAAGATTGTCCTAAGCTTAAAATATGGAAGAAAAAAAACATTTACTCGTGTCGAAAAGACTTCACAACCTCAACCCTTACGAAAAGACCCTCGTGGAGGCACCCGAATGACTATGTGAAAAACCTTTGTTTCTTTCGATGTTTTTCGACGAATCTGTAAGGAAACGCTCAAGTTTAAGAGTCTTACACATATAAATGGTTAAAATACGAATTTTTTTCACTTTCGCTTCCGAGCCATTTTTCACTCAAAATCCATAGGTGTTAACATAGGAACTTTTTTGCCCATTGGGACAGGGTCGTTAACTCGATCTGAAAAGTTGTTTTCTCGTTTTAGTATCATACCATATCCACTAAAGATTGTCCTAAGCTTAAAATATGGAAGAAAAAAAACATTTACGCGTGTCGAAAAGACTTCACAACCTCAACCCTTACGAAAAGTCCCTCGTGGAGGCACCCGAATGACTATGTGAAAAACCTTTGTTTCTTTCGATGTTTTTCGACGAATCTGTAAGGAAACGCTCAAGTTTGAGAGTCTTACACATATAAATAGTTAAAATACGAATTTTTTTCACTTTCGCTTCCGGGCCATTTTCACCCAAAATCCATAGGTATTAACATAGGAACTTTTTTGCCCATTGGGACAGGGTCGTTAACTCGATCTGAAAAGTTGTTTTCTCGTTTTAGTATCATACCATATCCACTAAAGATTGTCCTAAGCTTAAAATATGGTAGAAAAAAAACATTTACTCGTGTCGAAAAGAATTCACAACCTCAACCCTTACGAAAAGACCCTCGTGGAGGCACCCGAATGACTATGTGAAAAACCTTTGTTTCTTTCGATGTTTTTCGACGAATCTGTAAGGAAACGCTCAAGTTTGATAGTCTTACACATATAAATAGTTAAAATACGAATTTTTTTCACTTTCGCTTCCGGGCCATTTTCACCCAAAATCTATAGGTATTAACATAGGAACTTTTTTGCCCATTGGGACAGGGTCGTTAACTCGATCTGAAAAGTTGTTTTCTCGTTTTAGTATCATACCATATCCACTAAAGATTGTCCTAAGCTTAAAATATGGAAGAAAAAAAACATTTACTCGTGTCGAAAAGAATTCACAACCTCAACCCTTACGAAAAGACCCTCGTGGAGGCACCCGAATGACTATGTGAAAAACCTTTGTTTCTTTCGATGTTTTTCGACGAATCTGTAAGGAAATGCTCAAGTTTAAGAGTCTTACACATATAAATGGTTAAAATACGAATTTTTTTCACTTTCGCTTCCGGGCCATTTTTAACTCAAAATCCATAGGTGTTAACATAGGAACTTTTTGGCCCATTGAGACAGGGTCGTTAACTCGATTTGAAAAGTTGTTTTCTCGTTTTAGTATCATACCATATCCACTAAAGATTGTCCTAAGCTTAAAATATGGAAGAAAAAAAACATTTACGCGTGTCGAAAAGACTTCACAACCTCAACCCTTACGAAAAGTCCCTCGTGGAGGCACCCGAATGACTATGTGAAAAACCTTTGTTTCTTTCGATGTTTTTCGACGAATCTGTAAGGAAACGCTCAAGTTTGAGAGTCTTACACATATAAATAGTTAAAATACGAATTTTTTTCACTTTCGCTTCCGGGCCATTTTCACCCAAAATCCATAGGTATTAACATAGGAACTTTTTTGCCCATTGGGACAGGGTCGTTAACTCGATCTGAAAAGTTGTTTTCTCGTTTTAGTATCATACCATATCCACTAAAGATTGTCCTAAGCTTAAAATATGGAAGAAAAAAAACATTTACTCGTGTCGAAAAGAATTCACAACCTCAACGCTTACGAAAAGACCCTCGTGGAGGCACCCGAATGACTATGTGAAAAACCTTTGTTTCTTTCGATGTTTTTCGACGAATCTGTAAGGAAATGCTCAAGTTTAAGAGTCTTACACATATAAATGGTTAAAATACGAATTTTTTTCACTTTCGCTTCCGGGCCATTTTTAACTCAAAATCCATAGGTGTTAACATAGGAACTTTTTGGCCCATTGGGACAGGGTCGTTAACTCGATTTGAAACGTTGTTTTCTCGTTTTAGTATCAAACCATATCCACTAAAGATTGTCCTAAGCTTAAAATATGGAAGAAAAAAAACATTTACTCGTGTCGAAAAGACTTCACAACCTCAACCGTTAGGAAAAGACCCTCGTGGAGGCACCTGAATGACTATGTGAAAAACCTTTGTTTCTTTCGATGTTTTTCGACGAATCTGTAAGGAAACGCTCAAGTTTAAGAGTCTTACACATATAAATGGTTAAAATACGAATTTTTTTCACTTTCGCTTCCGGGCCATTTTTCACTCAAAATCCATAGGTGTTAACATAGGAACTTTTTTGCCCATTGGGACAGGGTCATTAACTCGATCTGAAAAGTTGTTTTCTCGTTTTAGTATCATACCATATCCACTAAAGATTGTCCTAAGCTTAAAATATGGAAGAAAAAAAACATTTACTCGTGTCGAAAATACTTCACAACCTCAAGCCTTACGAAAAGACCCTCGTGGAGGCACCCGAATGACTATGTGAAAAACCTTTGCATCTTTCGATGTTTTTCGACGAATCTGTAACGAAACGCTCAAGTTTAAGAGTCTTACACATATAAATGGTTAAAATACGAATTTTTTTCACTTTCGCTTCCGGGCCATTTTTCACTCAAAATCCATAGGTGTTAACATAGGAACTTTTTTGCCCATTGGGACAGGGTCGTTAACTCGATCTGAAAAGTTGTTTTCTCGTTTTAGTATCATACCATATCCACTAAAGATTGTCCTAAGCTTAAAATATGGAAGAAAAAAAACATTTACTCGTGTCGAAAAGACTTTACAACCTCAACCCTTACGAAAAGACCCTCGTGGAGGCACCCGAATGACTATGTGGAAAACCTTTGTTTCTTTCGATGTTTTTCGACGAATCTGTAAGGAAACGCTCAAGTTTAAGAGTCTTACACATATAAATGGTTAAAATACGAATTTTTTTCACTTTCGCTTCCGGGCCATTTTTCACTCAAAATCCATTGGTGTTAACATAGGAACTTTTTTGCCCATTGGGACAGGGTCGTTAACTCGATCTGAAAAGTTGTTTTCTCGTTTTAGTATCATACCATATCCACTAAAGATTGTCCTAAGCTTAAAATATGGAAGAAAAAAAACATTTACTCGTGTCGAAAAGACTTCACAACCTCAACCCTTACGAAAAGACCCTCGTGGAGGCACCCGAATGACTATGTGGAAAACCTTTGTTTCTTTCGATGTTTTTCGACGAATCTGTAAGGAAACGCTCAAGTTTAAGAGTCTTACACATATAAATGGTTAAAATACGAATTTTTTTCACTTTCGCTTCCGGGCCATTTTTCACCCAAAATCCATAGGTGTTAACATAGGAACTTTTTTGCCCATTGGGACAGGGTCGTTAACTCGATCTGAAAAGTTGTTTTCTTGTTTTAGTATCATACCATATCCACTAAAGATTGTCCTAAGCTTAAAATATGGAAGCAAAAAAACATTTACTCGTGTCGAAAAGACTTCACAACCTCAACCCTTACGAAAAGACCCTCGTGGAGGCACCCGAATGACTATGTGAAAAACCTTTGTTTCTTTCGATGTTTTTCGACGAACCTTTAAGGAAACGCTCAAGTTTAGGAGTCTTACACATATAAATGGTTAAAATACGAATTTTTTTCACTTTCGCTTCCGGGCCATTTTTCACTCAAAATCCATAGGTGTTAACATAGGAACTTTTTTGCCCATTGGGACAGGGTCGTTAACTCGATCTGAAAAGTTGTTTTCTCGTTTTAGTATCATACCATATCCACTAAAGATTGTCCTAAGCTTAAAATATGGAAGCAAAAAAACATTTACTCGTGTCGAAAAGACTTCACAACCTCAACCCTTACGAAAAGACCCTCGTGGAGGCACCCGAATGACTATGTGAAAAACCTTTGTTTCTTTCGATGTTTTTCGACGAACCTTTAAGGAAACGCTCAAGTTTAGGAGTCTTACACATGTAAATGGTTAAAATAAGAATTTTTTTCACTCTCGCTTCCGGAACATGTTTCACTCAAATTCCATAGGTGTTAACATAGGAACTTTTTTCCCCTTTGAGACAGGGTCGTTAACTCGATCTGAAAAGTTGTTTTCTCGTTTTAGAATCATACCATATCCACTAAAGATTGTCCTAAGCTTAAAATATGGAAGAAAAAAACATTTACTCGTGTCGAACAGACTTCACAACCTCAACCCTTACGAAAAGACCCTCGTGGAGGCACCCGAATGACTATGTGGAAAACCTTTGTTTCTTTCGATGTTTTTCGACGAATCTGTAAGGAAACGCTCAAGTTTAAGAGTCTTACACATATAAATGGTTAAAATACGAATTTTTTTCACTTTCGCTTCCGGGCCATTTTTCACCCAAAATCCATAGGTGTTAACATAGGAACTTTTTTGCCCATTGGGACAGGGTCGTTAACTCGATCTGAAAAGTTGTTTTCTCGTTTTAGTATCATACCATATCCACTAAAGATTGTCCTAAGCTTAAAATATGGAAGAAAAAAAACATTTACTCGTGTCGAAAAGACTTTACAACCTCAACCCTTACAAAAAGACCCTCGTGGAGGCACCCGAATGACTATGTGGAAAACCTTTGTTTCTTTCGATGTTTTTCGACGAATCTGTAAGGAAACGCTCAAGTTTAAGAGTCTTACACATATAAATGGTTAAAATACGAATTTTTTTCACTTTCGCTTCCGGGCCATTTTTCACTCAAAATCCATTGGTGTTAACATAGGAACTTTTTGGCCCATTGGGACTGGGTCGTTAACTCGATCTGAAAAGTTGTTTTCTCGTTTTAGTATCATACCATATCCACTAAAGATTGTCCTAAGCTTAAAATATGGAAGAAAAAAAACATTTACTCGTGTCGAAAAGACTTCACAACCTCAACCCTGACGAAAAGACCCTCGTGGAGGCACCCGAATGACTATGTGGAAAACCTTTGTTTCTTTCGATGTTTTTCGACGAATCTGTAAGGAAACGCTCAAGTTTAAGAGTCTTACACATATAAATGGTTAAAATACGAATTTTTTTCACTTTCGCTTCCGGGCCATTTTTCACTCAAAATCCATAGGTGTTAACATAGGAACTTTTTGGCCCATTGGGACAGGGTCGTTAACTCGATCTGAAAAGTTGTTTTCTCGTTTTAGTATCATACCATATCCACTAAAGATTGTCCTAAGCTTAAAATATGGAAGAAAAAATACATTTACTCGTGTCGAAAAGACTTCACAACCTCAACCCTTACGAAAAGACCCTCGTGGAGGCACCCGAATGACTATGTGAAAAACCTTTGTTTCTTTCGATGTTTTTCGACGAACCTTTAAGGAAACGCTCAAGTTTAGGAGTCTTACACATATAAATGGTTAAAATACGAATTTTTTTCACTTTCGCTTCCGGGCCATTTTTCACTCAAAATCCATAGGTGTTAACATAGGAACTTTTTTGCCCATTGGGACAGGGTCGTTAACTCGATCTGAAAAGTTGTTTTCTCGTTTTAGTATCATACCATATCCACTAAAGATTGTCCTAAGCTTAAAATATGGAAGAAAAAAAACATTTACTCGTGTCGAAAAGACTTCACAACCTCAACCCTTACGAAAAGACCCTCGTGGAGGCACCCGAATGACTATGTGAAAAACCTTTGTTTCTTTCGATGTTTTTCGACGAACCTTTAAGGAAACGCTCAAGTTTAGGAGTCTTACACATATAAATGGTTAAAATACGAATTTTTTTCACTTACGCTTCCAGGCCATGTTGCACTCAAATTCCATAGGTGTTAACATAGGAACTTTTTTCCCCTTTGAGACAGGGTCGTTAACTCGATCTGAAAAGTTGTTTTCTCGTTTTAGAATCATACCATATCCACTAAAGATTGTCCTAAGCTTAAAATATGGAAGAAAAAAACATTTACTCGTGTCGAAAAGACTTCACAACCTCAACCCTTACGAAAAGACCCTCGTGGAGGCACCCGAATCACTATCCGAAAAACCTTTGTTTCTTTCGATGTTTTTCGACGAATCTGTAAGGAAACGCTCAAGTTTACGACTCTTAAAAATATAAATGGTTAAAATACGAATTTTTTTCACTTTCGCTTCCGGGCCATTTTATACCCAAATTCCATAGGTGTTAACATAGGAACTTTTTTCCCCTTTGAGACAGGGTCGTTAACTCGATCTGAAAAGTTGTTTTCTCGTTTTAGAATCATACCATATCCACTAACGATTGTCCTAAGCTTAAAATATGGAAGAAAAAAAACATTTACTCGTGTCGAAAAGACTTCACAACCTCAACCCTTCGAAAAGACCCTCGTGGAGGCACCCGAATCACTATATGAAAAACCTTTGTTTCTTTCGATGTTTTTCGACGAATCTGTAAGGAAACGCTCAAGTTTATGACTCTTACACATATAAATGGTTAAAATACAAATTTTTTTCACTTACGCTTCCGGGCCATGTTGCACTCAAATTCCATAGGTGTTAACATAGGAACTTTTTTCCCCTTTGAGACAGGGTCGTTAACTCGATCTGAAAAGTTGTTTTCTCATTTTAGAATCATACCATATCCACTAAAGATTGTCCTAAGCTTAAAATATGGAAGAAAAAAAAATATTTACTCGTATCGAAAAGACTTCACAACCTCAACCCTTACGAAAAGACCCTCGTGGAGGCACCCGAATCACTATCTGAAAAACCTTTGTTTCTTTCGCTGTTTTTCGACGAATCTGTAAGGAAACGCTCAAGTTTACGACTCTTAAAAATATAAATGGTTAAAATATGAATTTTTTTCACTTTCGCTTCCGGGCCATTTTGCACCCAAATTCCAAAGGTGTTAACAAAGGAACATTTTTCCCCTTTGAGACAGGGTCGTTAACTCGATCTGAAAAGTTGTTTTCTCGTTTTAGAATCATACCATATCCACTAAAGATTGTCCTAAGTTTAAAATATGGAAGAAAAAAAACATTTACTCGTGTCGAAAAGACTTCACAACCTCAACCCTTACGAAAAGACCCTCGTGGAGGCACCCGAATGACTATGTGAAAAACCTTTGTTTCTTTCGATGTTTTTCGACGAACCTTTAAGGAAACGCTCAAGTTTATGACTCTTACACATATAAATGGTTAAAATACGAATTTTTTTCACTTACGCTTCCGGGCCATGTTGCACTCAAATTCCATAGGTGTTAACATAGGAACTTTTTTCCCCTTTGAGACAGGGTCGTTAACTCGATCTGAAAAGTTGTTTTCTCGTTTTAGAATCATACCATATCCACTAAAGATTGTCCTAAGCTTAAAATATGGAAGAAAAAAACATTTACTCGTGTCGAAAAGACTTCACAACCTCAACCCTTACGAAAAGACCCTCGTGGAGGCACCCGAATCACTATCCGAAAAACCTTTGTTTCTTTCGATGTTTTTCGACGAATCTGTAAGGAAACGCTCAAGTTTACGACTCTTAAAAATATAAATGGTTAAAATACGAATTTTTTTCACTTTCGCTTCCGGGCCATTTAACACCCAAATTCCATAGGTGTTAACATAGGAACTTTTTTCCCCTTTGAGACAGGGTCGTTAACTCGATCTGAAAAGTTGTTTTCTCGTTTTAGAATCATACCATATCCACTAACGATTGTCCTAAGCTTAAAATATGGAAGAAAAAAAACATTTACTCGTGTCGAAAAGACTTCACAACCTCAACCCTTACGAAAAGACCCTCGTGGAGGCACCCGAATCACTATATGAAAAACCTTTGTTTCTTTCGATGTTTTTCGACGAATCTGTAAGGAAACGCTCAAGTTTATGACTCTTACACATATAAATGGTTAAAATACGAATTTTTTTCACTTACGCTTCCGGGCCATGTTGCACTCAAATTCCATAGGTGTTAACATAGGAACTTTTTTCCCCTTTGAGACAGGGTCGTTAACTCGATCTGAAAAGTTGTTTTCTCATTTTAGAATCATACCATATCCACTAAAGATTGTCCTAAGCTTAAAATATGGAAGAAAAAAAAATATTTACTCGTATCGAAAAGACTTCACAACCTCAACCCTTACGAAAAGACCCTCGTGGAGGCACCCGAATCACTATCTGAAAAACCTTTGTTTCTTTCGATGTTTTTCGACGAATCTGTAAGGAAACGCTCAAGTTTACGACTCTTAAAAATATAAATGGTTAAAATACAAATTTTTTTCACTTTCGCTTCCGGGCCATTTTGCACCCAAATTCCAAAGGTGTTAACAAAGGAACATTTTTCCCCTTTGAGACAGGGTCGTTAACTCGATCTGAAAAGTTGTTTTCTCGTTTTAGAATCATACCATATCCACTAAAGATTGTCCTAAGTTTAAAATATGGAAGAAAAAAAACATTTACTCGTGTCGAAAAGACTTCACAACCTCGACCCTTACGAAAAGACCCTTGTGGAGGCACCCGAATCACTATCTGAAAAACCTTTGTTTCTTTCGATGTTTTTCGACGAATCTGTAAGGAAACGCTCAAGTTTATGACTCTTACACATATAAATGGTTAAAATACGAATTTTTTTCACTTACGCTTCCGGGCCATGTTGCACTCAAATTCCATAGGTGTTAACATAGGAACTTTTTTCCCCTTTGAGACAGGGTCGTTAACTCGATCTGAAAAGTTGTTTTCTCGTTTTAGAATCATACCATATCCACTAACGATTGTCCTAAGCTTAAAATATGGAAGAAAAAAAACATTTACTCGTGTCGAAAAGACTTCACAACCTCAACCCTTACGAAAAGACCCTCGTGGAGGCACCCGAATCACTATATGAAAAACCTTTGTTTCTTTCGATGTTTTTCGACGAATCTGTAAGGAAACGCTCAAGTTTATGACTCTTACACATATAAATGGTTAAAATACAAATTTTTTTCACTTACGCTTCCGGGCCATGTTGCACTCAAATTCCATAGGTGTTAACATAGGAACTTTTTTCCCCTTTGAGACAGGGTCGTTAACTCGATCTGAAAAGTTGTTTTCTCATTTTAGAATCATACCATATCCACTAAAGATTGTCCTAAGCTTAAAATATGGAAGAAAAAAAACATTTACTCGTATCGAAAAGACTTCACAACCTCAACCCTTACGAAAAGACCCTCGTGGAGGCACCCGAATCACTATCTGAAAAACCTTTGTTTCTTTCGATGTTTTTCGACGAATCTGTAAGAAAACGCTCAAGTTTATGACTCTTACACATATAAATGGTTAAAATACGAATTTTTTTCACTTACGCTTCCGGGCCATGTTGCACTCAAATTCCATAGGTGTTGACATAGGAACTTTTTTCCCCTTTGAGACAGGGTCGTTAACTCGATCTGAAAAGTTGTTTTCTCGTTTAGAATCGTACCATATCCACTAAAGATTGTCCTAAGCTTAAAATATGGAAGAAAAAAACATTTACTCGTGTAGAAAAGACTTCACAACCTCAACCCTTACGAAAAGACCCTCGTGGAGGCACCCGAATCACTATCTAAAAAACCTTTGTTTCTTTCGATGTTTTTCGACGAATCTGTAAGGAAACGCTCAAGTTTACGACTCTTAAAAATATAAATGGTTAAAATACGAATCTTTTTCACTTTTGCTTCCTGGCCATTTTACACACAAATTCCATAGGTGTTAACCTAGGAACTTTTTTCCCCTTTGAGACAGGGTCGTTAACTCGATCTGAAAAGTTGTTTTCTCATTTTAGAATCATACCATATCCACTAAAGATTGTCCTAAGCTTAAAATATGGAAGAAAAAAAAATATTTACTCGTATCGAAAAGACTTCACAACCTCAACCCTTACGAAAAGACCCTCGTGGAGGCACCCGAATCACTATCTGAAAAACCTTTGTTTCTTTCGATGTTTTTCGACGAATCTGTAAGGAAACGCTCAAGTTTATGACTCTTACACATATAAATGGTTAAAATACGAATTTTTTTCACTTTCGCTTCCGGGCCATTTTGCACTCAAATTCCATAGGTGTTAACATATGAACTTTTTTCCCCTTTGAGACAGGGTCTTTTACTCGTGTCGAAAAGACTTCACAACCTCAACCCTTACGAAAATACCCTCGTGGAGGCACCCGAATCACTATCTGAAAAACCTTTGTTTCTTTCGATGTTTTTCGACGAATCTGTAAGGAAACGCTCAAGTTTACGACTCTTAAAAATATAAATGGTTAAAATACGAATTTTTTTCACTTTCGCTTCCGGGCCATTTTGCACCCAAATTCCATAGGTGTTAACATAGGAACTTTTTTCCCCTTTGAGACAGGGTCGTTAACTCGATCTGAAAAGTTGTTTTCTCGTTTTAGAATCATACCATATCCACTAAAGATTGTCCTAAGCTTAAAATATGGAAGAAAAAAAATATTTACTCGTGTCGAAAAGACTTCACAACCTCAACCCTTACGAAAAGACCCTCGTGGAGGCACTCGAATCACTATCTGAAAAACCTTTGTTTCTTTCGATGTTTTTCGACGAATCTGTAAGGAAACGCTCAAGTTTATGACTCTTACACATATAAATGGTTAAAATACGAATTTTTTTCACTTACGCTTCCGGGCCATGTTGCACTCAAATTCCATAGGTGTTAACATAGGAACTTTTTTCCCCTTTGAGACAGGGTCGTTAACTCGATCTGAAAAGTTGTTTTCTCATTTTAGAATCATACCATATCCACTAAAGATTGTCCTAAGCTTAAAATATGGAAGAAAAAAAACATTTACTCGTGTCGAAAAGACTTCACAACCTCAACCCTTACGAAAAGACCCTCGTGGAGGCACTCGAATCACTATCTGAAAAACCTTTGTTTCTTTCGATGTTTTTCGACGAATCTGTAAGGAAACGCTCAAGTTCACGACTCTTAAAAATATAAATGGTTAAAATATGAATTTTTTTCACTTTTGCTTCCGGGCCATTTTACACACAAATTCCATAGGTGTTAACCTAGGAACTTTTTTCCCCTTTGAGAGATGGTCGTTAACTCGATCTGAAAAGTTGTTTTCAAATTTTAGAATCATACCATATCCACTAAAGATTGTCCTAAGCTTAAAATATGGAAGAAAAAAAAACATTTACTCGTATCGAAAAGACTTCACAACCTCAACCCTTACGAAAAGACCCTCGTGGAGGCACCCGAATCACTATATGAAAAACCTTTGTTTCTTTCGATGTTTTTCGACGAATCTGTAAGGAAACGCTCAAGTTTATGACTCTTACACATATAAATGGTTAAAATACGAATTTTTTTCACTTACGCTTCCGGGCCATGTTGCACTCAAATTCCATAGGTGTTAACATAGGAACTTTTTTCCCCTTTGAGACAGGGTCGTTAACTCGATCTGAAAAGTTGTTTTCTCATTTTAGAATCATACCATATCAACTAAAGATTGTCCTAAGATTAAAATATGGAAGAAAAAAAAATATTTACTCGTATCGAAAAGACTTCACAACCTCAACCCTTACGAAAAGACCCTCGTGGAGGCACCCGAATCACTATCTGAAAAACCTTTGTTTCTTTCGATGTTTTTCGACGAATCTGTAAGGAAACGCTCAAGTTTACGACTCTTAAAAATATAAATGGTTAAAATACGAATTTTTTTCACTTTCGCTTCCGGGCCATTTTGCACCCCAATTCCATAGGTGTTAACAAAGGAACATTTTTCCCCTTTGAGACAGGGTCGTTAACACGATTTGAAAAGTTGTTTTCTCATTTTAGAATCATACCATATCCACTAAAGATTGTCCTAAGCTTAAAATATGGAAGAAAAAAAAATATTTACTCGTATCGAAAAGACTTCACAACCTCAACCCTTACGAAAAGACCCTCGTGGAGGCACCCGAATCACTATCTGAAAAACCTTTGTTTCTTTCGATGTTTTTCGACGAATCTGTAAGGAAACGCTCAAGTTTATGACTCTTACACATATAAATGGTTAAAATACGAATTTTTTTCACTTTCGCTTCCGGGCCATTTTGCACTCAAATTCCATAGGTGTTAACATAGGAACTTTTTTCCCCTTTGAGACAGGGTCGTTAACTCGATCTGAAAAGTTGTTTTCTCGTTTTAGAATCATACCATATCCACTAAAGATTGTCCTAAGCTTAAAATATGGAAGAAAAAAAACATTTACTCGTGTCGAAAAGACTTCACAACCTCAACCCTTACGAAAAGACCCTCGTGGAGGCACTCGAATCACTATCTGAAAAACCTTTGTTTCTTTCGATGTTTTTCGACGAATCTTAAGGAAACGCTCAAGTTTACGACTCTTAAAAATATAAATGGTTAAAATACGAATTTTTTTCACTTTTGCTTCCGGGCCATTTTACACAAAAATTCCATAGGTGTTAACCTAGGAACTTTTTTCCCCTTTGAGACAGGGTCGTTAACTCGATCTGAAAAGTTGTTTTCAAATTTTAGAATCATACCATATCCACTAAAGATTGTCCTAAGCTTAAAATATGGAAGAAAAAAAAATATTTACTCGTATCGAAAAGACTTCACAACCTCAACCCTTACGAAAAGACCCTCGTGGAGGCACCCGAATCACTATCTGAAAAACCTTTGTTTCTTTCGATGTTTTTCGACGAATCTGTAAGGAAACGCTCAAGTTTACGACTCTTAAAAATATAAATGGTTAAAATACGAATTTTTTTCACTTTCGCTTCCGGGCCATTTTGCACCCCAATTCCATAGGTGTTAACAAAGGAACATTTTTCCCCTTTGAGACAGGGTCGTTAACACGATCTGAAAAGTTGTTTTCTCATTTTAGAATCATACCATATCCACTAAAGATTGTCCTAAGCTTAAAATATGGAAGAAAAAAAAATATTTACTCGTATCGAAAAGACTTCACAACCTCAACCCTTACGAAAAGACCCTCGTGGAGGCACCCGAATCACTATCTGAAAAACCTTTGTTTCTTTCGATGTTTTTCGACGAATCTGTAAGGAAACGCTCAAGTTTATGACTCTTACACATATAAATGGTTAAAATACGAATTTTTTTCACTTTCGCTTCCGGGCCATTTTGCACTCAAATTCCATAGGTGTTAACATAGGAACTTTTTTCCCCTTTGAGACAGGGTCGTTAACTCGATCTGAAAAGTTGTTTTCTCGTTTTAGAATCATACCATATCCACTAAAGATTGTCCTAAGCTTAAAATATGGAAGAAAAAAAACATTTACTCGTGTCGAAAAGACTTCACAACCTCAACCCTTACGAAAAGACCCTCGTGGAGGCACCCGAATCACTATATGAAAAACCTTTGTTTCTTTCGATGTTTTTCGACGAATCTTTAAGGAAACGCTCAAGTTTATGACTCTTACACATATAAATGGTTAAAATACGAATTTTTTTCACTTACTCTTCCGGGCCATGTAGCACTCAAATTCCATAGGTTAACCATAGGAACTTTTTTCCCCTTTGAGACAGGGTCGTTAACTCGATCCGAAAAGTTATTTTCTCGTTTTAGAATCATACCATATCCACTAAAGATTGTCCTAAGCTTAAAATATGGAAGAAAAAAAACATTTACTCGTGTCGAAAAGACTTCACAACCTCAACCCTTACGAAAAGACCCTCGTGGAGGCACTCGAATCACTATCTGAAAAACCTTTGTTTCTTTCGATGTTTTTCGACGAATCTGTAAGGAAACGCTCAAGTTTACGACTCTTAAAAATATAAATGGTTAAAATACGAATTTTTTTCACTTTCGCTTCCGGGCCATTTTGCACCCAAATTCCAAAGGTGTTAACAAAGGAACATTTTTCCCCTTTGAGACAGGGTCGTTAACTCGATCTGAAGAGTTGTTTTCTCGTTTTAGAATCATACCATATCCACTAAAGATTGTCCTAAGCTTAAAATATGGAAGAAAAAAAACATTTACTCGTGTCGAAAAGACTTCACAACCTCAACCCTTACGAAAAGACCCTCGTGGAGGCACTCGAATCACTATCTGAAAAACCTTTGTTTCTTTCGATGTTTTTCGACGAATCTGTAAGGAAACGCTCAAGTTTACGACTCTTAAAAATATAAATGGTTAAAATACGAATTTTTTTCACTTTTGCTTCCGGGCCATTTTACACACAAATTCCATAGGTGTTAACCTAGGAACTTTTTTCCCCTTTGAGACAGGGTCGTTAACTCGATCTGAAAAGTTGTTTTCAAATTTTAGAATCATACCATATCCACTAAAGATTGTCCTAAGCTTAAAATATGGAAGAAAAAAAAATATTTACTCGTATCGAAAAGACTTCACAACCTCAACACTTACGAAAAGACCCTCGTGGAGGCACCCGAATCACTATCTGAAAAACCTTTGTTTCTTTCGATGTTTTTCGACGAATCTGTAAGGAAACGCTCAAGTTTACGACTCTTAAAAATATAAATGGTTAAAATACGAATTTTTTTCACTTTCGCTTCCGGGCCATTTTGCACCCAAATTCCAAAGGTGTTAACAAAGGAACATTTTTCCCCTTTGAGACAGGGTCGTTAACTCGATCTGAAGAGTTGTTTCCTCGTTTTAGAATCATACCATATCCACTAAAGATTGTCCTAAGCTTAAAATATGGAAGAAAAAAAACATTTACTCGTGTCGAAAAGACTTCACAACCTCAACCCTTACGAAAAGACCCTCGTGGAGGCACCCGAATCACTATATGAAAAACCTTTGTTTCTTTCGATGTTTTTCGACGAATCTTTAAGGAAACGCTCAAGTTTATGACTCTTACACATATAAATGGTTAAAATACGAATTTTTTTCACTTACTCTTCCGGGCCATGTTGCACTCAAATTCCATAGGTGTTAACATAGGAACTTTTTTCCCCTTTGAGACAGGGTCGTTAACTCGATCCGAAAAGTTATTTTCTCGTTTTAGAATCATACCATATCCACTAAAGATTGTCCTAAGCTTAAAATATGGAAGAAAAAAAACATTTACTCGTGTCGAAAAGACTTCACAACCTCAACCCTTACGAAAAGACCCTCGTGGAGGCACTCGAATCACTATCTGAAAAACCTTTGTTTCTTTCGATGTTTTTCGACGAATCTGTAAGGAAACGCTCAAGTTTACGACTCTTAAAAATATAAATGGTTAAAATACGAATTTTTTTCACTTTCGCTTCCGGGCCATTTTGCACCCAAATTCCAAAGGTGTTAACAAAGGAACATTTTTCCCCTTTGAGACAGGGTCGTTAACTCGATCTGAAGAGTTGTTTTCTCGTTTTAGAATCATACCATATCCACTAAAGATTGTCCTAAGCTTAAAATATGGAAGAAAAAAAACATTTACTCGTGTCGAAAAGACTTCACAACCTCAACCCTTACGAAAAGACCCTCGTGGAGGCACCCGAATCACTATCTGAAAAACCTTTGTTTCTTTCGATGTTTTTCGACGAATCTGTAAGGAAACGCTCAAGTTTACGACTCTTAAAAATATAAATGGTTAAAATACGAATTTTTTTCACTTTCGCTTCCGGGCCATTTTGCACCCAAATTCCAAAGGTGTTAACAAAGGAACATTTTTCCCCTTTGAGACAGGGTCGTTAACTCGATCTGAAGAGTTGTTTTCTCGTTTTAGAATCATACCATATCCACTAAAGATTGTCCTAAGCTTAAAATATGGAAGAAAAAAAACATTTACTCGTGTCGAAAAGACTTCACAACCTCAACCCTTACGAAAAGACCCTCGTGGAGGCACCCGAATCACTATCTGAAAAACCTTTGTTTCTTTCGATGTTTTTCGACGAATCTGTAAGGAAACGCTCAAGTTTACGACTCTTAAAAATATAAATGGTTAAAATACGAATTTTTTTCACTTTCGCTTCCGGGCCATTTTGCACCCAAATTCCAAAGGTGTTAACAAAGGAACATTTTTCCCCTTTGAGACAGGGTCGTTAACTCGATCTGAAGAGTTGTTTTCTCGTTTTAGAATCATACCATATCCACTAAAGATTGTCCTAAGCTTAAAATATGGAAGAAAAAAAACATTTACTCGTGTCGAAAAGACTTCACAACCTCAACCCTTACGAAAAGACCCTCGTGGAGGCACCCGAATCACTATCTGAAAAACCTTTGTTTCTTTCGATGTTTTTCGACGAATCTGTAAGGAAACGCTCAAGTTTACGACTCTTAAAAATATAAATGGTTAAAATACGAATTTTTTTCACTTTCGCTTCCGGGCCATTTTGCACCCAAATTCCAAAGGTGTTAACAAAGGAACATTTTTCCCCTTTGAGACAGGGTCGTTAACTCGATCTGAAGAGTTGTTTTCTCGTTTTAGAATCATACCATATCCACTAAAGATTGTCCTAAGCTTAAAATATGGAAGAAAAAAAACATTTACTCGTGTCGAAAAGACTTCACAACCTCAACCCTTACGAAAAGACCCTCGTGGAGGCACTCGAATCACTATCTGAAAAACCTTTGTTTCTTTCGATGTTTTTCGACGAATCTGTAAGGAAACGCTCAAGTTTACGACTCTTAAAAATATAAATGGTTAAAATACGAATTTTTTTCACTTTTGCTTCCGGGCCATTTTACACACAAATTCCATAGGTGTTAACCTAGGAACTTTTTTCCCCTTTGAGACAGGGTCGTTAACTCGATCTGAAAAGTTGTTTTCAAATTTTAGAATCATACCATATCCACTAAAGATTGTCCTAAGCTTAAAATATGGAAGAAAAAAAAATATTTACTCGTATCGAAAAGACTTCACAACCTCAACCCTTACGAAAAGACCCTCGTGGAGGCACCCGAATCACTATCTGAAAAACCTTTGTTTCTTTCGATGTTTTTCGACGAATCTGTAAGGAAACGCTCAAGTTTATGACTCTTACACATATAAATGGTTAAAATACGAATTTTTTTCACTTACGCTTCCGGGCCATGTTGCACTCAAATTCCATAGGTGTTAACATAGAAACTTTTTTCCCCTTTGAGACAGGGTCGTTAACTCGATCTGAAAAGTTGTTTTCTCGTTTTAGAATCATACCATATCCACTAAAGATTGTCCTAAGCTTAAAATATGGAAGAAAAAAAACATTTACTCGTGTCGAAAAGACTTCACAACCTCAACCCTTACGAAAAGACCCTCGTGGAGGCACCCGAATCACTATATGAAAAACCTTTGTTTCTTTCGATGTTTTTCGACGAATCTTTAAGGAAACGCTCAAGTTTATGACTCTTACACATATAAATGGTTAAAATACGAATTTTTTTCACTTACTCTTCCGGGCCATGTTGCACTCAAATTCCATAGGTGTTAACATAGGAACTTTTTTCCCCTTTGAGACAGGGTCGTTAACTCGATCCGAAAAGTTATTTTCTCGTTTTAGAATCATACCATATCCACTAAAGATTGTCCTAAGCTTAAAATATGGAAGAAAAAAAACATTTACTCGTGTCGAAAAGACTTCACAACCTCAACCCTTACGAAAAGACCCTCGTGGAGGCACTCGAATCACTATCTGAAAAACCTTTGTTTCTTTCGATGTTTTTCGACGAATCTGTAAGGAAACGCTCAAGTTTACGACTCTTAAAAATATAAATGGTTAAAATACGAATTTTTTTCACTTTCGCTTCCGGGCCATTTTGCACCCAAATTCCAAAGGTGTTAACAAAGGAACATTTTTCCCCTTTGAGACAGGGTCGTTAACTCGATCTGAAGAGTTGTTTTCTCGTTTTAGAATCATACCATATCCACTAAAGATTGTCCTAAGCTTAAAATATGGAAGAAAAAAAACATTTACTCGTGTCGAAAAGACTTCACAACCTCAACCCTTACGAAAAGACCCTCGTGGAGGCACCCGAATCACTATCTGAAAAACCTTTGTTTCTTTCGATGTTTTTCGACGAATCTGTAAGGAAACGCTCAAGTTTACGACTCTTAAAAATATAAATGGTTAAAATACGAATTTTTTTCACTTTCGCTTCCGGGCCATTTTGCACCCAAATTCCAAAGGTGTTAACAAAGGAACATTTTTCCCCTTTGAGACAGGGTCGTTAACTCGATCTGAAGAGTTGTTTCCTCGTTTTAGAATCATACCATATCCACTAAAGATTGTCCTAAGCTTAAAATATGGAAGAAAAAAAACATTTACTCGTGTCGAAAAGACATCACAACCTCAACCCTTACGAAAAGACCCTCGTGGAGGCACCCGAATCACTATATGAAAAACCTTTGTTTCTTTCGATGTTTTTCGACGAATCTTTAAGGAAACGCTCAAGTTTATGACTCTTACACATATAAATGGTTAAAATACGAATTTTTTTCACTTACTCTTCCGGGCCATGTTGCACTCAAATTCCATAGGTGTTAACATAGGAACTTTTTTCCCCTTTGAGACAGGGTCGTTAACTCGATCCGAAAAGTTATTTTCTCGTTTTAGAATCATACCATATCCACTAAAGATTGTCCTAAGCTTAAAATATGGAAGAAAAAAAACATTTACTCGTGTCGAAAAGACTTCACAACCTCAACCCTTACGAAAAGACCCTCGTGGAGGCACTCGAATCACTATCTGAAAAACCTTTGTTTCTTTCGATGTTTTTCGACGAATCTGTAAGGAAACGCTCAAGTTTACGACTCTTAAAAATATAAATGGTTAAAATACGAATTTTTTTCACTTTCGCTTCCGGGCCATTTTGCACCCAAATTCCAAAGGTGTTAACAAAGGAACATTTTTCCCCTTTGAGACAGGGTCGTTAACTCGATCTGAAGAGTTGTTTTCTCGTTTTAGAATCATACCATATCCACTAAAGATTGTCCTAAGCTTAAAATATGGAAGAAAAAAAACATTTACTCGTGTCGAAAAGACTTCACAACCTCAACCCTTACGAAAAGACCCTCGTGGAGGCACCCGAATCACTATCTGAAAAACCTTTGTTTCTTTCGATGTTTTTCGACGAATCTGTAAGGAAACGCTCAAGTTTACGACTCTTAAAAATATAAATGGTTAAAATACGAATTTTTTTCACTTTCGCTTCCGGGCCATTTTGCACCCAAATTCCAAAGGTGTTAACAAAGGAACATTTTTCCCCTTTGAGACAGGGTCGTTAACTCGATCTGAAGAGTTGTTTTCTCGTTTTAGAATCATACCATATCCACTAAAGATTGTCCTAAGCTTAAAATATGGAAGAAAAAAAACATTTACTCGTGTCGAAAAGACTTCACAACCTCAACCCTTACGAAAAGACCCTCGTGGAGGCACTCGAATCACTATCTGAAAAACCTTTGTTTCTTTCGATGTTTTTCGACGAATCTGTAAGGAAACGCTCAAGTTTACGACTCTTAAAAATATAAATGGTTAAAATACGAATTTTTTTCACTTTTGCTTCCGGAACAATTTACACACAAATTCCATAGGTGTTAACCTAGGAACTTTTTTCCCCTTTGAGACAGGGTCGTTAACTCGATCTGAAAAGTTGTTTTCAAATTTTAGAATCATACCATATCCACTAAAGATTGTCCTAAGCTTAAAATATGGAAGAAAAAAAAATATTTACTCGTATCGAAAAGACTTCACAACCTCAACCCTTACGAAAAGACCCTCGTGGAGGCACCCGAATCACTATCTGAAAAACCTTTGTTTCTTTCGATGTTTTTCGACGAATCTGTAAGGAAACGCTCAAGTTTATGACTCTTACACATATAAATGGTTAAAATACGAATTTTTTTCACTTACGCTTCCGGGCCATGTTGCACTCAAATTCCATAGGTGTTAACATAGAAACTTTTTTCCCCTTTGAGACAGGGTCGTTAACTCGATCTGAAAAGTTGTTTTCTCGTTTTAGAATCATACCATATCCACTAAAGATTGTCCTAAGCTTAAAATATGGAAGAAAAAAAACATTTACTCGTGTCGAAAAGACTTCACAACCTCAACCCTTACGAAAAGACCCTCGTGGAGGCACCCGAATCACTATATGAAAAACCTTTGTTTCTTTCGATGTTTTTCGACGAATCTTTAAGGAAACGCTCAAGTTTATGACTCTTACACATATAAATGGTTAAAATACGAATTTTTTTCACTTACTCTTCCGGGCCATGTTGCACTCAAATTCCATAGGTGTTAACATAGGAACTTTTTTCCCCTTTGAGACAGGGTCGTTAACTCGATCCGAAAAGTTATTTTCTCGTTTTAGAATCATACCATATCCACTAAAGATTGTCCTAAGCTTAAAATATGGAAGAAAAAAAACATTTACTCGTGTCGAAAAGACTTCACAACCTCAACCCTTACGAAAAGACCCTCGTGGAGGCACTCGAATCACTATCTGAAAAACCTTTGTTTCTTTCGATGTTTTTCGACGAATCTGTAAGGAAACGCTCAAGTTTACGACTCTTAAAAATATAAATGGTTAAAATACGAATTTTTTTCACTTTCGCTTCCGGGCCATTTTGCACCCAAATTCCAAAGGTGTTAACAAAGGAACATTTTTCCCCTTTGAGACAGGGTCGTTAACTCGATCTGAAAAGTTGTTTTCTCGTTTTAGAATCATACCATATCCACTAAAGATTGTCCTAAGCTTAAAATATGGAAGAAAAAAAACATTTACTCGTGTCGAAAAGACTTCACAACCTCAACCCTTACGAAAAGACCCTCGTGGAGGCACCCGAATCACTATCTGAAAAACCTTTGTTTCTTTCGATGTTTTTCGACGAATCTGTAAGGAAACGCTCAAGTTTACGACTCTTAAAAATATAAATGGTTAAAATACGAATTTTTTTCACTTTCGCTTCCGGGCCATTTTGCACCCAAATTCCAAAGGTGTTAACAAAGGAACATTTTTCCCCTTTGAGACAGGGTCGTTAACTCGATCTGAAGAGTTGTTTCCTCGTTTTAGAATCATACCATATCCACTAAAGATTGTCCTAAGCTTAAAATATGGAAGAAAAAAAACATTTACTCGTGTCGAAAAGACTTCACAACCTCAACCCTTACGAAAAGACCCTCGTGGAGGCACTCGAATCACTATCTGAAAAACCTTTGTTTCTTTCGATGTTTTTCGACGAATCTGTAAGGAAACGCTCAAGTTTACGACTCTTAAAAATATAAATGGTTAAAATACGAATTTTTTTCACTTTTGCTTCCGGGCCATTTTACACACAAATTCCATAGGTGTTAACCTAGGAACTTTTTTCCCCTTTGAGACAGGGTCGTTAACTCGATCTGAAAAGTTGTTTTCAAATTTTAGAATCATACCATATCCACTAAAGATTGTCCTAAGCTTAAAATATGGAAGAAAAAAAAATATTTACTCGTATCGAAAAGACTTCACAACCTCAACCCTTACGAAAAGACCCTCGTGGAGGCACCCGAATCACTATCTGAAAAACCTTTGTTTCTTTCGATGTTTTTCGACGAATCTGTAAGGAAACGCTCAAGTTTATGACTCTTACACATATAAATGGTTAAAATACGAATTTTTTTCACTTTCGCTTCCGGGCCATTTTGCACTCAAATTCCATAGGTGTTAACATAGGAACTTTTTTCCCCTTTGAGACAGGGTCGTTAACTCGATCTGAAAAGTTGTTTTCTCGTTTTAGAATCATACCATATCCACTAAAGATTGTCCTAAGCTTAAAATATGGAAGAAAAAAAACATTTACTCGTGTCGAAAAGACTTCACAACCTCAACCCTTACGAAAAGACCCTCGTGGAGGCACCCGAATCACTATATGAAAAACCTTTGTTTCTTTCGATGTTTTTCGACGAATCTTTAAGGAAACGCTCAAGTTTATGACTCTTACACATATAAATGGTTAAAATACGAATTTTTTTCACTTACTCTTCCGGGCCATGTTGCACTCAAATTCCATAGGTGTTAACATAGGAACTTTTTTCCCCTTTGAGACAGGGTCGTTAACTCGATCCGAAAAGTTATTTTCTCGTTTTAGAATCATACCATATCCACTAAAGATTGTCCTAAGCTTAAAATATGGAAGAAAAAAAACATTTACTCGTGTCGAAAAGACTTCACAACCTCAACCCTTACGAAAAGACCCTCGTGGAGGCACCCGAATCACTATCTGAAAAACCTTTGTTTCTTTCGATGTTTTTCGACGAATCTTTAAGGAAACGCTCAAGTTTATGACTCTTACACATATAAATGGTTAAAATACGAATTTTTTTCACTTACTCTTCCGGGCCATGTTGCACTCAAATTCCATAGGTGTTAACATAGGAACTTTTTTCCCCTTTGAGACAGGGTCGTTAACTCGATCTGAAAAGTTGTTTTCTCGTTTTAGAATCATACCATATCCACTAAAGATTGTCCTAAGCTTAAAATATGGAAGAAAAAAAACATTTACTCGTGTCGAAAAGACTTCACAACCTCAACCCTTACGAAAAGACCCTCGTGGAGGCACTCGAATCACTATCTGAAAAACCTTTGTTTCTTTCGATGTTTTTCGACGAATCTGTAAGGAAACGCTCAAGTTTATGACTCTTACACATATAAATGGTTAAAATACGAATTTTTTTCACTTACGCTTCCGGGCCATGTTGCACTCAAATTCCATAGGTGTGAACATAGGAACTTTTTTCCCCTTTGAGACAGGGTCGTTAACTCGATCTGAAAAGTTGTTTTCTCATTTTAGAATCATACCATATCCACTAAAGATTGTCCTAAGCTTAAAATATGGAAGAAAAAAAACATTTACTCGTGTCGAAAAGACTTCACAACCTCAACCCTTACGAAAAGACCCTCGTGGAGGCACTCGAATCACTATCTGAAAAACCTTTGTTTCTTTCGATGTTTTTCGACGAATCTGTAAGGAAACGCTCAAGTTTACGACTCTTAAAAATATAAATGGTTAAAATACGAATTTTTTTCACTTTTGCTTCCGGGCCATTTTACACACAAATTCCATAGGTGTTAACCTAGGAACTTTTTTCCCCTTTGAGACAGGGTCGTTAACTCGATCTGAAAAGTTGTTTTCTCGTTTTAGAATCATACCATATCCACTAAAGATTGTCCTAAGCTTAAAATATGGAAGAAAAAAAACATTTACTCGTGTCGAAAAGACTTCACAACCTCAACCCTTACGAAAAGACCCTCGTGGAGGCACCCGAATCACTATATGAAAAACCTTTGTTTCTTTCGATGTTTTTCGACGAATCTTTAAGGAAACGCTCAAGTTTATGACTCTTACACATATAAATGGTTAAAATACGAATTTTTTTCACTTACTCTTCCGGGCCATGTTGCACTCAAATTCCATAGGTGTTAACATAGGAACTTTTTTCCCCTTTGAGACAGGGTCGTTAACTCGATCCGAAAAGTTATTTTCTCGTTTTAGAATCATACCATATCCACTAAAGATTGTCCTAAGCTTAAAATATGGAAGAAAAAAAACATTTACTCGTGTCGAAAAGACTTCACAACCTCAACCCTTACGAAAAGACCCTCGTGGAGGCACTCGAATCACTATCTGAAAAACCTTTGTTTCTTTCGATGTTTTTCGACGAATCTGTAAGGAAACGCTCAAGTTTACGACTCTTAAAAATATAAATGGTTAAAATACGAATTTTTTTCACTTTCGCTTCCGGGCCATTTTGCACCCAAATTCCAAAGGTGTTAACAAAGGAACATTTTTCCCCTTTGAGACAGGGTCGTTAACTCGATCTGAAGAGTTGTTTTCTCGTTTTAGAATCATACCATATCCACTAAAGATTGTCCTAAGCTTAAAATATGGAAGAAAAAAAACATTTACTCGTGTCGAAAAGACTTCACAACCTCAACCCTTACGAAAAGACCCTCGTGGAGGCACCCGAATCACTATCTGAAAAACCTTTGTTTCTTTCGATGTTTTTCGACGAATCTGTAAGGAAACGCTCAAGTTTACGACTCTTAAAAATATAAATGGTTAAAATACGAATTTTTTTCACTTTCGCTTCCGGGCCATTTTGCACCCAAATTCCAAAGGTGTTAACAAAGGAACATTTTTCCCCTTTGAGACAGGGTCGTTAACTCGATCTGAAGAGTTGTTTCCTCGTTTTAGAATCATACCATATCCACTAAAGATTGTCCTAAGCTTAAAATATGGAAGAAAAAAAACATTTACTCGTGTCGAAAAGACATCACAACCTCAACCCTTACGAAAAGACCCTCGTGGAGGCACCCGAATCACTATATGAAAAACCTTTGTTTCTTTCGATGTTTTTCGACGAATCTTTAAGGAAACGCTCAAGTTTATGACTCTTACACATATAAATGGTTAAAATACGAATTTTTTTCACTTACTCTTCCGGGCCATGTTGCACTCAAATTCCATAGGTGTTAACATAGGAACTTTTTTCCCCTTTGAGACAGGGTCGTTAACTCGATCCGAAAAGTTATTTTCTCGTTTTAGAATCATACCATATCCACTAAAGATTGTCCTAAGCTTAAAATATGGAAGAAAAAAAACATTTACTCGTGTCGAAAAGACTTCACAACCTCAACCCTTACGAAAAGACCCTCGTGGAGGCACCCGAATCACTATCTGAAAAACCTTTGTTTCTTTCGATGTTTTTCGACGAATCTGTAAGGAAACGCTCAAGTTTACGACTCTTAAAAATATAAATGGTTAAAATACGAATTTTTTTCACTTTCGCTTCCGGGCCATTTTGCACCCAAATTCCAAAGGTGTTAACAAAGGAACATTTTTCCCCTTTGAGACAGGGTCGTTAACTCGATCTGAAGAGTTGTTTTCTCGTTTTAGAATCATACCATATCCACTAAAGATTGTCCTAAGCTTAAAATATGGAAGAAAAAAAACATTTACTCGTGTCGAAAAGACTTCACAACCTCAACCCTTACGAAAAGACCCTCGTGGAGGCACTCGAATCACTATCTGAAAAACCTTTGTTTCTTTCGATGTTTTTCGACGAATCTGTAAGGAAACGCTCAAGTTTACGACTCTTAAAAATATAAATGGTTAAAATACGAATTTTTTTCACTTTTGCTTCCGGAACATTTTACACACAAATTCCATAGGTGTTAACCTAGGAACTTTTTTCCCCTTTGAGACAGGGTCGTTAACTCGATCTGAAAAGTTGTTTTCAAATTTTAGAATCATACCATATCCACTAAAGATTGTCCTAAGCTTAAAATATGGAAGAAAAAAAAATATTTACTCGTATCGAAAAGACTTCACAACCTCAACCCTTACGAAAAGACCCTCGTGGAGGCACCCGAATCACTATCTGAAAAACCTTTGTTTCTTTCGATGTTTTTCGACGAATCTGTAAGGAAACGCTCAAGTTTATGACTCTTACACATATAAATGGTTAAAATACGAATTTTTTTCACTTACGCTTCCGGGCCATGTTGCACTCAAATTCCATAGGTGTTAACATAGAAACTTTTTTCCCCTTTGAGACAGGGTCGTTAACTCGATCTGAAAAGTTGTTTTCTCGTTTTAGAATCATACCATATCCACTAAAGATTGTCCTAAGCTTAAAATATGGAAGAAAAAAAACATTTACTCGTGTCGAAAAGACTTCACAACCTCAACCCTTACGAAAAGACCCTCGTGGAGGCACCCGAATCACTATATGAAAAACCTTTGTTTCTTTCGATGTTTTTCGACGAATCTTTAAGGAAACGCTCAAGTTTATGACTCTTACACATATAAATGGTTAAAATACGAATTTTTTTCACTTACTCTTCCGGGCCATGTTGCACTCAAATTCCATAGGTGTTAACATAGGAACTTTTTTCCCCTTTGAGACAGGGTCGTTAACTCGATCCGAAAAGTTATTTTCTCGTTTTAGAATCATACCATATCCACTAAAGATTGTCCTAAGCTTAAAATATGGAAGAAAAAAAACATTTACTCGTGTCGAAAAGACTTCACAACCTCAACCCTTACGAAAAGACCCTCGTGGAGGCACTCGAATCACTATCTGAAAAACCTTTGTTTCTTTCGATGTTTTTCGACGAATCTGTAAGGAAACGCTCAAGTTTACGACTCTTAAAAATATAAATGGTTAAAATACGAATTTTTTTCACTTTCGCTTCCGGGCCATTTTGCACCCAAATTCCAAAGGTGTTAACAAAGGAACATTTTTCCCCTTTGAGACAGGGTCGTTAACTCGATCTGAAAAGTTGTTTTCTCGTTTTAGAATCATACCATATCCACTAAAGATTGTCCTAAGCTTAAAATATGGAAGAAAAAAAACATTTACTCGTGTCGAAAAGACTTCACAACCTCAACCCTTACGAAAAGACCCTCGTGGAGGCACCCGAATCACTATCTGAAAAACCTTTGTTTCTTTCGATGTTTTTCGACGAATCTGTAAGGAAACGCTCAAGTTTACGACTCTTAAAAATATAAATGGTTAAAATACGAATTTTTTTCACTTTCGCTTCCGGGCCATTTTGCACCCAAATTCCAAAGGTGTTAACAAAGGAACATTTTTCCCCTTTGAGACAGGGTCGTTAACTCGATCTGAAGAGTTGTTTCCTCGTTTTAGAATCATACCATATCCACTAAAGATTGTCCTAAGCTTAAAATATGGAAGAAAAAAAACATTTACTCGTGTCGAAAAGACTTCACAACCTCAACCCTTACGAAAAGACCCTCGTGGAGGCACTCGAATCACTATCTGAAAAACCTTTGTTTCTTTCGATGTTTTTCGACGAATCTGTAAGGAAACGCTCAAGTTTACGACTCTTAAAAATATAAATGGTTAAAATACGAATTTTTTTCACTTTTGCTTCCGGGCCATTTTACACACAAATTCCATAGGTGTTAACCTAGGAACTTTTTTCCCCTTTGAGACAGGGTCGTTAACTCGATCTGAAAAGTTGTTTTCAAATTTTAGAATCATACCATATCCACTAAAGATTGTCCTAAGCTTAAAATATGGAAGAAAAAAAAATATTTACTCGTATCGAAAAGACTTCACAACCTCAACCCTTACGAAAAGACCCTCGTGGAGGCACCCGAATCACTATCTGAAAAACCTTTGTTTCTTTCGATGTTTTTCGACGAATCTGTAAGGAAACGCTCAAGTTTATGACTCTTACACATATAAATGGTTAAAATACGAATTTTTTTCACTTTCGCTTCCGGGCCATTTTGCACTCAAATTCCATAGGTGTTAACATAGGAACTTTTTTCCCCTTTGAGACAGGGTCGTTAACTCGATCTGAAAAGTTGTTTTCTCGTTTTAGAATCATACCATATCCACTAAAGATTGTCCTAAGCTTAAAATATGGAAGAAAAAAAACATTTACTCGTGTCGAAAAGACTTCACAACCTCAACCCTTACGAAAAGACCCTCGTGGAGGCACCCGAATCACTATATGAAAAACCTTTGTTTCTTTCGATGTTTTTCGACGAATCTTTAAGGAAACGCTCAAGTTTATGACTCTTACACATATAAATGGTTAAAATACGAATTTTTTTCACTTACTCTTCCGGGCCATGTTGCACTCAAATTCCATAGGTGTTAACATAGGAACTTTTTTCCCCTTTGAGACAGGGTCGTTAACTCGATCCGAAAAGTTATTTTCTCGTTTTAGAATCATACCATATCCACTAAAGATTGTCCTAAGCTTAAAATATGGAAGAAAAAAAACATTTACTCGTGTCGAAAAGACTTCACAACCTCAACCCTTACGAAAAGACCCTCGTGGAGGCACCCGAATCACTATCTGAAAAACCTTTGTTTCTTTCGATGTTTTTCGACGAATCTTTAAGGAAACGCTCAAGTTTATGACTCTTACACATATAAATGGTTAAAATACGAATTTTTTTCACTTACTCTTCCGGGCCATGTTGCACTCAAATTCCATAGGTGTTAACATAGGAACTTTTTTCCCCTTTGAGACAGGGTCGTTAACTCGATCTGAAAAGTTGTTTTCTCGTTTTAGAATCATACCATATCCACTAAAGATTGTCCTAAGCTTAAAATATGGAAGAAAAAAAACATTTACTCGTGTCGAAAAGACTTCACAACCTCAACCCTTACGAAAAGACCCTCGTGGAGGCACTCGAATCACTATCTGAAAAACCTTTGTTTCTTTCGATGTTTTTCGACGAATCTGTAAGGAAACGCTCAAGTTTATGACTCTTACACATATAAATGGTTAAAATACGAATTTTTTTCACTTACGCTTCCGGGCCATGTTGCACTCAAATTCCATAGGTGTGAACATAGGAACTTTTTTCCCCTTTGAGACAGGGTCGTTAACTCGATCTGAAAAGTTGTTTTCTCATTTTAGAATCATACCATATCCACTAAAGATTGTCCTAAGCTTAAAATATGGAAGAAAAAAAACATTTACTCGTGTCGAAAAGACTTCACAACCTCAACCCTTACGAAAAGACCCTCGTGGAGGCACTCGAATCACTATCTGAAAAACCTTTGTTTCTTTCGATGTTTTTCGACGAATCTGTAAGGAAACGCTCAAGTTTACGACTCTTAAAAATATAAATGGTTAAAATACGAATTTTTTTCACTTTTGCTTCCGGGCCATTTTACACACAAATTCCATAGGTGTTAACCTAGGAACTTTTTTCCCCTTTGAGACAGGGTCGTTAACTCGATCTGAAAAGTTGTTTTCAAATTTTAGAATCATACCATATCCACTAAAGATTGTCCTAAGCTTAAAATATGGAAGAAAAAAAAATATTTACTCGTATCGAAAAGACTTCACAACCTCAACCCTTACGAAAAGACCCTAGTGGAGGCACCCGAATCACTATCTGAAAAACCTTTGTTTCTTTCGATGTTTTTCGACGAATATGTAAGGAAACGCTCAAGTTTATGACTCTTACACATATAAATGGTTAAAATACGAATTTTTTTCACTTTCGCTTCCGGGCCATTTTGCACTCAAATTCCATAGGTGTTAACATAGGAACTTTTTTCCCCTTTGAGACAGGGTCGTTAACTCGATCTGAAAAGTTGTTTTCTCGTTTTAGAATCATACCATATCCACTAAAGATTGTCCTAAGCTTAAAATATGGAAGAAAAAAAACATTTACTCGTGTCGAAAAGACTTCACAACCTCAACCCTTACGAAAAGACCCTCGTGGAGGCACTCGAATCACTATCTGAAAAACCTTTGTTTCTTTCGATGTTTTTCGACGAATCTGTAAGGAAACGCTCAAGTTTATGACTCTTACACATATAAATGGTTAAAATACGAATTTTTTTCACTTACGCTTCCGGGCCATGTTGCACTCAAATTCCATAGGTGTTAACATAGGAACTTTTTTCCCCTTTGAGACAGGGTCGTTAACTCGATCTGAAAAGTTGTTTTCGCGTTTTAGAATCATACCATATCCACTAAAGATTGTCCTAAGCTTAAAATATGGAAGAAAAAAAACATTTACTCGTGTCGAAAAGACTTCACAACCTCAACCCTTACGAAAAGACCCTCGTGGAGGCACTCGAATCACTATCTGAAAAACCTTTGTTTCTTTCGATGTTTTTCGACGAATCTGTAAGGAAACGCTCAAGTTTACGACTCTTAAAAATATAAATGGTTAAAATACGAATTTTTTTCACTTTTGCTTCCGGGCCATTTTACACACAAATTCCATAGGTGTTAACCTAGGAACTTTTTTCCCCTTTGAGACAGGGTCGTTAACTCGATCTGAAAAGTTGTTTTCAAATTTTAGAATCATACCATATGCACTAAAGATTGTCCTAAGCTTAAAATATGGAAGAAAAAAAAATATTTACTCGTATCGAAAAGACTTCACAACCTCAACCCTTACGAAAAGACCCTAGTGGAGGCACCCGAATCACTATCTGAAAAAGCTTTGTTTCTTTCGATGTTTTTCGACGAATCTGTAAGGAAACGCTCAAGTTTATGACTCTTACACATATAAATGGTTAAAATACGAATTTTTTTCACTTTCGCTTCCGGGCCATTTTGCACTCAAATTCCATAGGTGTTAACATAGGAACTTTTTTCCCCTTTGAGACAGGGTCGTTAACTCGATCTGAAAAGTTGTTTTCTCGTTTTAGAATCATACCATATCCACTAAAGATTGTCCTAAGCTTAAAATATGGAAGAAAAAAAACATTTACTCGTGTCGAAAAGACTTCACAACCTCAACCCTTACGAAAAGACCCTCGTGGAGGCACCCGAATCACTATCTGAAAAACCTTTGTTTCTTTCGATGTTTTTCGACGAATCTGTAAGGAAACGCTCAAGTTTACGACTCTTAAAAATATAAATGGTTAAAATACGAATTTTTTTCACTTTCGCTTCCGGGCCATTTTGCACCCAAATTCCTTAGGTGTTAACAAAGGAACATTTTTCCCCTTTGAGACAGGGTCGTTAACTCGATCCGAAAAGTTGTTTTCGCGTTTTAGAATCATACCATATCCACTAAAGATTGTCCTAAGTTTAAAATATGGAAGAAAAAAAACATTTACTCGTGTCGAAAAGACTTCACAACCTCGACCCTTACGAAAAGACCATTGTGGAGGCACCCGAATCACGATCTGAATAACCTTTGTTTCTTTCGATGTTTTTTGACGAATCTTTAAGGAAACGCTCAAGTTTATGACTCTTACACATATAAATGGTTAAAATACGAATTTTTTTCACTTACGCTTCCGGGCCATGTTACACTCAAATTCCATAGGTGTTAACATAGGAACTTTTTTCCCATTTGAGACAGGGTCGTTAACTCGATCTGAAAAGTTGTTTTCTCGTTTTAGAATCATACCATATCCACTAAAGATTGTCCTAAGCTTAAAATATGGAAGAAAAAAAACATTTACTCGTGTCGAAAAGACTTCACAACCTCAACCCTTACGAAAAGACCCTCGTGGAGGCACTCGAATCACTATCTGAAAAACCTTTGTTTCTTTCGATGTTTTTCGACGAATCTGTAAGGAAACGCTCAAGTTTATGACTCTTACACATATAAATGGTTAAAATACGAATTTTTTTCACTTACGCTTCCGGGCCATGTTGCACTCAAATTCCATAGGTGTTAACATAGGAACTTTTTTCCCCTTTGAGACAGGGTCGTTAACTCGATCTGAAAAGTTGTTTTCTCATTTTAGAATCATACCATATCCACTAAAGATTGTCCTAAGCTTAAAATATGGAAGAAAAAAAACATTTACTCGTGTCGAAAAGACTTCACAACCTCAACCCTTACGAAAAGACCCTCGTGGAGGCACTCGAATCACTATCTGAAAAACCTTTGTTTCTTTCGATGTTTTTCGACGAATCTGTAAGGAAACGCTCAAGTTTACGACTCTTAAAAATATAAATGGTTAAAATACGAATTTTTTTCACTTTTGCTTCCGGGCCATTTTACACACAAATTCCATAGGTGTTAACCTAGGAACTTTTTTCCCCTTTGAGACAGGGTCGTTAACTCGATCTGAAAAGTTGTTTTCAAATTTTAGAATCATACCATATCCACTAAAGATTGTCCTAAGCTTAAAATATGGAAGAAAAAAAAATATTTACTCGTATCGAAAAGACTTCACAACCTCAACCCTTACGAAAAGACCCTAGTGGAGGCACCCGAATCACTATCTGAAAAAGCTTTGTTTCTTTCGATGTTTTTCGACGAATCTGTAAGGAAACGCTCAAGTTTATGACTCTTACACATATAAATGGTTAAAATACGAATTTTTTTCACTTTCGCTTCCGGGCCATTTTGCACTCAAATTCCATAGGTGTTAACATAGGAACTTTTTTCCCCTTTGAGACAGGGTCGTTAACTCGATCTGAAAAGTTGTTTTCTCGTTTTAGAATCATACCATATCCACTAAAGATTGTCCTAAGCTTAAAATATGGAAGAAAAAAAACATTTACTCGTGTCGAAAAGACTTCACAACCTCAACCCTTACGAAAAGACCCTCGTGGAGGCACCCGAATCACTATCTGAAAAACCTTTGTTTCTTTCGATGTTTTTCGACGAATCTGTAAGGAAACGCTCAAGTTTACGACTCTTAAAAATATAAATGGTTAAAATACGAATTTTTTTCACTTTCGCTTCCGGGCCATTTTGCACCCAAATTCCTTAGGTGTTAACAAAGGAACATTTTTCCCCTTTGAGACAGGGTCGTTAACTCGATCCGAAAAGTTGTTTTCGCGTTTTAGAATCATACCATATCCACTAAAGATTGTCCTAAGTTTAAAATATGGAAGAAAAAAAACATTTACTCGTGTCGAAAAGACTTCACAACCTCGACCCTTACGAAAAGACCCTTGTGGAGGCACCCGAATCACTATCTGAAAAACCTTTGTTTCTTTCGATGTTTTTCGACGAATCTGTAAGGAAACGCTCAAGTTTATGACTCTTACACATATAAATAGTTAAAATACGAATTTTTTTCACTTTCGCTTCCGGGCCATTTTGCACACAAATTCCAAAGGTGTTAACATAGGAACTTTTTTCCCCTTTGAGACAGGGTCGTTAACTCGATCTGAAAAGTTGTTTTCTCGTTTTAGAATCATACCATATCCACTAAAGATTGTCCTAAGCTTAAAATATGGAAGAAAAAAAACATTTACTCGTGTCGAAAAGACTTCACAACCTCAACCCTTACGAAAAGACCCTCGTGGAGGCACCCGAATCACTATCTGAAAAACCTTTGTTTCTTTCGATGTTTTTCGACGAATCTGTAAGGAAACGCTCAAGTTTACGACTCTTAAAAATATAAATGGTTAAAATACGAATTTTTTTCACTTTCGCTTCCGGGCCATTTTGCACCCAAATTCCAAAGGTGTTAACAAAGGAACATTTTTCCCCTTTGAGACAGGGTCGTTAACTCGATCTGAAGAGTTGTTTTCTCGTTTTAGAATCATACCATATCCACTAAAGATTGTCCTAAGTTTAAAATATGGAAGAAAAAAAACATTTACTCGTGTCGAAAAGACTTCACAACCTCGACCCTTACGAAAAGACCATTGTGGAGGCACCCGAATCACGATCTGAATAACCTTTGTTTCTTTCGATGTTTTTTGACGAATCTTTAAGGAAACGCTCAAGTTTATGACTCTTACACATATAAATGGTTAAAATACGAATTTTTTTCACTTACGCTTCCGGGCCATGTTACACTCAAATTCCATAGGTGTTAACATAGGAACTTTTTTCCCATTTGAGACAGGGTCGTTAACTCGATCTGAAAAGTTGTTTTCTCGTTTTAGAATCATACCATATCCACTAAAGATTGTCCTAAGCTTAAAATATGGAAGAAAAAAAACATTTACTCGTGTCGAAAAGACTTCACAACCTCAACCCTTACGAAAAGACCCTCGTGGAGGCACTCGAATCACTATCTGAAAAACCTTTGTTTCTTTCGATGTTTTTCGACGAATCTGTAAGGAAACGCTCAAGTTTATGACTCTTACACATATAAATGGTTAAAATACGAATTTTTTTCACTTACGCTTCCGGGCCATGTTGCACTCAAATTCCATAGGTGTTAACATAGGAACTTTTTTCCCCTTTGAGACAGGGTCGTTAACTCGATCTGAAAAGTTGTTTTCTCATTTTAGAATCATACCATATCCACTAAAGATTGTCCTAAGCTTAAAATATGGAAGAAAAAAAACATTTACTCGTGTCGAAAAGACTTCACAACCTCAACCCTTACGAAAAGACCCTCGTGGAGGCACTCGAATCACTATCTGAAAAACCTTTGTTTCTTTCGATGTTTTTCGACGAATCTGTAAGGAAACGCTCAAGTTTACGACTCTTAAAAATATAAATGGTTAAAATACGAATTTTTTTCACTTTTGCTTCCGGGCCATTTTACACACAAATTCCATAGGTGTTAACCTAGGAACTTTTTTCCCCTTTGAGACAGGGTCGTTAACTCGATCTGAAAAGTTGTTTTCAAATTTTAGAATCATACCATATCCACTAAAGATTGTCCTAAGCTTAAAATATGGAAGAAAAAAAAATATTTACTCGTATCGAAAAGACTTCACAACCTCAACCCTTACGAAAAGACCCTAGTGGAGGCACCCGAATCACTATCTGAAAAAGCTTTGTTTCTTTCGATGTTTTTCGACGAATCTGTAAGGAAACGCTCAAGTTTATGACTCTTACACATATAAATGGTTAAAATACGAATTTTTTTCACTTTCGCTTCCGGGCCATTTTGCACTCAAATTCCATAGGTGTTAACATAGGAACTTTTTTCCCCTTTGAGACAGGGTCGTTAACTCGATCTGAAAAGTTGTTTTCTCGTTTTAGAATCATACCATATCCACTAAAGATTGTCCTAAGCTTAAAATATGGAAGAAAAAAAACATTTACTCGTGTCGAAAAGACTTCACAACCTCAACCCTTACGAAAAGACCCTCGTGGAGGCACCCGAATCACTATCTGAAAAACCTTTGTTTCTTTCGATGTTTTTCGACGAATCTGTAAGGAAACGCTCAAGTTTACGACTCTTAAAAATATAAATGGTTAAAATACGAATTTTTTTCACTTTCGCTTCCGGGCCATTTTGCACCCAAATTCCTTAGGTGTTAACAAAGGAACATTTTTCCCCTTTGAGACAGGGTCGTTAACTCGATCCGAAAAGTTGTTTTCGCGTTTTAGAATCATACCATATCCACTAAAGATTGTCCTAAGTTTAAAATATGGAAGAAAAAAAACATTTACTCGTGTCGAAAAGACTTCACAACCTCGACCCTTACGAAAAGACCCTTGTGGAGGCACCCGAATCACTATCTGAAAAACCTTTGTTTCTTTCGATGTTTTTCGACGAATCTGTAAGGAAACGCTCAAGTTTATGACTCTTACACATATAAATAGTTAAAATACGAATTTTTTTCACTTTCGCTTCCGGGCCATTTTGCACACAAATTCCAAAGGTGTTAACATAGGAACTTTTTTCCCCTTTGAGACAGGGTCGTTAACTCGATCTGAAAAGTTGTTTTCTCGTTTTAGAATCATACCATATCCACTAAAGATTGTCCTAAGCTTAAAATATGGAAGAAAAAAAACATTTACTCGTGTCGAAAAGACTTCACAACCTCAACCCTTACGAAAAGACCCTCGTGGAGGCACCCGAATCACTATCTGAAAAACCTTTGTTTCTTTCGATGTTTTTCGACGAATCTGTAAGGAAACGCTCAAGTTTACGACTCTTAAAAATATAAATGGTTAAAATACGAATTTTTTTCACTTTCGCTTCCGGGCCATTTTGCACCCAAATTCCAAAGGTGTTAACAAAGGAACATTTTTCCCCTTTGAGACAGGGTCGTTAACTCGATCTGAAGAGTTGTTTTCTCGTTTTAGAATCATACCATATCCACTAAAGATTGTCCTAAGTTTAAAATATGGAAGAAAAAAAACATTTACTCGTGTCGAAAAGACTTCACAACCTCGACCCTTACGAAAAGACCATTGTGGAGGCACCCGAATCACGATCTGAATAACCTTTGTTTCTTTCGATGTTTTTTGACGAATCTTTAAGGAAACGCTCAAGTTTATGACTCTTACACATATAAATGGTTAAAATACGAATTTTTTTCACTTACGCTTCCGGGCCATGTTACACTCAAATTCCATAGGTGTTAACATAGGAACTTTTTTCCCATTTGAGACAGGGTCGTTAACTCGATCTGAAAAGTTGTTTTCTCGTTTTAGAATCATACCATATCCACTAAAGATTGTCCTAAGCTTAAAATATGGAAGAAAAAAAACATTTACTCGTGTCGAAAAGACTTCACAACCTCAACCCTTACGAAAAGACCCTCGTGGAGGCACTCGAATCACTATCTGAAAAACCTTTGTTTCTTTCGATGTTTTTCGACGAATCTGTAAGGAAACGCTCAAGTTTATGACTCTTACACATATAAATGGTTAAAATACGAATTTTTTTCACTTACGCTTCCGGGCCATGTTGCACTCAAATTCCATAGGTGTTAACATAGGAACTTTTTTCCCCTTTGAGACAGGGTCGTTAACTCGATCTGAAAAGTTGTTTTCTCATTTTAGAATCATACCATATCCACTAAAGATTGTCCTAAGCTTAAAATATGGAAGAAAAAAAACATTTACTCGTGTCGAAAAGACTTCACAACCTCAACCCTTACGAAAAGACCCTCGTGGAGGCACTCGAATCACTATCTGAAAAACCTTTGTTTCTTTCGATGTTTTTCGACGAATCTGTAAGGAAACGCTCAAGTTTACGACTCTTAAAAATATAAATGGTTAAAATACGAATTTTTTTCACTTTTGCTTCCGGGCCATTTTACACACAAATTCCATAGGTGTTAACCTAGGAACTTTTTTCCCCTTTGAGACAGGGTCGTTAACTCGATCTGAAAAGTTGTTTTCAAATTTTAGAATCATACCATATCCACTAAAGATTGTCCTAAGCTTAAAATATGGAAGAAAAAAAAATATTTACTCGTATCGAAAAGACTTCACAACCTCAACCCTTACGAAAAGACCCTAGTGGAGGCACCCGAATCACTATCTGAAAAAGCTTTGTTTCTTTCGATGTTTTTCGACGAATCTGTAAGGAAACGCTCAAGTTTATGACTCTTACACATATAAATGGTTAAAATACGAATTTTTTTCACTTTCGCTTCCGGGCCATTTTGCACTCAAATTCCATAGGTGTTAACATAGGAACTTTTTTCCCCTTTGAGACAGGGTCGTTAACTCGATCTGAAAAGTTGTTTTCTCGTTTTAGAATCATACCATATCCACTAAAGATTGTCCTAAGCTTAAAATATGGAAGAAAAAAAACATTTACTCGTGTCGAAAAGACTTCACAACCTCAACCCTTACGAAAAGACCCTCGTGGAGGCACCCGAATCACTATCTGAAAAACCTTTGTTTCTTTCGATGTTTTTCGACGAATCTGTAAGGAAACGCTCAAGTTTACGACTCTTAAAAATATAAATGGTTAAAATACGAATTTTTTTCACTTTCGCTTCCGGGCCATTTTGCACCCAAATTCCTTAGGTGTTAACAAAGGAACATTTTTCCCCTTTGAGACAGGGTCGTTAACTCGATCCGAAAAGTTGTTTTCGCGTTTTAGAATCATACCATATCCACTAAAGATTGTCCTAAGTTTAAAATATGGAAGAAAAAAAACATTTACTCGTGTCGAAAAGACTTCACAACCTCGACCCTTACGAAAAGACCCTTGTGGAGGCACCCGAATCACTATCTGAAAAACCTTTGTTTCTTTCGATGTTTTTCGACGAATCTGTAAGGAAACGCTCAAGTTTATGACTCTTACACATATAAATAGTTAAAATACGAATTTTTTTCACTTTCGCTTCCGGGCCATTTTGCACACAAATTCCAAAGGTGTTAACATAGGAACTTTTTTCCCCTTTGAGACAGGGTCGTTAACTCGATCTGAAAAGTTGTTTTCTCGTTTTAGAATCATACCATATCCACTAAAGATTGTCCTAAGCTTAAAATATGGAAGAAAAAAAACATTTACTCGTGTCGAAAAGACTTCACAACCTCAACCCTTACGAAAAGACCCTCGTGGAGGCACCCGAATCACTATCTGAAAAACCTTTGTTTCTTTCGATGTTTTTCGACGAATCTGTAAGGAAACGCTCAAGTTTACGACTCTTAAAAATATAAATGGTTAAAATACGAATTTTTTTCACTTTCGCTTCCGGGCCATTTTGCACCCAAATTCCAAAGGTGTTAACAAAGGAACATTTTTCCCCTTTGAGACAGGGTCGTTAACTCGATCTGAAGAGTTGTTTTCTCGTTTTAGAATCATACCATATCCACTAAAGATTGTCCTAAGTTTAAAATATGGAAGAAAAAAAACATTTACTCGTGTCGAAAAGACTTCACAACCTCGACCCTTACGAAAAGACCATTGTGGAGGCACCCGAATCACGATCTGAATAACCTTTGTTTCTTTCGATGTTTTTTGACGAATCTTTAAGGAAACGCTCAAGTTTATGACTCTTACACATATAAATGGTTAAAATACGAATTTTTTTCACTTACGCTTCCGGGCCATGTTACACTCAAATTCCATAGGTGTTAACATAGGAACTTTTTTCCCATTTGAGACAGGGTCGTTAACTCGATCTGAAAAGTTGTTTTCTCGTTTTAGAATCATACCATATCCACTAAAGATTGTCCTAAGCTTAAAATATGGAAGAAAAAAAACATTTACTCGTGTCGAAAAGACTTCACAACCTCAACCCTTACGAAAAGACCCTCGTGGAGGCACTCGAATCACTATCTGAAAAACCTTTGTTTCTTTCGATGTTTTTCGACGAATCTGTAAGGAAACGCTCAAGTTTATGACTCTTACACATATAAATGGTTAAAATACGAATTTTTTTCACTTACGCTTCCGGGCCATGTTGCACTCAAATTCCATAGGTGTTAACATAGGAACTTTTTTCCCCTTTGAGACAGGGTCGTTAACTCGATCTGAAAAGTTGTTTTCTCATTTTAGAATCATACCATATCCACTAAAGATTGTCCTAAGCTTAAAATATGGAAGAAAAAAAACATTTACTCGTGTCGAAAAGACTTCACAACCTCAACCCTTACGAAAAGACCCTCGTGGAGGCACTCGAATCACTATCTGAAAAACCTTTGTTTCTTTCGATGTTTTTCGACGAATCTGTAAGGAAACGCTCAAGTTTACGACTCTTAAAAATATAAATGGTTAAAATACGAATTTTTTTCACTTTTGCTTCCGGGCCATTTTACACACAAATTCCATAGGTGTTAACCTAGGAACTTTTTTCCCCTTTGAGACAGGGTCGTTAACTCGATCTGAAAAGTTGTTTTCAAATTTTAGAATCATACCATATCCACTAAAGATTGTCCTAAGCTTAAAATATGGAAGAAAAAAAAATATTTACTCGTATCGAAAAGACTTCACAACCTCAACCCTTACGAAAAGACCCTAGTGGAGGCACCCGAATCACTATCTGAAAAACCATTGTTTCTTTCGATGTTTTTCGACGAATCTGTAAGGAAACGCTCAAGTTTATGACTCTTACACATATAAATGGTTAAAATACGAATTTTTTTCACTTTCGCTTCCGGGCCATTTTGCACCCAAATTCCTTAGGTGTTAACAAAGGAACATTTTTCCCCTTTGAGACAGGGTCGTTAACTCGATCCGAAAAGTTGTTTTCGCGTTTTAGAATCATACCATATCCACTAAAGATTGTCCTAAGTTTAAAATATGGAAGAAAAAAAACATTTACTCGTGTCGAAAAGACTTCACAACCTCGACCCTTACGAAAAGACCCTTGTGGAGGCACCCGAATCACTATCTGAAAAACCTTTGTTTCTTTCGATGTTTTTCGACGAATCTGTAAGGAAACGCTCAAGTTTATGACTCTTACACATATAAATAGTTAAAATACGAATTTTTTTCACTTTCGCTTCCGGGCCATTAGCACACAAATTCCAAAGGTGTTAACATAGGAACTTTTTTCCCCTTTGAGACATGGTCGTTAACTCGATCTGAAAAGTTGTTTTCTCGTTTTAGAATCATACCATATCCACTAAAGATTGTCCTAAGCTTAAAATATGGAAGAAAAAAAACATTTACTCGTGTCGAAAAGACTTCACAACCTCAACCCTTACGAAAAGACCCTCGTGGAGGCACCCGAATCACTATCTGAAAAACCTTTGTTTCTTTCGATGTTTTTCGACGAATCTGTAAGGAAACGCTCAAGTTTACGACTCTTAAAAATATAAATGGTTAAAATACGAATTTTTTTCACTTTCGCTTCCGGGCCATTTTGCACCCAAATTCCAAAGGTGTTAACAAAGGAACATTTTTCCCCTTTGAGACAGGGTCGTTAACTCGATCTGAAGAGTTGTTTTCTCGTTTTAGAATCATACCATATCCACTAAAGATTGTCCTAAGCTTAAAATATGGAAGAAAAAAAACATTTACTCGTGTCGAAAAGACTTCACAACCTCAACCCTTACGAAAAGACCCTCGTGGAGGCACCCGAATCACTATATGAAAAACCTTTGTTTCTTTCGATGTTTTTCGACGAATCTTTAAGGAAACGCTCAAGTTTATGACTCTTAAAAATATAAATGGTTAAAATACGAATTTTTTTCACTTTCGCTTCCGGGCCATTTTGCACCCAAATTCCAAAGGTGTTAACAAAGGAACATTTTTCCCCTTTGAGACAGGGTCGTTAACTCGATCTGAAGAGTTGTTTTCTCGTTTTAGAATCATACCATATCCACTAAAGATTGTCCTAAGTTTAAAATATGGAAGAAAAAAAACATTTACTCGTGTCGAAAAGACTTCACAACCTCGACCCTTACGAAAAGACCATTGTGGAGGCACCCGAATCACTATCTGAATAACCTTTGTTTCTTTCGATGTTTTTTGACGAATCTGTAAGGAAACGCTCAAGTTTATGACTCTTACACATATAAATGGTTAAAATACGAATTTTTTTCACTTACGCTTCCGGGCCATGTTACACTCAAATTCCATAGGTGTTAACATAGGAACTTTTTTCCCCTTTGAGACAGGGTCGTTAACTCGATCTGAAAAGTTGTTTTCTCGTTTTAGAATCATACCATATCCACTAAAGATTGTCCTAAGCTTAAAATATGGAAGAAAAAAAACATTTACTCGTGTCGAAAAGACTTCACAACCTCAACCCTTACGAAAAGACCCTCGTGGAGGCACTCGAATCACTATCTGAAAAACCTTTGTTTCTTTCGATGTTTTTCGACGAATCTGTAAGGAAACGCTCAAGTTTATGACTCTTACACATATAAATGGTTAAAATACGAATTTTTTTCACTTACGCTTCCGGGCCATGTTGTACTCAAATTCCATAGGTGTTAACATAGGAACTTTTTTCCCCTTTGAGACAGGGTCGTTAACTCGATCTGAAAAGTTGTTTTCTCATTTTAGAATCATACCATATCCACTAAAGATTGTCCTAAGCTTAAAATATGGAAGAAAAAAAACATTTACTCGTGTCGAAAAGACTTCACAACCTCAACCCTTACGAAAAGACCCTCGTGGAGGCACCCGAATCACTATCTGAAAAATCTTTGTTTCTTTCGATGTTTTTCGACGAATCTGTAAGGAAACGCTCAAGTTTACGACTCTTAAAAATATAAATGGTTAAAATACGAATTTTTTTCACTTACTCTTCCGGGCCATGTTGCACTCAAATTCCATAGGTGTTAACATAGGAACTTTTTTCCCCTTTGAGACAGGGTCGTTAACTCGATCCGAAAAGTTGTTTTCTCGTTTTAGAATCATACCATATCCACTAAAGATTGTCCTAAGCTTAAAATATGGAAGAAAAAAAACATGTACTCGTGTCGAAAAGACTTCACAACCTCAACCCTTACGAAAAGACCCTCGTGGAGGCACTCGAATCACTATCTGAAAAACCTTTGTTTCTTTCGATGTTTTTCGACGAATCTGTAAGGAAACGCTCAAGTTTACGACTCTTAAAAATATAAATGGTTAAAATACGAATTTTTTTCACTTTCGCTTCCGGGCCATTTTGCACCCAAATTCCAAAGGTGTTAACAAAGGAACATTTTTCCCCTTTGAGACAGGGTCGTTAACTCGATCTGAAGAGTTGTTTTCTCGTTTTAGAATCATACCATATCCACTAAAGATTGTCCTAAGCTTAAAATATGGAAGAAAAAAAACATTTACTCGTGTCGAAAAGACTTCACAACCTCAACCCTTACGAAAAGACCCTCGTGGAGGCACTCGAATCACTATCTGAAAAACCTTTGTTTCTTTCGATGTTTTTCGACGAATCTGTAAGGAAACGCTCAAGTTTACGACTCTTAAAAATATAAATGGTTAAAATACGAATTTTTTTCACTTTTGCTTCCGGGCCATTTTACACACAAATTCCATAGGTGTTAACCTAGGAACTTTTTTCCCCTTTGAGACAGGGTCGTTAACTCGATCTGAAAAGTTGTTTTCAAATTTTAGAATCATACCATATCCACTAAAGATTGTCCTAAGCTTAAAATATGGAAGAAAAAAAAAAAATTTACTCGTATCGAAAAGACTTCACAACCTCAACCCTTACGAAAAGACCCTCGTGGAGGCACCCGAATCACTATCTGAAAAACCTTTGTTTCTTTCGATGTTTTTCGACGAATCTGTAAGGAAACGCTCAAGTTTATGACTCTTACACATATAAATGGTTAAAATACGAATTGTTTTCACTTACGCTTCCGGGCCATGTTGCACTCAAATTCCATAGGTGTTAACATAGGAACTTTTTTCCCCTTTGAGACAGGGTCGTTAACTCGATCTGAAAAGTTGTTTTCTCGTTTTAGAATCATACCATATCCACTAAAGATTGTCCTATATTTAAAATATGGAAGAAAAAAAACATTTACTCGTGTCGAAAAGACTTCACAACCTCGACCCTTACGAAAAGACCCTTGTGGAGGCACCCGAATCACTATCTGAAAAACCTTTGTTTCTTTCGATGTTTTTCGACGAATCTGTAAGGAAACGCTCAAGTTTATGACTCTTACACATATAAATGGTTAAAATACGAATTTTTTTCACTTTCGCTTCCGGGCCATTTTGCACTCAAATTCCATAGGTGTTAACATAGGAACTTTTTTCCCCTTTGAGACAGGGTCACTCGATCTGAAAAGTTGTTTTCTCGTTTTAGAATCATACCATATCCACTAAAGATTGTCCTAAGTTTAAAATATGGAAGAAAAAAAACATTTACTCGTGTCGAAAAGACTTCACAACCTCGACCCTTACGAAAAGACCCTTGTGGAGGCACCCGAATCACTATCTGAAAAACCTTTGTTTCTTTCGATGTTTTTCGACGAATCTTTAAGGAAACGCTCAAGTTTATGACTCTTACACATATAAATGGTTAAAATACGAATTTTTTTCACTTACTCTTCCGGGCCATGTTGCACTCAAATTCCATAGGTGTTAACATAGGAACTTTTTTCCCCTTTGAGACAGGGTCGTTAACTCGATCCGAAAAGTTATTTTCTCGTTTTAGAATCATACCATATCCACTAAAGATTGTCCTAAGCTTAAAATATGGAAGAAAAAAAACATTTACTCGTGTCGAAAAGACTTCACAACCTCAACCCTTACGAAAAGACCCTCGTGGAGGCACCCGAATCACTATCTGAAAAACCTTTGTTTCTTTCGATGTTTTTCGACGAATCTGTAAGGAAACTCTCAAGTTTACGACTCTTAAAAATATAAATGGTTAAAATACGAATTTTTTTCACTTTCGCTTCCGGGCCATTTTGCACCCAAATTCCAAAGGTGTTAACAAAGGAACATTTTTCCCCTTTGAGACAGGGTCGTTAACTCGATCTGAAGAGTTGTTTTCTCGTTTTAGAATCATACCATATCCACTAAAGATTGTCCTAAGTTTAAAATATGGAAGAAAAAAAACATTTACTCGTGTCGAAAAGACTTCACAACCTCGACCCTTACGAAAAGACCATTGTGGAGGCACCCGAATCACTATCTGAATAACCTTTGTTTCTTTCGATGTTTTTTGACGAATCTGTAAGGAAACGCTCAAGTTTATGACTCTTACACATATAAATGGTTAAAATACGAATTTTTTTCACTTTCGCTTCCGGGCCATTTTGCACTCAAATTCCATAGGTGTTAACATAGGAACTTTTTTCCCCTTTGAGACAGGGTCGTTAACTCGATCTGAAAAGTTGTTTTCTCGTTTTAGAATCATATCATATCCACTAAAGATTGTCCTAAGCTTAAAATATGGAAGAAAAAAAACATTTACTCGTGTCGAAAAGACTTCACAACCTCAACCCTTACGAAAAGACCCTCGTGGAGGCACCCGAATCACTATATGAAAAACCTTTGTTTCTTTCGATGTTTTTCGACGAATCTTTAAGGAAACGCTCAAGTTTATGACTCTTACAAATATAAATGGTTAAAATACGAATTTTTTTCACTTACGCTTCCGGGCCATGTTGCACTCAAATTCCATAGGTGTTAACATAGGAACTTTTTTCCCCTTTGAGACAGGGTCGTTAACTCGATCCGAAAAGTTGTTTTATCGTTTTAGAATCATACCATATCCACTAAAGATTGTCCTAAGTTTAAAATATGGAAGAAAAAAAAATATTTACTCGTATCGAAAAGACTTCACAACCTCAACCCTTACGAAAAGACCCTCGTGGAGGCACCCGAATCACTATCTGAAAAACCTTTGTTTCTTTCGATGTTTTTCGACGAATCTGTAAGGAAACGCTCAAGTTTACGACTCTTAAAAATATAAATGGTTAAAATACGAATTTTTTTCACTTTTGCTTCCGGGCCATTTTACACACAAATTCCATAGGTGTTAACCTAGGAACTTTTTTCCCCTTTGAGACAGGGTCGTTAACTCGATCTGAAAAGTTGTTTTCAAATTTTAGAATCATACCATATCCACTAAAGATTGTCCTAAGCTTAAAATATGGAAGAAAAAAAAAAATTTACTCGTATCGAAAAGACTTCACAACCTCAACCCTTACGAAAAGACCCTCGTGGAGGCACCCGAATCACTATCTGAAAAACCTTTGTTTCTTTCGATGTTTTTCGACGAATCTGTAAGTAAACGCTCAAGTTTATGACTCTTACACATATAAATGGTTAAAATACGAATTTTTTTCACTTTAGCTTCCGGGCCATTTTGCACTCAAATTCCATAGGTGTTAACATAGGAACTTTTTTCCCCTTTGAGACAGGGTCGTTAACTCGATCTGAAAAGTTGTTTTCTCGTTTTAGAATCATACCATATCCACTAAAGATTGTCCTAAGCTTAAAATATGGAAGAAAAAAAACATTTACTCGTGTCGAAAAGACTTCACAACCTCAACCCTTACGAAAAGACCCTCGTGGAGGCACCCGAATCACTATATGAAAAACCTTTGTTTCTTTCGATGTTTTTCGACGAATCTTTAAGGAAACGCTCAAGTTTATGACTCTTACACATATAAATGGTTAAAATACGAATTTTTTTCACTTACTCTTCCGGGCCATGTTGCACTCAAATTCCATAGGTGTTAACATAGGAACTTTTTTCCCCTTTGAGACAGGGTCGTTAACTCGATCCGAAAAGTTATTTTCTCGTTTTAGAATCATACCATATCCACTAAAGATTGTCCTAAGCTTAAAATATGGAAGAAAAAAAACATTTACTCGTGTCGAAAAGACTTCACAACCTCAACCCTTACGAAAAGACCCTCGTGGAGGCACCCGAATCACTATCTGAAAAACCTTTGTTTCTTTCGATGTTTTTCGACGAATCTGTAAGGAAACGCTCAAGTTTACGACTCTTAAAAATATAAATGGTTAAAATACGAATTTTTTTCACTTTCGCTTCCGGGCCATTTTGCACCCAAATTCCAAAGGTGTTAACAAAGGAACATTTTTCCCCTTTGAGACAGGGTCGTTAACTCGATCTGAAGAGTTGTTTTCTGGTTTTAGAATCATACCATATCCACTAAAGATTGTCCTAAGTTTAAAATATGGAAGAAAAAAAACATTTACTCGTGTCGAAAAGACTTCACAACCTCGACCCTTACGAAAAGACCATTGTGGAGGCACCCGAATCACTATCTGAATAACCTTTGTTTCTTTCGATGTTTTTTGACGAATCTGTAAGGAAACGCTCAAGTTTATGACTCTTACACATATAAATGGTTAAAATACGAATTTTTTTCACTTTCGCTTCCGGGCCATTTTGCACTCAAATTCCATAGGTGTTAACATAGGAACTTTTTTCCCCTTTGAGACAGGGTCGTTAACTCGATCTGAAAAGTTGTTTTCTCGTTTTAGAATCATATCATATCCACTAAAGATTGTCCTAAGCTTAAAATATGGAAGAAAAAAAACATTTACTCGTGTCGAAAAGACTTCACAACCTCAACCCTTACGAAAAGACCCTCGTGGAGGCACCCGAATCACTATATGAAAAACCTTTGTTTCTTTCGATGTTTTTCGACGAATCTTTAAGGAAACGCTCAAGTTTATGACTCTTACAAATATAAATGGTTAAAATACGAATTTTTTTCACTTACGCTTCCGGGCCATGTTGCACTCAAATTCCATAGGTGTTAACATAGGAACTTTTTTCCCCTTTGAGACAGGGTCGTTAACTCGATCCGAAAAGTTGTTTTATCGTTTTAGAATCATACCATATCCACTAAAGATTGTCCTAAGTTTAAAATATGGAAGAAAAAAAAATATTTACTCGTATCGAAAAGACTTCACAACCTCAACCCTTACGAAAAGACCCTCGTGGAGGCACCCGAATCACTATCTGAAAAACCTTTGTTTCTTTCGATGTTTTTCGACGAATCTGTAAGGAAACGCTCAAGTTTACGACTCTTAAAAATATAAATGGTTAAAATACGAATTTTTTTCACTTTCGCTTCCGGGCCATTTTGCACCCCAATTCCATAGGTGTTAACAAAGGAACATTTTTCCCCTTTGAGACAGGGTCGTTAACTCGATCTGAAAAAGTTGTTTTCTCATTTTAGAATCATACCATATCCATTAAACATTGTCCTAAGCTTAAAATATGGAAGAAAAAAAAATATTTACTCGTATCGAAAAGACTTCACAACCTCAACCCTTACGGAAAAGACCCTCGTGGAGGCACCCGAATCACTATCTGAAAAACCTTTGTTTCTTTCGATGTTTTTCGACGAATCTGTAAGGAAACGCTCAAGTTTACGACTCTTAAAAATATAAATGGTTAAAATACGAATTTTTTTCACTTTCGCTTCCGGGCCATTTTGCACCCAAATTCCAAAGGTGTTAACAAAGGAACATTTTTCCCCTTTGAGACAGGGTCGTTAACTCGATCTGAAGAGTTGTTTTCTCATTTTAGAATCATACCATATCCACTAAAGATTGTCCTAAGTTTAAAATATGGAAGAAAAAAAACATTTACTCGTGTCGAAAAGACTTCACAACCTCGACCCTTACGAAAAGACCATTGTGGAGGCACCCGAATCACTATCTGAATAACCTTTGTTTCTTTCGATGTTTTTCGACGAATCTGTAAGGAAACGCTCAAGTTTATGACTCTTACACATATAAATGGTTAAAATACGAATTTTTTTCACTTTCGCTTCAGGGCCATTTTGCACTCAAATACCATAGGTGTTAACATAGGAACTTTTTTCCCCTTTGAGACAGGGTCACTCGATCTGAAAAGTTGTTTTCTCGTTTTAGAATCATACCATATCCACTAAAGATTGTCCTAAGCTTAAAATATGGAAGAAAAAAAACATTTACTCGTGTCGAAAAGACTTCACAACCTCAACCCTTACGAAAAGACCCTCGTGGAGGCACCCGAATCACTATCTGAAAAACCTTTGTTTCTTTCGATGTTTTTCGACGAATCTGTAAGGAAACGCTCAAGTTTACGACTCTTACACATATAAATGGTTAAAATACAAATGTTTTTCACTTTCGCTTCCGGGCCATTTTGCACCCAAATTCCAAAGGTGTTAACAAAGGAACATTTTTCCCCTTTGAGACAGGGTCGTTAACTCGATCTGAAGAGTTGTTTTCTCGTTTTAGAATCATACCATATCCACTAAAGATTGTCCTAAGTTTAAAATATGGAAGAAAAAAAACATTTACTCGTGTCGAAAAGACTTCACAACCTCGACCCTTACGAAAAGACCCTAGTGGAGGCACCCGAATCACTATCTGAATAACCTTTGTTTCTTTCGATGTTTTTTGACGAATCTGTAAGGAAACGCTCAAGTTTATGACTCTTACACATATAAATGGTTAAAATACGAATTTTTTTCACTTTCGCTTCCGGGCCATTTTGCACTCAAATTCCATAGGTGTTAACATAGGAACTTTTTTCCCCTTTGAGACAGGGTCGTTAACTCGATCTGAAAAGTTGTTTTCTCGTTTTAGAATCATATCATATCCACTAAAGATTGTCCTAAGCTTAAAATATGGAAGAAAAATAACATTTACTCGTGTCGAAAAGACTTCACAACCTCAACCCTTACGAAAAGACCCTCGTGGAGGCACCCGAATCACTATATGAAAAACCTTTGTTTCTTTCGATGTTTTTCGACGAATCTTTAAGGAAACGCTCAAGTTTATGACTCTTACAAATATAAATGGTTAAAATACGAATTTTTTTCACTTACGCTTCCGGGCCATGTTGCACTCAAATTCCATAGGTGTTAACATAGGAACTTTTTTCCCCTTTGAGACAGGGTCGTTAACTCGATCCGAAAAGTTGTTTTATCGTTTTAGAATCATACCATATCCACTAAAGATTGTCCTAAGTTTAAAATATGGAAGAAAAAAAAATATTTACTCGTATCGAAAAGACTTCACAACCTCAACCCTTACGAAAAGACCCTCGTGGAGGCACCCGAATCACTATCTGAAAAACCTTTGTTTCTTTCGATGTTTTTCGACGAATCTGTAAGGAAACGCTCAAGTTTACGACTCTTAAAAATATAAATGGTTAAAATACGAATTTTTTTCACTTTCGCTTCCGGGCCATTTTGCACCCCAATTCCATAGGTGTTAACAAAGGAACATTTTTCCCCTTTGAGACAGGGTCGTTAACTCGATCTGAAAAAGTTGTTTTCTCATTTTAGAATCATACCATATCCATTAAACATTGTCCTAAGCTTAAAATATGGAAGAAAAAAAAATATTTACTCGTATCGAAAAGACTTCACAACCTCAACCCTTACGGAAAAGACCCTCGTGGAGGCACCCGAATCACTATCTGAAAAACCTTTGTTTCTTTCGATGTTTTTCGACGAATCTGTAAGGAAACGCTCAAGTTTACGACTCTTAAAAATATAAATGGTTAAAATACGAATTTTTTTCACTTTCGCTTCCGGGCCATTTTGCACCCAAATTCCAAAGGTGTTAACAAAGGAACATTTTTCCCCTTTGAGACAGGGTCGTTAACTCGATCTGAAGAGTTGTTTTCTCATTTTAGAATCATACCATATCCACTAAAGATTGTCCTAAGTTTAAAATATGGAAGAAAAAAAACATTTACTCGTGTCGAAAAGACTTCACAACCTCGACCCTTACGAAAAGACCATTGTGGAGGCACCCGAATCACTATCTGAATAACCTTTGTTTCTTTCGATGTTTTTCGACGAATCTGTAAGGAAACGCTCAAGTTTATGACTCTTACACATATAAATGGTTAAAATACGAATTTTTTTCACTTTCGCTTCAGGGCCATTTTGCACTCAAATACCATAGGTGTTAACATAGGAACTTTTTTCCCCTTTGAGACAGGGTCACTCGATCTGAAAAGTTGTTTTCTCGTTTTAGAATCATACCATATCCACTAAAGATTGTCCTAAGCTTAAAATATGGAAGAAAAAAAACATTTACTCGTGTCGAAAAGACTTCACAACCTCAACCCTTACGAAAAGACCCTCGTGGAGGCACCCGAATCACTATCTGAAAAACCTTTGTTTCTTTCGATGTTTTTCGACGAATCTGTAAGGAAACGCTCAAGTTTACGACTCTTACACATATAAATGGTTAAAATACAAATGTTTTTCACTTTCGCTTCCGGGCCATTTTGCACCCAAATTCCAAAGGTGTTAACAAAGGAACATTTTTCCCCTTTGAGACAGGGTCGTTAACTCGATCTGAAGAGTTGTTTTCTCGTTTTAGAATCATACCATATCCACTAAAGATTGTCCTAAGTTTAAAATATGGAAGAAAAAAAACATTTACTCGTGTCGAAAAGACTTCACAACCTCGACCCTTACGAAAAGACCCTAGTGGAGGCACCCGAATCACTATCTGAATAACCTTTGTTTCTTTCGATGTTTTTTGACGAATCTGTAAGGAAACGCTCAAGTTTATGACTCTTACACATATAAATGGTTAAAATACGAATTTTTTTCACTTTCGCTTCCGGGCCATTTTGCACTCAAATTCCATAGGTGTTAACATAGGAACTTTTTTCCCCTTTGAGACAGGGTCGTTAACTCGATCTGAAAAGTTGTTTTCTCGTTTTAGAATCATATCATATCCACTAAAGATTGTCCTAAGCTTAAAATATGGAAGAAAAATAACATTTACTCGTGTCGAAAAGACTTCACAACCTCAACCCTTACGAAAAGACCCTCGTGGAGGCACCCGAATCACTATATGAAAAACCTTTGTTTCTTTCGATGTTTTTCGACGAATCTTTAAGGAAACGCTCAAGTTTATGACTCTTACACATATAAATGGTTTAAATACGAATTTTTTTCACTTACGCTTCCGGGCCATGTTGCACTCAAATTCCATAGGTGTTAACATAGGAACTTTTTTCCCCTTTGAGACAGGGTCGTTAACTCGATCTGAAAAGTTATTTTCTCGTTTTAGAATCATACCATATCCACTAAAGATTGTCCTAAGTTTAAAATATGGAAGAAAAAAAACATTTACTCGTGTCGAAAAGACTTCACAACCTCGACCCTTACGAAAAGACCCTTGTGGAGGCACCCGAATCACTATCTGAAAAACCTTTGTTTCTTTCGATGTTTTTCGACGAATCTGTAAGGAAACGCTCAAGTTTATGACTCTTACACATATAAATGGTTAAAATACGAATTTTTTTCACTTTCGCTTCCGGGCCATTTTGCACTCAAATTCCATAGGTGTTAACATAGGAACATTTTTCCCCTTTGAGACAGGGTCGTTAACTCGATCTGAAAAGTTGTTTTCTCATTTTAGAATCATACCATATCCACTAAAGATTGTCCTAAGCTTAAAATATGGAAGAAAAAAAACATTTACTCGTGTCGAAAAGACTTCACAACCTCAACCCTTACGAAAAGACCCTCGTGGAGGCACTCGAATCACTATCTGAAAAACCTTTGTTTCTTTCGATGTTTTTCGACGAATCTGTAAGGAAACGCTCAAGTTTACGACTCTTAAAAATATAAATGGTTAAAATACGAATTTTTTTCACTTTTGCTTCCGGGCCATTTTACACACAAATTCCATAGGTGTTAACCTAGGAACTTTTTTCCCCTTTGAGACAGGGTCGTTAACTCGATCTGAAAAGTTGTTTTCAAATTTTAGAATCATACCATATCCACTAAAGATTGTCCTAAGCTTAAAATATGGAAGAAAAAAAAAAATTTACTCGTATCGAAAAGACTTCACAACCTCAACCCTTACGAAAAGACCCTCGTGGAGGCACCCGAATCACTATCTGAAAAACCTTTGTTTCTTTCGATGTTTTTCGACGAATCTGTAAGGAAACGCTCAAGTTTATGACTCTTACACATATAAATGGTTAAAATACGAATTTTTTTCACTTTCGCTTCCGGGCCATTTTGCACTCAAATTCCATAGGTGTTAACATAGGAACTTTTTTCCCCTTTGAGACAGGGTCGTTAACTCGATCTGAAAAGTTGTTTTCTCGTTTTAGAATCATATCATATCCACTAAAGATTGTCCTAAGCTTAAAATATGGAAGAAAAAAAACATTTACTCGTGTCGAAAAGACTTCACAACCTCAACCCTTACGAAAAGACCCTCGTGGAGGCACCCGAATCACTATATGAAAAACCTTTGTTTCTTTCGATGTTTTTGACGAATCTTTAAGGAAACGCTCAAGTTTATGACTCTTACAAATATAAATGGTTAAAATACGAATTTTTTTCACTTACGCTTCCGGGCCATGTTGCACTCAAATTCCATAGGTGTTAACATAGGAACTTTTTTCCCCTTTGAGACAGGGTCGTTAACTCGATCCGAAAAGTTGTTTTATCGTTTTAGAATCATACCATATCCACTAAAGATTGTCCTAAGTTTAAAATATGGAAGAAAAAAAAATATTTACTCGTATCGAAAAGACTTCACAACCTCAACCCTTACGAAAAGACCCTCGTGGAGGCACCCGAATCACTATCTGAAAAACCTTTGTTTCTTTCGATGTTTTTCGACGAATCTGTAAGGAAACGCTCAAGTTTACGACTCTTAAAAATATAAATGGTTAAAATACGAATTTTTTTCACTTTCGCTTCCGGGCCATTTTGCACCCCAATTCCATAGGTGTTAACAAAGGAACATTTTTCCCCTTTGAGACATGGTCGTTAACTCGATCTGAAAAAGTTGTTTTCTCATTTTAGAATCATACCATATCCATTAAACATTGTCCTAAGCTTAAAATATGGAAGAAAAAAAAATATTTACTCGTATCGAAAAGACTTCACAACCTCAACCCTTACGAAAAGACCCTCGTGGAGGCACCCGAATCACTATCTGAAAAACCTTTGTTTCTTTCGATGTTTTTCGACGAATCTGTAAGGAAACGCTCAAGTTTACGACTCTTAAAAATATAAATGGTTAAAATACGAATTTTTTTCACTTTCGCTTCCGGGCCATTTTGCACCCAAATTCCAAAGGTGTTAACAAAGGAACATTTTTCCCCTTTGAGACAGGGTCGTTAACTCGATCTGAAGAGTTGTTTTCTCATTTTAGAATCATACCATATCCACTAAAGATTGTCCTAAGTTTAAAATATGGAAGAAAAAAAACATTTACTCGTGTCGAAAAGACTTCACAACCTCGACCCTTACGAAAAGACCATTGTGGAGGCACCCGAATCACTATCTGAATAACCTTTGTTTCTTTCGATGTTTTTCGACGAATCTGTAAGGAAACGCTCAAGTTTATGACTCTTACACATATAAATGGTTAAAATACGAATTTTTTTCACTTTCGCTTCAGGGCCATTTTGCACTCAAATACCATAGGTGTTAACATAGGAACTTTTTTCCCCTTTGAGACAGGGTCACTCGATCTGAAAAGTTGTTTTCTCGTTTTAGAATCATACCATATCCACTAAAGATTGTCCTAAGCTTAAAATATGGAAGAAAAAAAACATTTACTCGTGTCGAAAAGACTTCACAACCTCAACCCTTACGAAAAGACCCTCGTGGAGGCACCCGAATCACTATCTGAAAAACCTTTGTTTCTTTCGATGTTTTTCGACGAATCTGTAAGGAAACGCTCAAGTTTACGACTCTTACACATATAAATGGTTAAAATACAAATTTTTTTCACTTTCGCTTCCGGGCCATTTTGCACCCAAATTCCAAAGGTGTTAACAAAGGAATATTTTTCCCCTTTGAGACAGGGTCGTTAACTCGATCTGAAGAGTTGTTTTCTCGTTTTAGAATCATACCATATCCACTAAAGATTGTCCTAAGTTTAAAATATGGAAGAAAAAAAAACATTTACTCGTGTCGAAAAGACTTCACAACCTCGACCCTTACGAAAAGACCCTAGTGGAGGCACCCGAATCACTATCTGAATAACCTTTGTTTCTTTCGATGTTTTTTGACGAATCTGTAAGGAAACGCTCAAGTTTATGACTCTTACACATATAAATGGTTAAAATACGAATTTTTTTCACTTTTGCTTCCGGGCCATTTTGCACTCAAATTCCATAGGTGTTAACATAGGAACTTTTTTCCCCTTTGAGACAGGGTCGTTAACTCGATCTGAAAAGTTGTTTTCTCGTTTTAGAATCATATCATATCCACTAAAGATTGTCCTAAGCTTAAAATATGGAAGAAAAATAACATTTACTCGTGTCGAAAAGACTTCACAACCTCAACCCTTACGAAAAGACCCTCGTGGAGGCACCCGAATCACTATATGAAAAACCTTTGTTTCTTTCGATGTTTTTCGACGAATCTTTAAGGAAACGCTCAAGTTTATGACTCTTACACATATAAATGGTTTAAATACGAATTTTTTTCACTTACGCTTCCGGGCCATGTTGCACTCAAATTCCATAGGTGTTAACATAGGAACTTTTTTCCCCTTTGAGACAGGGTCGTTAACTCGATCTGAAAAGTTATTTTCTCGTTTTAGAATCATACCATATCCACTAAAGATTGTCCTAAGTTTAAAATATGGAAGAAAAAAAACATTTACTCGTGTCGAAAAGACTTCACAACCTCGACCCTTACGAAAAGACCCTTGTGGAGGCACCCGAATCACTATCTGAAAAACCTTTGTTTCTTTCGATGTTTTTCGACGAATCTGTAAGGAAACGCTCAAGTTTATGACTCTTACACATATAAATGGTTAAAATACGAATTTTTTTCACTTTCGCTTCCGGGCCATTTTGCACTCAAATTCCATAGGTGTTAACATAGGAACATTTTTCCCCTTTGAGACAGGGTCGTTAACTCGATCTGAAAAGTTGTTTTCTCATTTTAGAATCATACCATATCCACTAAAGATTGTCCTAAGCTTAAAATATGGAAGAAAAAAAAATATTTACTCGTATCGAAAAGACTTCACAACCTCAACCCTTACGAAAAGACCCTCGTGGAGGCACCCGAATCACTATCTGAAAAACCTTTGTTTCTTTCGATGTTTTTCGACGAATCTGTAAGGAAACGCTCAAGTTTACGACTCTTAAAAATATAAATGGTTAAAATACGAATTTTTTTCACTTTCGCTTCCGGGCCATTTTGCACCCAAATTCCAAAGGTGTTAACAAAGGAACATTTTTCCCCTTTGAGACAGGGTCGTTAACTCGATCTGAAGAGTTGTTTTCTCGTTTTAGAATCATACCATATCCACTAAAGATTGTCCTAAGCTTAAAATATGGAAGAAAAAAAACATTTACTCGTGTCGAAAAGACTTCACAACCTCAACCCTTACGAAAAGACCCTCGTGGAGGCACCCGAATCACTATATGAAAAACCTTTGTTTCTTTCGAATTTTTTCGACGAATCTTTAAGGAAACGCTCAAGTTTATGACTCTTACACATATAAATGGTTAAAATACGAATTTTTTTCACTTTCGCTTCCGGGCCATTTTGCACTCAAATTCCATAGGTGTTAACATAGGAACTTTTTTCCCCTTTGAGACAGGGTTGTTAACTCGATCTGAAAAGTTGTTTTCTCGTTTTAGAATCATACCATATCCACTAAAGATTGTCCTAAGCTTAAAATATGGAAGAAAAAAAACATTTACTCGTGTCGAAAAGACTTCACAACCTCAACCCTTACGAAAAGACCCTCGTGGAGGCACTCGAATCACTATCTGAAAAACCTTTGTTTCTTTCGATGTTTTTCGACGAATCTGTAAGGAAACGCTCAAGTTTATGACTCTTACACATATAAATGGTTAAAATACGAATTTTTTTCACTTACGCTTCCGGGCCATGTTGCACTCAAATTCCATAGGTGTTAACATAGGAACTTTTTTCCCCTTTGAGACAGGGTCGTTAACTCGATCTGAAAAGTTGTTTTCTCATTTTAGAATCATACCATATCCACTAAAGATTGTCCTAAGCTTAAAATATGGAAGAAAAAAAACATTTACTCGTGTCGAAAAGACTTCACAACCTCAACCCTTACGAAAAGACCCTCGTGGAGGCACTCGAATCACTATCTGAAAAACCTTTGTTTCTTTCGATGTTTTTCGACGAATCTGTAAGGAAACGCTCAAGTTTACGACTCTTAAAAATATAAATGGTTAAAATACGAATTTTTTTCACTTTTGCTTCCGGGCCATTTTACACACAAATTCCATAGGTGTTAACCTAGGAACTTTTTTCCCCTTTGAGACAGGGTCGTTAACTCGATCTGAAAAGTTGTTTTCAAATTTTAGAATCATACCATATCAACTAAAGATTGTCCTAAGCTTAAAATATGGAAGAAAAAAAAAATTTACTCGTATTGAAAAGACTTCACAACCTCAACCCTTACGAAAAGACCCTCGTGGAGGCACCCGAATCACTATCTGAAAAACCTTTGTTTCTTTCGATGTTTTTCGACGAATCTGTAAGGAAACGCTCAAGTTTATGACTCTTACACATATAAATGGTTAAAATACGAATTTTTTTCACTTTCGCTTCCGGGCCATTTTGCACTCAAATTCCATAGGTGTTAACATAGGAACTTTTTTCCCCTTTGAGACAGGGTCGTTAACTCGATCTGAAAAGTTGTTTTCTCGTTTTAGAATCATACCATATCCACTAAAGATTGTCCTAAGCTTAAAATATGGAAGAAAAAAAACATTTACTCGTGTCGAAAAGACTTCACAACCTCAACCCTTACGAAAAGACCCTCGTGGAGGCACCCGAATCACTATATGAAAAACCTTTGTTTCTTTCGATGTTTTTCGACGAATCTTTAAGGAAACGCTCAAGTTTATGACTCTTTCACATATAAATGGTTAAAATACGAATTTTTTTCACTTACTCTTCCGGGCCATGTTGCACTCAAATTCCATAGGTGTTAACATAGGAACTTTTTTCCCCTTTGAGACAGGGTCGTTAACTCGATCCGAAAAGTTGTTTTCTCGTTTTAGAATCATACCATATCCACTAAAGATTGTCCTAAGTTTAAAATATGGAAGAAAAAAAACATTTACTCGTGTCGAAAAGACTTCACAACCTCGACCCTTACGAAAAGACCCTTGTGAAGGCACCCGAATCACTATCTGAAAAACCTTTGTTTCTTTCGATGTTTTTCGACGAATCTGTAAGGAAACGCTCAAGTTTATGACTCTTACACATATAAATAGTTAAAATACGAATTTTTTTCACTTTCGCTTCCGGGCCATTTTGCACACAAATTCCAAAGGTGTTAACATAGGAACTTTTTTCCCCTTTGAGACATGGTCGTTAACTCGATATGAAAAGTTGTTTTCTCGTTTTAGAATCATACCATATCCACTAAAGATTGTCCTAAGCTTAAAATATGGAAGAAAAAAAAATATTTACTCGTGTCGAAAAGACTTCACAACCTCAACCCTTACGAAAAGACCCTCGTGGAGGCACCCGAATCACTATCTGAAAAATCTTTGTTTCTTTCGATGTTTTTCGACGAATCTGTAAGGAAACGCTCAAGTTTACGACTCTTAAAAATATAAATGGTTAAAATACGAATTTTTTTCACTTTCGCTTCCGGGCCATTTTGCACACAAATTCCAAAGGTGTTAACAAAGGAACATTTTTCCCCTTTGAGACAGGGTCGTTAACTCGATCTGAAAAGTTGTTTTCTCGTTTTAGAATCATACCATATCCACTAAAGATTGTCCTAAGTTTAAAATATGGAAGAAAAAAAACATTTACTCGTGTCGAAAAGACTTCACAACCTCGACCCTTACGAAAAGACCCTTGTGAAGGCACCCGAATCACTATCTGAAAAACCTTTGTTTCTTTCGATGTTTTTCGACGAATCTGTAAGGAAACGCTCAAGTTTATGACTCTTACACATATAAATGGTTAAAATACGAATTTTTTTCACTTACGCTTCCGGGCCATGTTGCACTCAAATTCCATAGGTGTTAACATAGGAACTTTTTTCCCCTTTGAGACAGGGTCGTTAACTCGATCTGAAAAGTTGTTTTCTCATTTTAGAATCATACCATATCCACTAAAGATTGTCCTAAGCTTAAAATATGGAAGAAAAAAAACATTTACTCGTGTCGAAAAGACTTCACAACCTCAACCCTTACGAAAAGACCCTCGTGGAGGCACTCGAATCACTATCTGAAAAACCTTTGTTTCTTTCGATGTTTTTCGACGAATCTGTAAGGAAACGCTCAAGTTTACGACTCTTAAAAATATAAATGGTTAAAATACGAATTTTTTTCACTTTTGCTTCCGGGCCATTTTACACACAAATTCCATAGGTGTTAACCTAGGAACTTTTTTCCCCTTTGAGACAGGGTCGTTAACTCGATCTGAAAAGTTGTTTTCAAATTTTAGAATCATACCATATCCACTAAAGATTGTCCTAAGCTTAAAATATGGAAGAAAAAAAAAATTTACTCGTATCGAAAAGACTTCACAACCTCAACCCTTACGAAAAGACCCTCGTGGAGGCACCCGAATCACTATCTGAAAAACCTTTGTTTCTTTCGATGTTTTTCGACGAATCTGTAAGGAAACGCTCAAGTTTATGACTCTTACACATATAAATGGTTAAAATACGAATTTTTTTCACTTTCGCTTCCAGGCCATTTTGCACTCAAATTCCATAGGTGTTAACATAGGAACTTTTTTCCCCTTTGAGACAGGGTCGTTAACTCGATCTGAAAAGTTGTTTTCTCGTTTTAGAATCATACCATATCCACTAAAGATTGTCCTAAGCTTAAAATATGGAAGAAAAAAAACATTTACTCGTGTCGAAAAGACTTCACAACCTCAACCCTTACGAAAAGACCCTCGTGGAGGCACCCGAATCACTATATGAAAAACCTTTGTTTCTTTCGATGTTTTTCGACGAATCTTTAAGGAAACGCTCAAGTTTATGACTCTTACACATATAAATGGTTAAAATACGAATTTTTTTCACTTACTCTTCCGGGCCATGTTGCACTCAAATTCCATAGGTGTTAACATAGGAACTTTTTTCCCCTTTGAGACAGGGTCGTTAACTCGATCCGAAAAGTTGTTTTCTCGTTTTAGAATCATACCATATCCACTAAAGATTGTCCTAAGCTTAAAATATGGAAGAAAAAAAACATTTACTCGTGTCGAAAAGACTTCACAACCTCGACCCTTACGAAAAGACCCTCGTGGAGGCACCCGAATCACTATCTGAAAAACCTTTGTTTCTTTCGATGTTTTTCGACGAATCTGTAAGGAAACGCTCAAGTTTACGACTCTTAAAAATATAAATGGTTAAAATACGAATTTTTTTCACTTTCGCTTCCGGGCCATTTTGCACCCAAATTCCATAGGTGTTAACAAAGGAACATTTTTCCCCTTTGAGACAGGGTCGTTAACTCGATCTGAAAAGTTGTTTTCTCGTTTTAGAATCATACCATATCCACTAAAGATTGTCCTAAGTTTAAAATATGGAAGAAAAAAAACATTTACTCGTGTCGAAAAGACTTCACAACCTCGACCCTTACGAAAAGACCCTTGTGGAGGCACCAGAATCACTATCTGAAAAACCTTGGTTTCTTTCGATGTTTTTCGACGAATCTGTAAGGAAACGCTCAAGTTTATGACTCTTACACATATAAATGGTTAAAATACGAATTTTTTTCACTTTCGCTTCCGGGCCATTTTGCACTCAAATTCCATAGGTGTTAACATAGGAACATTTTTCCCCTTTGAGACAGGGTCGTTAACTCGATCTGAAAAGTTGTTTTCTCATTTTAGAATCATACCATATCCACTAAAGATTGTCCTAAGCTTAAAATATGGAAGAAAAAAAAATATTTACTCGTATCGAAAAGACTTCACAACCTCAACCCTTACGAAAAGACCCTCGTGGAGGCACCCGAATCACTATCTGAAAAACCTTTGTTTCTTTCGATGTTTTTCGACGAATCTGTAAGGAAACGCTAAAGTTTACGACTCTTAAAAATATAAATGGTTAAAATACGAATTTTTTTCACTTTCGCTTCCAGGCCATTTTGCACTCAAATTCCATAGGTGTTAACATAGGAACTTTTTTCCCCTTTGAGACAGGGTCGTTAACTCGATCTGAAAAGTTGTTTTCTCGTTTTAGAATCATACCATATCCACTAAAGATTGTCCTAAGTTTAAAATATGGAAGAAAAAAAACATTTACTCGTGTCGAAAAGACTTCACAACCTCGACCCTTACGAAAAGACCCTTGTGGAGGCACCAGAATCACTATCTGAAAAACCTTGGTTTCTTTCGATGTTTTTCGACGAATCTGTAAGGAAACGCTCAAGTTTATGACTCTTACACATATAAATGGTTAAAATACGAATTTTTTTCACTTTTGCTTCCGGGCCATTTTGCACTCAAATTCCATAGGTGTTAACATAGGAACATTTTTCCCCTTTGAGACAGGGTCGTTAACTCGATCTGAAAAGTTGTTTTCTCATTTTAGAATCATACCATATCCACTAAAGATTGTCCTAAGCTTAAAATATGGAAGAAAAAAAAATATTTACTCGTATCGAAAAGACTTCACAACCTCAACCCTTACGAAAAGACCCTCGTGGAGGCACCCGAATCACTATCTGAAAAACCTTTGTTTCTTTCGATGTTTTTCGACGAATCTGTAAGGAAACGCTCAAGTTTACGACTCTTAAAAATATAAATGGTTAAAATACGAATTTTTTTCACTTTCGCTTCCGGGCCATTTTGCACCCAAATTCCAAAGGTGTTAACAAAGGAACATTTTTCCCCTTTGAGACAGGGTCGTTAACTCGATCTGAAGAGTTGTTTTCTCGTTTTAGAATCATACCATATCCACTAAAGATTGTCCTAAGCTTAAAATATGGAAGAAAAAAAACATTTACTCGTGTCGAAAAGACTTCACAACCTCAACCCTTACGAAAAGACCCTCGTGGAGGCACCCGAATCACTATATGAAAAACCTTTGTTTCTTTCGATGTTTTTCGACGAATCTTTAAGGAAACGCTCAAGTTTATGACTCTTACACATATAAATGGTTAAAATACGAATTTTTTTCACTTACTCTTCCGGGCCATGTTGCACTCAAATTCCATAGGTGTTAACATAGGAACTTTTTTCCCCTTTGAGACAGGGTTGTTAACTCGATCTGAAAAGTTGTTTTCTCGTTTTAGAATCATACCATATCCACTAAAGATTGTCCTAAGTTTAAAATATGGAAGAAAAAAAACATTTACTCGTGTCGAAAAGACTTCACAACCTCAACCCTTACGAAAAGACCCTCGTGGAGGCACCCGAATCACTATCTGAAAAACCTTTGTTTCTTTCGATGTTTTTCGACGAATCTGTAAGGAAACGCTCAAGTTTATGACTCTTACACATATAAATGGTTAAAATACGAATTTTTTTCACTTTCGCTTCCGGGCCATTTTGCACTCAAATTCCATAGGTGTTAACATAGGAACTTTTTTCCCCTTTGAGACAGGGTCGTTAACTCGATCTGAAAAGTTGTTTTCTCGTTTTAGAATCATACCATATCCACTAAAGATTGTCCTAAGCTTAAAATATGGAAGAAAAAAAACATTTACTCGTGTCGAAAAGACTTCACAACCTCAACCCTTACGAAAAGACCCTCGTGGAGGCACCCGAATCACTATATGAAAAACCTTTGTTTCTTTCGATGTTTTTCGACGAATCTTTAAGGAAACGCTCAAGTTTATGACTCTTACACATATAAATGGTTAAAATACGAATTTTTTTCACTTACTCTTCCGGGCCATGTTGCACTCAAATTCCATAGGTGTTAACATAGGAACTTTTTTCCCCTTTGAGACAGGGTCGTTAACTCGATCCGAAAAGTTGTTTTCTCGTTTTAGAATCATACCATATCCACTAAAGATTGTCCTAAGTTTAAAATATGGAAGAAAAAAAACATTTACTCGTGTCGAAAAGACTTCACAACCTCGACCCTTACGAAAAGACCCTTGTGAAGGCACCCGAATCACTATCTGAAAAACCTTTGTTTCTTTCAATGTTTTTCGACGAATCTGTAAGGAAACGCTCAAGTTTATGACTCTTACACATATAAATAGTTAAAATACGAATTTTTTTCACTTTCGCTTCCGGGCCATTTTGCACACAAATTCCAAAGGTGTTAACATAGGAACTTTTTTCCCCTTTGAGACATGGTCGTTAACTCGATATGAAAAGTTGTTTTCTCGTTTTAGAATCATACCATATCCACTAAAGATTGTCCTAAGCTTAAAATATGGAAGAAAAAAAAATATTTACTCGTGTCGAAAAGACTTCACAACCTCAACCCTTACGAAAAGACCCTCGTGGAGGCACCCGAATCACTATATGAAAAACCTTTGTTTCTTTCGATGTTTTTCGACGAATCTTTAAGGAAACGCTCAAGTTTATGACTCTTACACATATAAATGGTTAAAATACGAATTTTTTTCACTTACTCTTCCGGGCCATGTTGCACTCAAATTCCATAGGTGTTAACATAGGAACTTTTTTCCCCTTTGAGACAGGGTTGTTAACTCGATCTGAAAAGTTGTTTTCTCGTTTTAGAATCATACCATATCCACTAAAGATTGTCCTAAGCTTAAAATATGGAAGAAAAAAAACATTTACTCGTGTCGAAAAGACTTCACAACCTCAACCCTTACGAAAAGACCCTCGTGGAGGCACTCGAATCACTATCTGAAAAACCTTTGTTTCTTTCGATGTTTTTCGACGAATCTGTAAGGAAACGCTCAAGTTTATGACTCTTACACATATAAATGGTTAAAATACGAATTTTTTTCACTTACGCTTCCGGGCCATGTTGCACTCAAATTCCATAGGTGTTAACATAGGAACTTTTTTCCCCTTTGAGACAGGGTCGTTAACTCGATCTGAAAAGTTGTTTTCTCATTTTAGAATCATACCATATCCACTAAAGATTGTCCTAAGCTTAAAATATGGAAGAAAAAAAACATTTACTCGTGTCGAAAAGACTTCACAACCTCAACCCTTACGAAAAGACCCTCGTGGAGGCACTCGAATCACTATCTGAAAAACCTTTGTTTCTTTCGATGTTTTTCGACGAATCTGTAAGGAAACGCTCAAGTTTACGACTCTTAAAAATATAAATGGTTAAAATACGAATTTTTTTCACTTTTGCTTCCGGGCCATTTTACACACAAATTCCATAGGTGTTAACCTAGGAACTTTTTTCCCCTTTGAGACAGGGTCGTTAACTCGATCTGAAAAGTTGTTTTCAAATTTTAGAATCATACCATATCCACTAAAGATTGTCCTAAGCTTAAAATATGGAAGAAAAAAAAAATTTACTCGTATCGAAAAGACTTCACAACCTCAACCCTTACGAAAAGACCCTCGTGGAGGCACCCGAATCACTATCTGAAAAACCTTTGTTTCTTTCGATGTTTTTCGACGAATCTGTAAGAAAACGCTCAAGTTTATGACTCTTACACATATAAATGGTTAAAATACGAATTTTTTTCACTTTCGCTTCCGGGCCATTTTGCACTCAAATTCCATAGGTGTTAACATAGGAACTTTTTTCCCCTTTGAGACAGGGTCGTTAACTCGATCTGAAAAGTTGTTTTCTCGTTTTAGAATCATACCATATCCACTAAAGATTGTCCTAAGCTTAAAATATGGAAGAAAAAAAACATTTACTCGTGTCGAAAAGACTTCACAACCTCAACCCTTACGAAAAGACCCTCGTGGAGGCACCCGAATCACTATATGAAAAACCTTTGTTTCTTTCGATGTTTTTCGACGAATCTTTAAGGAAACGCTCAAGTTTATGACTCTTACACATATAAATGGTTAAAATACGAATTTTTTTCACTTACTCTTCCGGGCCATGTTGCACTCAAATTCCATAGGTGTTAACATAGGAACTTTTTTCCCCTTTGAGACAGGGTCGTTAACTCGATCCGAAAAGTTGTTTTCTCGTTTTAGAATCATACCATATCCACTAAAGATTGTCCTAAGTTTAAAATATGGAAGAAAAAAAACATTTACTCGTGTCGAAAAGACTTCACAACCTCGACCCTTACGAAAAGACCCTTGTGAAGGCACCCGAATCACTATCTGAAAAACCTTTGTTTCTTTCGATGTTTTTCGACGAATCTGTAAGGAAACGCTCAAGTTTATGACTCTTACACATATAAATAGTTAAAATACGAATTTTTTTCACTTTCGCTTCCGGGCCATTTTGCACACAAATTCCAAAGGTGTTAACATAGGAACTTTTTTCCCCTTTGAGACATGGTCGTTAACTCGATATGAAAAGTTGTTTTCTCGTTTTAGAATCATACCATATCCACTAAAGATTGTCCTAAGCTTAAAATATGGAAGAAAAAAAAATATTTACTCGTGTCGAAAAGACTTCACAACCTCAACCCTTACGAAAAGACCCTCGTGGAGGCACCCGAATCACTATCTGAAAAATCTTTGTTTCTTTCGATGTTTTTCGACGAATCTGTAAGGAAACGCTCAAGTTTACGACTCTTAAAAATATAAATGGTTAAAATACGAATTTTTTTCACTTTCGCTTCCGGGCCATTTTGCACACAAATTCCAAAGGTGTTAACAAAGGAACATTTTTCCCCTTTGAGACAGGGTCGTTAACTCGATCTGAAAAGTTGTTTTCTCGTTTTAGAATCATACCATATCCACTAAAGATTGTCCTAAGTTTAAAATATGGAAGAAAAAAAACATTTACTCGTGTCGAAAAGACTTCACAACCTCGACCCTTACGAAAAGACCCTTGTGGAGGCACCCGAATCACTATCTGAAAAACCTTTGTTTCTTTCGATGTTTTTCGACGAATCTGTAAGGAAACGCTCAAGTTTATGACTCTTACACATATAAATGGTTAAAATACGAATTTTTTTCACTTTCGCTTCCGGGCCATTTTGCACTCAAATTCCATAGGTGTTAACATAGGAACTTTTTTCCCCTTTGAGACAGGGTCACTCGATCTGAAAAGTTGTTTTCTCGTTTTAGAATCATACCATATCCACTAAAGATTGTCCTAAGCTTAAAATATGGAAGAAAAAAAACATTTACTCGTGTCGAAAAGACTTCACAACCTCAACCCTTACGAAAAGACCCTCGTGGAGGCACTCGAATCACTATCTGAAAAACCTTTGTTTCTTTCGATGTTTTTCGACGAATCTGTAAGGAAACGCTCAAGTTTACGACTCTTAAAAATATAAATGGTTAAAATACGAATTTTTTTCACTTTTGCTTCCGGGCCATTTTACACACAAATTCCATAGGTGTTAACCTAGGAACTTTTTTCCCCTTTGAGACAGGGTCGTTAACTCGATCTGAAAAGTTGTTTTCAAATTTTAGAATCATACCATATCCACTAAAGATTGTCCTAAGCTTAAAATATGGAAGAAAAAAAAAATTTACTCGTATCGAAAAGACTTCACAACCTCAACCCTTACGAAAAGACCCTCGTGGAGGCACCCGAATCACTATCTGAAAAACCTTTGTTTCTTTCGATGTTTTTCGACGAATCTGTAAGAAAACGCTCAAGTTTATGACTCTTACACATATAAATGGTTAAAATACGAATTTTTTTCACTTTCGCTTCCGGGCCATTTTGCACTCAAATTCCATAGGTGTTAACATAGGAACTTTTTTCCCCTTTGAGACAGGGTCGTTAACTCGATCTGAAAAGTTGTTTTCTCGTTTTAGAATCATACCATATCCACTAAAGATTGTCCTAAGCTTAAAATATGGAAGAAAAAAAACATTTACTCGTGTCGAAAAGACTTCACAACCTCAACCCTTACGAAAAGACCCTCGTGGAGGCACCCGAATCACTATATGAAAAACCTTTGTTTCTTTCGATGTTTTTCGACGAATCTTTAAGGAAACGCTCAAGTTTATGACTCTTACACATATAAATGGTTAAAATACGAATTTTTTTCACTTACTCTTCCGGGCCATGTTGCACTCAAATTCCATAGGTGTTAACATAGGAACTTTTTTCCCCTTTGAGACAGGGTCGTTAACTCGATCCGAAAAGTTGTTTTCTCGTTTTAGAATCATACCATATCCACTAAAGATTGTCCTAAGTTTAAAATATGGAAGAAAAAAAACATTTACTCGTGTCGAAAAGACTTCACAACCTCGACCCTTACGAAAAGACCCTTGTGAAGGCACCCGAATCACTATCTGAAAAACCTTTGTTTCTTTCGATGTTTTTCGACGAATCTGTAAGGAAACGCTCAAGTTTATGACTCTTACACATATAAATAGTTAAAATACGAATTTTTTTCACTTTCGCTTCCGGGCCATTTTGCACACAAATTCCAAAGGTGTTAACATAGGAACTTTTTTCCCCTTTGAGACATGGTCGTTAACTCGATATGAAAAGTTGTTTTCTCGTTTTAGAATCATACCATATCCACTAAAGATTGTCCTAAGCTTAAAATATGGAAGAAAAAAAAATATTTACTCGTGTCGAAAAGACTTCACAACCTCAACCCTTACGAAAAGACCCTCGTGGAGGCACCCGAATCACTATCTGAAAAATCTTTGTTTCTTTCGATGTTTTTCGACGAATCTGTAAGGAAACGCTCAAGTTTACGACTCTTAAAAATATAAATGGTTAAAATACGAATTTTTTTCACTTTCGCTTCCGGGCCATTTTGCACACAAATTCCAAAGGTGTTAACAAAGGAACATTTTTCCCCTTTGAGACAGGGTCGTTAACTCGATCTGAAAAGTTGTTTTCTCGTTTTAGAATCATACCATATCCACTAAAGATTGTCCTAAGTTTAAAATATGGAAGAAAAAAAACATTTACTCGTGTCGAAAAGACTTCACAACCTCGACCCTTACGAAAAGACCCTTGTGGAGGCACCCGAATCACTATCTGAAAAACCTTTGTTTCTTTCGATGTTTTTCGACGAATCTGTAAGGAAACGCTCAAGTTTATGACTCTTACACATATAAATGGTTAAAATACGAATTTTTTTCACTTTCGCTTCCGGGCCATTTTGCACTCAAATTCCATAGGTGTTAACATAGGAACTTTTTTCCCCTTTGAGACAGGGTCACTCGATCTGAAAAGTTGTTTTCTCGTTTTAGAATCATACCATATCCACTAAAGATTGTCCTAAGCTTAAAATATGGAAGAAAAAAAACATTTACTCGTGTCGAAAAGACTTCACAACCTCAACCCTTACGAAAAGACCCTCGTGGAGGCACCCGAATCACTATCTGAAAAACCTTTGTTTCTTTCGATGTTTTTCGACGAATCTGTAAGGAAACGCTCAAGTTTACGACTCTTAAAAATATAAATGGTTAAAATACGAATTTTTTTCACTTTCGCTTCCGGGCCATTTTGCACCCAAATTCCATAGGTGTTAACAAAGGAACATTTTTCCCCTTTGAGACAGGGTCGTTAACTCGATCTGAAAAGTTGTTTTCTCGTTTTAGAATCATACCATATCCACTAAAGATTGTCCTAAGTTTAAAATATGGAAGAAAAAAAACATTTACTCGTGTCGAAAAGACTTCACAACCTCGACCCTTACGAAAAGACCCTTGTGGAGGCACCAGAATCACTATCTGAAAAACCTTGGTTTCTTTCGATGTTTTTCGACGAATCTGTAAGGAAACGCTCAAGTTTATGACTCTTACACATATAAATGTTTAAATACGAATTTTTTTCACTTTCGCTTCCGGGCCATTTTGCACTCAAATTCCATAGGTGTTAACATAGGAACATTTTTCCCCTTTGAGACAGGGTCGTTAACTCGATCTGAAAAGTTGTTTTCTCATTTTAGAATCATACCATATCCACTAAAGATTGTCCTAAGCTTAAAATATGGAAGAAAAAAAAATATTTACTCGTATCGAAAAGACTTCACAACCTCAACCCTTACGAAAAGACCCTCGTGGAGGCACCCGAATCACTATCTGAAAAACCTTTGTTTCTTTCGATGTTTTTCGACGAATCTGTAAGGAAACGCTCAAGTTTACGACTCTTAAAAATATAAATGGTTAAAATACGAATTTTTTTCACTTTCGCTTCCGGGCCATTTTGCACCCAAATTCCAAAGGTGTTAACAAAGGAACATTTTTCCCCTTTGAGACAGGGTCGTTAACTCGATCTGAAGAGTTGTTTTCTCGTTTTAGAATCATACCATATCCACTAAAGATTGTCCTAAGCTTAAAATATGGAAGAAAAAAAACATTTACTCGTGTCGAAAAGACTTCACAACCTCAACCCTTACGAAAAGACCCTCGTGGAGGCACCCGAATCACTATATGAAAAACCTTTGTTTCTTTCGATGTTTTTCGACGAATCTTTAAGGAAACGCTCAAGTTTATGACTCTTACACATATAAATGGTTAAAATACGAATTTTTTTCACTTACTCTTCCGGGCCATGTTGCACTCAAATTCCATAGGTGTTAACATAGGAACTTTTTTCCCCTTTGAGACAGGGTTGTTAACTCGATCTGAAAAGTTGTTTTCTCGTTTTAGAATCATACCATATCCACTAAAGATTGTCCTAAGCTTAAAATATGGAAGAAAAAAAACATTTACTCGTGTCGAAAAGACTTCACAACCTCAACCCTTACGAAAAGACCCTCGTGGAGGCACTCGAATCACTATCTGAAAAACCTTTGTTTCTTTCGATGTTTTTCGACGAATCTGTAAGGAAACGCTCAAGTTTATGACTCTTACACATATAAATGGTTAAAATACGAATTTTTTTCACTTACGCTTCCGGGCCATGTTGCACTCAAATTCCATAGGTGTTAACATAGGAACTTTTTTCCCCTTTGAGACAGGGTCGTTAACTCGATCTGAAAAGTTGTTTTCTCATTTTAGAATCATACCATATCCACTAAAGATTGTCCTAAGCTTAAAATATGGAAGAAAAAAAACATTTACTCGTGTCGAAAAGACTTCACAACCTCAACCCTTACGAAAAGACCCTCGTGGAGGCACTCGAATCACTATCTGAAAAACCTTTGTTTCTTTCGATGTTTTTCGACGAATCTGTAAGGAAACGCTCAAGTTTACGACTCTTAAAAATATAAATGGTTAAAATACGAATTTTTTTCACTTTTGCTTCCGGGCCATTTTACACACAAATTCCATAGGTGTTAACCTAGGAACTTTTTTCCCCTTTGAGACAGGGTCGTTAACTCGATCTGAAAAGTTGTTTTCAAATTTTAGAATCATACCATATCCACTAAAGATTGTCCTAAGCTTAAAATATGGAAGAAAAAAAAAATTTACTCGTATCGAAAAGACTTCACAACCTCAACCCTTACGAAAAGACCCTCGTGGAGGCACCCGAATCACTATCTGAAAAACCTTTGTTTCTTTCGATGTTTTTCGACGAATCTGTAAGGAAACGCTCAAGTTTATGACTCTTACACATATAAATGGTTAAAATACGAATTTTTTTCACTTTCGCTTCCGGGCCATTTTGCACTCAAATTCCATAGGTGTTAACATAGGAACTTTTTTCCCCTTTGAGACAGGGTCGTTAACTCGATCTGAAAAGTTGTTTTCTCGTTTTAGAATCATACCATATCCACTAAAGATTGTCCTAAGCTTAAAATATGGAAGAAAAAAAACATTTACTCGTGTCGAAAAGACTTCACAACCTCAACCCTTACGAAAAGACCCTCGTGGAGGCACCCGAATCACTATATGAAAAACCTTTGTTTCTTTCGATGTTTTTCGACGAATCTTTAAGGAAACGCTCAAGTTTATGACTCTTACACATATAAATGGTTAAAATACGAATTTTTTTCACTTACTCTTCCGGGCCATGTTGCACTCAAATTCCATAGGTGTTAACATAGGAACTTTTTTCCCCTTTGAGACAGGGTTGTTAACTCGATCTGAAAAGTTGTTTTCTCGTTTTAGAATCATACCATATCCACTAAAGATTGTCCTAAGCTTAAAATATGGAAGAAAAAAAACATTTACTCGTGTCGAAAAGACTTCACAACCTCAACCCTTACGAAAAGACCCTCGTGGAGGCACTCGAATCACTATCTGAAAAACCTTTGTTTCTTTCGATGTTTTTCGACGAATCTGTAAGGAAACGCTCAAGTTTATGACTCTTACACATATAAATGGTTAAAATACGAATTTTTTTCACTTACGCTTCCGGGCCATGTTGCACTCAAATTCCATAGGTGTTAACATAGGAACTTTTTTCCCCTTTGAGACAGGGTCGTTAACTCGATCTGAAAAGTTGTTTTCTCATTTTAGAATCATACCATATCCACTAAAGATTGTCCTAAGCTTAAAATATGGAAGAAAAAAAACATTTACTCGTGTCGAAAAGACTTCACAACCTCAACCCTTACGAAAAGACCCTCGTGGAGGCACTCGAATCACTATCTGAAAAACCTTTGTTTCTTTCGATGTTTTTCGACGAATCTGTAAGGAAACGCTCAAGTTTACGACTCTTAAAAATATAAATGGTTAAAATACGAATTTTTTTCACTTTTGCTTCCGGGCCATTTTACACACAAATTCCATAGGTGTTAACCTAGGAACTTTTTTCCCCTTTGAGACAGGGTCGTTAACTCGATCTGAAAAGTTGTTTTCAAATTTTAGAATCATACCATATCCACTAAAGATTGTCCTAAGCTTAAAATATGGAAGAAAAAAAAAATTTACTCGTATCGAAAAGACTTCACAACCTCAACCCTTACGAAAAGACCCTCGTGGAGGCACCCGAATCACTATCTGAAAAACCTTTGTTTCTTTCGATGTTTTTCGACGAATCTGTAAGGAAACACTCAAGTTTATGACTCTTACACATATAAATGGTTAAAATACGAATTTTTTTCACTTTCGCTTCCGGGCCATTTTGCACTCAAATTCCATAGGTGTTAACATAGGAACTTTTTTCCCCTTTGAGACAGGGTCGTTAACTCGATCTGAAAAGTTGTTTTCTCGTTTTAGAATCATACCATATCCACTAAAGATTGTCCTAAGCTTAAAATATGGAAGAAAAAAAACATTTACTCGTGTCGAAAAGACTTCACAACCTCAACCCTTACGAAAAGACCCTCGTGGAGGCACCCGAATCACTATATGAAAAACCTTTGTTTCTTTCGATGTTTTTCGACGAATCTTTAAGGAAACGCTCAAGTTTATGACTCTTACACATATAAATGGTTAAAATACGAATTTTTTTCACTTACTCTTCCGGGCCATGTTGCACTCAAATTCCATAGGTGTTAACATAGGAACTTTTTTCCCCTTTGAGACAGGGTCGTTAACTCGATCCGAAAAGTTGTTTTCTCGTTTTAGAATCATACCATATCCACTAAAGATTGTCCTAAGTTTAAAATATGGAAGAAAAAAAACATTTACTCGTGTCGAAAAGACTTCACAACCTCGACCCTTACGAAAAGACCCTTGTGAAGGCACCCGAATCACTATCTGAAAAACCTTTGTTTCTTTCGATGTTTTTCGACGAATCTGTAAGGAAACGCTCAAGTTTATGACTCTTACACATATAAATAGTTAAAATACGAATTTTTTTCACTTTCGCTTCCGGGCCATTTTGCACACAAATTCCAAAGGTGTTAACATAGGAACTTTTTTCCCCTTTGAGACATGGTCGTTAACTCGATATGAAAAGTTGTTTTCTCGTTTTAGAATCATACCATATCCACTAAAGATTGTCCTAAGCTTAAAATATGGAAGAAAAAAAAATATTTACTCGTGTCGAAAAGACTTCACAACCTCAACCCTTACGAAAAGACCCTCGTGGAGGCACCCGAATCACTATCTGAAAAATCTTTGTTTCTTTCGATGTTTTTCGACGAATCTGTAAGGAAACGCTCAAGTTTACGACTCTTAAAAATATAAATGGTTAAAATACGAATTTTTTTCACTTTCGCTTCCGGGCCATTTTGCACACAAATTCCAAAGGTGTTAACAAAGGAACATTTTTCCCCTTTGAGACAGGGTCGTTAACTCGATCTGAAAAGTTGTTTTCTCGTTTTAGAATCATACCATATCCACTAAAGATTGTCCTAAGTTTAAAATATGGAAGAAAAAAAACATTTACTCGTGTCGAAAAGACTTCACAACCTCGACCCTTACGAAAAGACCCTTGTGGAGGCACCCGAATCACTATCTGAAAAACCTTTGTTTCTTTCGATGTTTTTCGACGAATCTGTAAGGAAACGCTCAAGTTTATGACTCTTACACATATAAATGGTTAAAATACGAATTTTTTTCACTTTCGCTTCCGGGCCATTTTGCACTCAAATTCCATAGGTGTTAACATAGGAACTTTTTTCCCCTTTGAGACAGGGTCACTCGATCTGAAAAGTTGTTTTCTCGTTTTAGAATCATACCATATCCACTAAAGATTGTCCTAAGCTTAAAATATGGAAGAAAAAAAACATTTACTCGTGTCGAAAAGACTTCACAACCTCAACCCTTACGAAAAGACCCTCGTGGAGGCACCCGAATCACTATCTGAAAAACCTTTGTTTCTTTCGATGTTTTTCGACGAATCTGTAAGGAAACGCTCAAGTTTACGACTCTTAAAAATATAAATGGTTAAAATACGAATTTTTTTCACTTTCGCTTCCGGGCCATTTTGCACCCAAATTCCATAGGTGTTAACAAAGGAACATTTTTCCCCTTTGAGACAGGGTCGTTAACTCGATCTGAAAAGTTGTTTTCTCGTTTTAGAATCATACCATATCCACTAAAGATTGTCCTAAGTTTAAAATATGGAAGAAAAAAAACATTTACTCGTGTCGAAAAGACTTCACAACCTCGACCCTTACGAAAAGACCCTTGTGGAGGCACCAGAATCACTATCTGAAAAACCTTGGTTTCTTTCGATGTTTTTCGACGAATCTGTAAGGAAACGCTCAAGTTTATGACTCTTACACATATAAATGGTTAAAATACGAATTTTTTTCACTTTCGCTTCCGGGCCATTTTGCACTCAAATTCCATAGGTGTTAACATAGGAACTTTTTTCCCCTTTGAGACAGGGTCGTTAACTCGATCTGAAAAGTTGTTTTCTCGTTTTAGAATCATACCATATCCACTAAAGATTGTCCTAAGCTTAAAATATGGAAGAAAAAAAACATTTACTCGTGTCGAAAAGACTTCACAACCTCAACCCTTACGAAAAGACCCTCGTGGAGGAACCCGAATCACTATATGAAAAACCTTTGTTTCTTTCGATGTTTTTCGACGAATCTTTAAGGAAACGCTCAAGTTTATGACTCTTACACATATAAATGGTTAAAATACGAATTTTTTTCACTTACGCTTCCGGGCCATGTTGCACTCAAATTCCATAGGTGTTAACATAGGAACTTTTTTCCCCTTTGAGACAGGGTCGTTAACTCGATCTGAAAAGTTGTTTTCTCGTTTTAGAATCATACCATATCCACTAAAGATTGTCCTATATTTAAAATATGGAAGAAAAAAAACATTTACTCGTGTCGAAAAGACTTCACAACCTCGACCCTTACGAAAAGACCCTTGTGGAGGCACCCGAATCACTATCTGAAAAACCTTTGTTTCTTTCGATGTTTTTCGACGAATCTGTAAGGAAACGCTCAAGTTTATGACTCTTACACATATAAATGGTTAAAATACGAATTTTTTTCACTTTCGCTTCCGGGCCATTTTGCACTCAAATTCCATAGGTGTTAACATAGGAACTTTTTTCCCCTTTGAGACAGGGTCACTCGATCTGAAAAGTTGTTTTCTCGTTTTAGAATCATACCATATCCACTAAAGATTGTCCTAAGCTTAAAATATGGAAGAAAAAAAACATTTACTCGTGTCGAAAAGACTTCACAACCTCGACCCTTACGAAAAGACCCTTGTGGAGGCACCCGAATCACTATCTGAAAAACCTTGGTTTCTTTCGATGTTTTTCGACGAATCTGTAAGGAAACGCTCAAGTTTATGACTCTTACACATATAAATGGTTAAAATACGAATTTTTTTCACTTTCGCTTCCGGGCCATTTTGCACTCAAATTCCATAGGTGTTAACATAGGAACTTTTTTCCCCTTTGAGACAGGGTCGTTAACTCGATCTGAAAAGTTGTTTTCTCGTTTTAGAATCATACCATATCCACTAAAGATTGTCCTAAGTTTAAAATATGGAAGAAAAAAAACATTTACTCGTGTCGAAAAGACTTCACAACCTCGACCCTTACGAAAAGACCCTTGTGGAGGCACCAGAATCACTATCTGAAAAACCTTGGTTTCTTTCGATGTTTTTCGACGAATCTGTAAGGAAACGCTCAAGTTTATGACTCTTACACATATAAATGGTTAAAATACGAATTTTTTTCACTTTCGCTTCCGGGCCATTTTGCACTCAAATTCCATAGGTGTTAACATAGGAACTTTTTTCCCCTTTGAGACAGGGTCGTTAACTCGATCTGAAAAGTTGTTTTCTCGTTTTAGAATCATACCATATCCACTAAAGATTGTCCTAAGCTTAAAATATGGAAGAAAAAAAACATTTACTCGTGTCGAAAAGACTTCACAACCTCAACCCTTACGAAAAGACCCTCGTGGAGGAACCCGAATCACTATATGAAAAACCTTTGTTTCTTTCGATGTTTTTCGACGAATCTTTAAGGAAACGCTCAAGTTTATGACTCTTACACATATAAATGGTTAAAATACGAATTTTTTTCACTTACGCTTCCGGGCCATGTTGCACTCAAATTCCATAGGTGTTAACATAGGAACTTTTTTCCCCTTTGAGACAGGGTCGTTAACTCGATCTGAAAAGTTGTTTTCTCGTTTTAGAATCATACCATATCCACTAAAGATTGTCCTATATTTAAAATATGGAAGAAAAAAAACATTTACTCGTGTCGAAAAGACTTCACAACCTCGACCCTTACGAAAAGACCCTTGTGGAGGCACCCGAATCACTATCTGAAAAACCTTTGTTTCTTTCGATGTTTTTCGACGAATCTGTAAGGAAACGCTCAAGTTTATGACTCTTACACATATAAATGGTTAAAATACGAATTTTTTTCACTTTCGCTTCCGGGCCATTTTGCACTCAAATTCCATAGGTGTTAACATAGGAACTTTTTTCCCCTTTGAGACAGGGTCACTCGATCTGAAAAGTTGTTTTCTCGTTTTAGAATCATACCATATCCACTAAAGATTGTCCTAAGTTTAAAATATGGAAGAAAAAAAACATTTACTCGTGTCGAAAAGACTTCACAACCTCGACCCTTACGAAAAGACCCTTGTGGAGGCACCCGAATCACTATCTGAAAAACCTTTGTTTCTTTCGATGTTTTTCGACGAATCTGTAAGGAAACGCTCTGGTTTATGACTCTTACACATATAAATGGTTAAAATACGAATTTTTTTCACTTTCGCTTCCGGGCCATTTTGCACTCAAATTCCATAGGTGTTAACATAGGAACATTTTTCCCCTTTGAGACAGGGTCGTTAACTCGATCTGAAAAGTTGTTTTCTCATTTTAGAATCATACCATATCCACTAAAGATTGTCCTAAGCTTAAAATATGGAAGAAAAAAAAATATTTACTCGTATCGAAAAGACTTCACAACCTCAACCCTTACGAAAAGACCCTCGTGGAGGCACCCGAATCACTATCTGAAAAACCTTTGTTTCTTTCGATGTTTTTCGACGAATCTGTAAGGAAACGCTCAAGTTTACGACTCTTAAAAATATAAATGGTTAAAATACGAATTTTTTTCACTTTCGCTTCCGGGCCATTTTGCACCCAAATTCCATAGGTGTTAACAAAGGAACATTTTTCCCCTTTGAGACAGGGTCGTTAACTCGATCTGAAAAGTTGTTTTCTCGTTTTAGAATCATACCATATCCACTAAAGATTGTCCTAAGTTTAAAATATGGAAGAAAAAAAACATTTACTCGTGTCGAAAAGACTTCACAACCTCGACCCTTACGAAAAGACCCTTGTGGAGGCACCCGAATCACTATCTGAAAAACCTTTGTTTCTTTCGATGTTTTTCGACGAATCTGTAAGGAAACGCTCAAGTTTATGACTCTTACACATATAAATGGTTAAAATACGAATTTTTTTCACTTTCGCTTCCGGGCCATTTTGCACTCAAATTCCATAGGTGTTAACATAGGAACTTTTTTCCCCTTTGAGACAGGGTCACTCGATCTGAAAAGTTGTTTTCTCGTTTTAGAATCATACCATATCCACTAAAGATTGTCCTAAGCTTAAAATATGGAAGAAAAAAAACATTTACTCGTGTCGAAAAGACTTCACAACCTCGACCCTTACGAAAAGACCCTTGTGGAGGCACCAGAATCACTATCTGAAAAACCTTGGTTTCTTTCGATGTTTTTCGACGAATCTGTAAGGAAACGCTCAAGTTTATGACTCTTACACATATAAATGGTTAAAATACGAATTTTTTTCACTTTCGCTTCCGGGCCATTTTGCACTCAAATTCCATAGGTGTTAACATAGGAACTTTTTTCCCCTTTGAGACAGGGTCGTTAACTCGATCTGAAAAGTTGTTTTCTCGTTTTAGAATCATACCATATCCACTAAAGATTGTCCTAAGTTTAAAATATGGAAGAAAAAAAACATTTACTCGTGTCGAAAAGACTTCACAACCTCGACCCTTACGAAAAGACCCTTGTGGAGGCACCAGAATCACTATCTGAAAAACCTTGGTTTCTTTCGATGTTTTTCGACGAATCTGTAAGGAAACGCTCAAGTTTATGACTCTTACACATATAAATGGTTAAAATACGAATTTTTTTCACTTTCGCTTCCGGGCCATTTTGCACTCAAATTCCATAGGTGTTAACATAGGAACTTTTTTCCCCTTTGAGACAGGGTCGTTAACTCGATCTGAAAAGTTGTTTTCTCGTTTTAGAATCATACCATATCCACTAAAGATTGTCCTAAGCTTAAAATATGGAAGAAAAAAAACATTTACTCGTGTCGAAAAGACTTCACAACCTCAACCCTTACGAAAAGACCCTCGTGGAGGAACCCGAATCACTATATGAAAAACCTTTGTTTCTTTCGATGTTTTTCGACGAATCTTTAAGGAAACGCTCAAGTTTATGACTCTTACACATATAAATGGTTAAAATACGAATTTTTTTCACTTACGCTTCCGGGCCATGTTGCACTCAAATTCCATAGGTGTTAACATAGGAACTTTTTTCCCCTTTGAGACAGGGTCGTTAACTCGATCTGAAAAGTTGTTTTCTCGTTTTAGAATCATACCATATCCACTAAAGATTGTCCTATATTTAAAATATGGAAGAAAAAAAACATTTACTCGTGTCGAAAAGACTTCACAACCTCGACCCTTACGAAAAGACCCTTGTGGAGGCACCCGAATCACTATCTGAAAAACCTTTGTTTCTTTCGATGTTTTTCGACGAATCTGTAAGGAAACGCTCAAGTTTATGACTCTTACACATATAAATGGTTAAAATACGAATTTTTTTCACTTTCGCTTCCGGGCCATTTTGCACTCAAATTCCATAGGTGTTAACATAGGAACTTTTTTCCCCTTTGAGACAGGGTCACTCGATCTGAAAAGTTGTTTTCTCGTTTTAGAATCATACCATATCCACTAAAGATTGTCCTAAGCTTAAAATATGGAAGAAAAAAAACATTTACTCGTGTCGAAAAGACTTCACAACCTCGACCCTTACGAAAAGACCCTTGTGGAGGCACCCGAATCACTATCTGAAAAACCTTTGTTTCTTTCGATGTTTTTCGACGAATCTGTAAGGAAACGCTCAAGTTTATGACTCTTACACATATAAATGGTTAAAATACGAATTTTTTTCACTTTCGCTTCCGGGCCATTTTGCACTCAAATTCCATAGGTGTTAACATAGGAACTTTTTTCCCCTTTGAGACAGGGTCACTCGATCTGAAAAGTTGTTTTCTCGTTTTAGAATCATACCATATCCACTAAAGATTGTCCTAAGTTTAAAATATGGAAGAAAAAAAACATTTACTCGTGTCGAAAAGACTTCACAACCTCGACCCTTACGAAAAGACCCTTGTGGAGGCACCCGAATCACTATCTGAAAAACCTTTGTTTCTTTCGATGTTTTTCGACGAATCTGTAAGGAAACGCTCAAGTTTATGACTCTTACACATATAAATGGTTAAAATACGAATTTTTTTCACTTTCGCTTCCGGGCCATTTTGCACTCAAATTCCATAGGTGTTAACATAGGAACATTTTTCCCCTTTGAGACAGGGTCGTTAACTCGATCTGAAAAGTTGTTTTCTCATTTTAGAATCATACCATATCCACTAAAGATTGTCCTAAGCTTAAAATATGGAAGAAAAAAAAATATTTACTCGTATCGAAAAGACTTCACAACCTCAACCCTTACGAAAAGACCCTCGTGGAGGCACCCGAATCACTATCTGAAAAACCTTTGTTTCTTTCGATGTTTTTCGACGAATCTGTAAGGAAACGCTCAAGTTTACGACTCTTAAAAATATAAATGGTTAAAATACGAATTTTTTTCACTTTCGCTTCCGGGCCATTTTGCACCCAAATTCCATAGGTGTTAACAAAGGAACATTTTTCCCCTTTGAGACAGGGTCGTTAACTCGATCTGAAAAGTTGTTTTCTCGTTTTAGAATCATACCATATCCACTAAAGATTGTCCTAAGTTTAAAATATGGAAGAAAAAAAACATTTACTCGTGTCGAAAAGACTTCACAACCTCGACCCTTACGAAAAGACCCTTGTGGAGGCACCCGAATCACTATCTGAAAAACCTTTGTTTCTTTCGATGTTTTTCGACGAATCTGTAAGGAAACGCTCAAGTTTATGACTCTTACACATATAAATGGTTAAAATACGAATTTTTTTCACTTTCGCTTCCGGGCCATTTTGCACTCAAATTCCATAGGTGTTAACATAGGAACTTTTTTCCCCTTTGAGACAGGGTCACTCGATCTGAAAAGTTGTTTTCTCGTTTTAGAATCATACCATATCCACTAAAGATTGTCCTAAGCTTAAAATATGGAAGAAAAAAAACATTTACTCGTGTCGAAAAGACTTCACAACCTCAACCCTTACGAAAAGACCCTCGTGGAGGCACCCGAATCACTATCTGAAAAACCTTTGTTTCTTTCGATGTTTTTCGACGAATCTGTAAGGAAACGCTCAAGTTTACGACTCTTAAAAATATAAATGGTTAAAATACGAATTTTTTTCACTTTCGCTTCCGGGCCATTTTGCACCCAAATTCCATAGGTGTTAACAAAGGAACATTTTTCCCCTTTGAGACAGGGTCGTTAACTCGATCTGAAGAGTTGTTTTCTCGTTTTAGAATCATACCATATCCACTAAAGATTGTCCTAAGTTTAAAATATGGAAGAAAAAAAACATTTACTCGTGTCGAAAAGACTTCACAACCTCGACCCTTACGAAAAGACCCTTGTGGAGGCACCCGAATCACTATCTGAAAAACCTTTGTTTCTTTCGATGTTTTTCGACGAATCTGTAAGGAAACGCTCAAGTTTATGACTCTTACACATATAAATGGTTAAAATACGAATTTTTTTCACTTTCGCTTCCGGGCCATTTTGCACTCAAATTCCATAGGTGTTAACAAAGGAACATTTTTCCCCTTTGAGACAGGGTCGTTAACTCGATCTGAAAAGTTGTTTTCTCGTTTTAGAATCATACCATATCCACTAAAGATTGTCCTAAGTTTAAAATATGGAAGAAAAAAAACATTTACTCGTGTCGAAAAGACTTCACAACCTCGACCCTTACGAAAAGACCCTTGTGGAGGCACCAGAATCACTATCTGAAAAACCTTGGTTTCTTTCGATGTTTTTCGACGAATCTGTAAGGAAACGCTCAAGTTTATGACTCTTACACATATAAATGGTTAAAATACGAATTTTTTTCACTTTCGCTTCCGGGCCATTTTGCACTCAAATTCCATAGGTGTTAACATAGGAACTTTTTTCCCCTTTGAGACAGGGTCGTTAACTCGATCTGAAAAGTTGTTTTCTCGTTTTAGAATCATACCATATCCACTAAAGATTGTCCTAAGCTTAAAATATGGAAGAAAAAAAACATTTACTCGTGTCGAAAAGACTTCACAACCTTAACCCTTACGAAAAGACCCTCGTGGAGGAACCCGAATCACTATATGAAAAACCTTTGTTTCTTTCGATGTTTTTCGACGAATCTTTAAGGAAACGCTCAAGTTTATGACTCTTACACATATAAATGGTTAAAATACGAATTTTTTTCACTTACGCTTCCGGGCCATGTTGCACTCAAATTCCATAGGTGTTAACATAGGAACTTTTTTCCCCTTTGAGACAGGGTCGTTAACTCGATCTGAAAAGTTGTTTTCTCGTTTTAGAATCATACCATATCCACTAAAGATTGTCCTATATTTAAAATATGGAAGAAAAAAAACATTTACTCGTGTCGAAAAGACTTCACAACCTCGACCCTTACGAAAAGACCCTTGTGGAGGCACCCGAATCACTATCTGAAAAACCTTTGTTTCTTTCGATGTTTTTCGACGAATCTGTAAGGAAACGCTCAAGTTTATGACTCTTACACATATAAATGGTTAAAATACGAATTTTTTTCACTTTCGCTTCCGGGCCATTTTGCACTCAAATTCCATAGGTGTTAACATAGGAACTTTTTTCCCCTTTGAGACAGGGTCACTCGATCTGAAAAGTTGTTTTCTCGTTTTAGAATCATACCATATCCACTAAAGATTGTCCTAAGTTTAAAATATGGACGAAAAAAAACATTTACTCGTGTCGAAAAGACTTCACAACCTCGACCCTTACGAAAAGACCCTTGTGGAGGCACCCGAATCACTATCTGAAAAACCTTTGTTTCTTTCGATGTTTTTCGACGAATCTGTAAGGAAACGCTCAAGTTTATGACTCTTACACATATAAATGGTTAAAATACGAATTTTTTTCACTTTCGCTTCCGGGCCATTTTGCACTCAAATTCCATAGGTGTTAACATAGGAACATTTTTCCCCTTTGAGACAGGGTCGTTAACTCGATCTGAAAAGTTGTTTTCTCATTTTAGAATCATACCATATCCACTAAAGATTGTCCTAAGCTTAAAATATGGAAGAAAAAAAAATATTTACTCGTATCGAAAAGACTTCACAACCTCAACCCTTACGAAAAGACCCTCGTGGAGGCACCCGAATCACTATCTGAAAAACCTTTGTTTCTTTCGATGTTTTTCGACGAATCTGTAAGGAAACGCTCAAGTTTACGACTCTTAAAAATATAAATGGTTAAAATACGAATTTTTTTCACTTTCGCTTCCGGGCCATTTTGCACCCAAATTCCATAGGTGTTAACAAAGGAACATTTTTCCCCTTTGAGACAGGGTCGTTAACTCGATCTGAAAAGTTGTTTTCTCGTTTTAGAATCATACCATATCCACTAAAGATTGTCCTAAGTTTAAAATATGGAAGAAAAAAAACATTTACTCGTGTCGAAAAGACTTCACAACCTCGACCCTTACGAAAAGACCCTTGTGGAGGCACCCGAATCACTATCTGAAAAACCTTTGTTTCTTTCGATGTTTTTCGACGAATCTGTAAGGAAACGCTCAAGTTTATGACTCTTACACATATAAATGGTTAAAATACGAATTTTTTTCACTTTCGCTTCCGGGCCATTTTGCACTCAAATTCCATAGGTGTTAACATAGGAACTTTTTTCCCCTTTGAGACAGGGTCACTCGATCTGAAAAGTTGTTTTCTCGTTTTAGAATCATACCATATCCACTAAAGATTGTCCTAAGCTTAAAATATGGAAGAAAAAAAACATTTACTCGTGTCGAAAAGACTTCACAACCTCAACCCTTACGAAAAGACCCTCGTGGAGGCACCCGAATCACTATCTGAAAAACCTTTGTTTCTTTCGATGTTTTTCGACGAATCTGTAAGGAAACGCTCAAGTTTACGACTCTTAAAAATATAAATGGTTAAAATACGAATTTTTTTCACTTTCGCTTCCGGGCCATTTTGCACCCAAATTCCATAGGTGTTAACAAAGGAACATTTTTCCCCTTTGAGACAGGGTCGTTAACTCGATCTGAAGAGTTGTTTTCTCGTTTTAGAATCATACCATATCCACTAAAGATTGTCCTAAGTTTAAAATATGGAAGAAAAAAAACATTTACTCGTGTCGAAAAGACTTCACAACCTCGACCCTTACGAAAAGACCCTTGTGGAGGCACCCGAATCACTATCTGAAAAACCTTTGTTTCTTTCGATGTTTTTCGACGAATCTGTAAGGAAACGCTCAAGTTTATGACTCTTACACATATAAATGGTTAAAATACGAATTTTTTTCACTTTCGCTTCCGGGCCATTTTGCACTCAAATTCCATAGGTGTTAACAAAGGAACATTTTTCCCCTTTGAGACAGGGTCGTTAACTCGATCTGAAAAGTTGTTTTCTCGTTTTAGAATCATACCATATCCACTAAAGATTGTCCTAAGTTTAAAATATGGAAGAAAAAAAACATTTACTCGTGTCGAAAAGACTTCACAACCTCGACCCTTACGAAAAGACCCTTGTGGAGGCACCAGAATCACTATCTGAAAAACCTTGGTTTCTTTCGATGTTTTTCGACGAATCTGTAAGGAAACGCTCAAGTTTATGACTCTTACACATATAAATGGTTAAAATACGAATTTTTTTCACTTTCGCTTCCGGGCCATTTTGCACTCAAATTCCATAGGTGTTAACATAGGAACTTTTTTCCCCTTTGAGACAGGGTCGTTAACTCGATCTGAAAAGTTGTTTTCTCGTTTTAGAATCATACCATATCCACTAAAGATTGTCCTAAGCTTAAAATATGGAAGAAAAAAAACATTTACTCGTGTCGAAAAGACTTCACAACCTCAACCCTTACGAAAAGACCCTCGTGGAGGAACCCGAATCACTATATGAAAAACCTTTGTTTCTTTCGATGTTTTTCGACGAATCTTTAAGGAAACGCTCAAGTTTATGACTCTTACACATATAAATGGTTAAAATACGAATTTTTTTCACTTACGCTTCCGGGCCATGTTGCACTCAAATTCCATAGGTGTTAACATAGGAACTTTTTTCCCCTTTGAGACAGGGTCGTTAACTCGATCTGAAAAGTTGTTTTCTCGTTTTAGAATCATACCATATCAACTAAAGATTGTCCTATATTTAAAATATGGAAGAAAAAAAACATTTACTCGTGTCGAAAAGACTTCACAACCTCGACCCTTACGAAAAGACCCTTGTGGAGGCACCCGAATCACTATCTGAAAAACCTTTGTTTCTTTCGATGTTTTTCGACGAATCTGTAAGGAAACGCTCAAGTTTATGACTCTTACACATATAAATGGTTAAAATACGAATTTTTTTCACTTTCGCTTCCGGGCCATTTTGCACTCAAATTCCATAGGTGTTAACATAGGAACTTTTTTCCCCTTTGAGACAGGGTCACTCGATCTGAAAAGTTGTTTTCTCGTTTTAGAATCATACCATATCCACTAAAGATTGTCCTAAGTTTAAAATATGGAAGAAAAAAAACATTTACTCGTGTCGAAAAGACTTCACAACCTCGACCCTTACGAAAAGACCCTTGTGGAGGCACCCGAATCACTATCTGAAAAACCTTTGTTTCTTTCGATGTTTTTCGACGAATCTGTAAGGAAACGCTCAAGTTTATGACTCTTACACATATAAATGGTTAAAATACGAATTTTTTTCACTTTCGCTTCCGGGCCATTTTGCACTCAAATTCCATAGGTGTTAACATAGGAACATTTTTCCCCTTTGAGACAGGGTCGTTAACTCGATCTGAAAAGTTGTTTTCTCATTTTAGAATCATACCATATCCACTAAAGATTGTCCTAAGCTTAAAATATGGAAGAAAAAAAAATATTTACTCGTATCGAAAAGACTTCACAACCTCAACCCTTACGAAAAGACCCTCGTGGAGGCACCCGAATCACTATCTGAAAAACCTTTGTTTCTTTCGATGTTTTTCGACGAATCTGTAAGGAAACGCTCAAGTTTATGACTCTTAAAAATATAAATGGTTAAAATACGAATTTTTTTCACTTTCGCTTCCGGGCCATTTTGCACCCAAATTCCATAGGTGTTAACAAAGGAACATTTTTCCCCTTTGAGACAGGGTCGTTAACTCGATCTGAAAAGTTGTTTTCTCGTTTTAGAATCATACCATATCCACTAAAGATTGTCCTAAGTTTAAAATATGGAAGAAAAAAAACATTTACTCGTGTCGAAAAGACTTCACAACCTCGACCCTTACGAAAAGACCCTTGTGGAGGCACCCGAATCACTATCTGAAAAACCTTTGTTTCTTTCGATGTTTTTCGACGAATCTGTAAGGAAACGCTCAAGTTTATGACTCTTACACATATAAATGGTTAAAATACGAATTTTTTTCACTTTCGCTTCCGGGCCATTTTGCACTCAAATTCCATAGGTGTTAACATAGGAACTTTTTTCCCCTTTGAGACAGGGTCACTCGATCTGAAAAGTTGTTTTCTCGTTTTAGAATCATACCATATCCACTAAAGATTGTCCTAAGCTTAAAATATGGAAGAAAAAAAACATTTACTCGTGTCGAAAAGACTTCACAACCTCAACCCTTACGAAAAGACCCTCGTGGAGGCACCCGAATCACTATCTGAAAAACCTTTGTTTCTTTCGATGTTTTTCGACGAATCTGTAAGGAAACGCTCAAGTTTACGACTCTTAAAAATATAAATGGTTAAAATACGAATTTTTTTCACTTTCGCTTCCGGGCCATTTTGCACTCAAATTCCATAGGTGTTAACAAAGGAACATTTTTCCCCTTTGAGACAGGGTCGTTAACTCGATCTGAAGAGTTGTTTTCTCGTTTTAGAATCATACCATATCCACTAAAGATTGTCCTAAGTTTAAAATATGGAAGAAAAAAAACATTTACTCGTGTCGAAAAGACTTCACAACCTCGACCCTTACGAAAAGACCCTTGTGGAGGCACCCGAATCACTATCTGAAAAACCTTTGTTTCTTTCGATGTTTTTCGACGAATCTGTAAGGAAACGCTCAAGTTTATGACTCTTACACATATAAATGGTTAAAATACGAATTTTTTTCACTTTCGCTTCCGGGCCATTTTGCACTCAAATTCCATAGGTGTTAACAAAGGAACATTTTTCCCCTTTGAGACAGGGTCGTTAACTCGATCTGAAAAGTTGTTTTCTCGTTTTAGAATCATACCATATCCACTAAAGATTGTCCTAAGTTTAAAATATGGAAGAAAAAAAACATTTACTCGTGTCGAAAAGACTTCACAACCTCGACCCTTACGAAAAGACCCTTGTGGAGGCACCAGAATCACTATCTGAAAAACCTTGGTTTCTTTCGATGTTTTTCGACGAATCTGTAAGGAAACGCTCAAGTTTATGACTCTTACATATATAAATGGTTAAAATACGAATTTTTTTCACTTTCGCTTCCGGGCCATTTTGCACTCAAATTCCATAGGTGTTAACATAGGAACTTTTTTCCCCTTTGAGACAGGGTCGTTAACTCGATCTGAAAAGTTGTTTTCTCGTTTTAGAATCATACCATATCCACTAAAGATTGTCCTAAGCTTAAAATATGGAAGAAAAAAAACATTTACTCGTGTCGAAAAGACTTCACAACCTCAACCCTTACGAAAAGACCCTCGTGGAGGAACCCGAATCACTATATGAAAAACCTTTGTTTCTTTCGATGTTTTTCGACGAATCTTTAAGGAAACGCTCAAGTTTATGACTCTTACACATATAAATGGTTAAAATACGAATTTTTTTCACTTACGCTTCCGGGCCATGTTGCACTCAAATTCCATAGGTGTTAACATAGGAACTTTTTTCCCCTTTGAGACAGGGTCGTTAACTCGATCTGAAAAGTTGTTTTCTCGTTTTAGAATCATACCATATCCACTAAAGATTGTCCTATATTTAAAATATGGAAGAAAAAAAACATTTACTCGTGTCGAAAAGACTTCACAACCTCGACCCTTACGAAAAGACCCTCGTGGAGGCACCCGAATCACTATATGAAAAACCTTTGTTTCTTTCGATGTTTTTCGACGAATCTGTAAGGAAACGCTCAAGTTTACGACTCTTAAAAATATAAATGGTTAAAATACGAATTTTTTTCACTTTCGCTTCCGGGCCATTTTGCACTCAAATTCCATAGGTGTTAACATAGGAACTTTTTTCCCCTTTGAGACAGGGTCGTTAACTCGATCTGAAAAGTTGTTTTCTCGTTTTAGAATCATACCATATCCACTAAAGATTGTCCTAAGCTTAAAATATGGAAGAAAAAAAAATATTTACTCGTATCGAAAAGACTTCACAACCTCAACCCTTACGAAAAGACCCTCGTGGAGGCACCCGAATCACTATCTGAAAAACCTTTGTTTCTTTCGATGTTTTTCGACAAATCTGTAAGGAAACGCTAAAGTTTACGACTCTTAAAAATATAAATGGTTAAAATACGAATTTTTTTCACTTTCGCTTCCGGGCCATTTTGCACCCAAATTCCAAAGGTGTTAACAAAGGAACATTTTTCCCCTTTGAGACAGGGTCGTTAACTCGATCTGAAGAGTTGTTTTCTCGTTTTAGAATCATACCATATCCACTAAAGATTGTCCTTAGTTTAAAATATGGAAGAAAAAAAACATTTACTCGTGTCGAAAAGACTTCACAACCTCGAGCCTTACGAAAAGACCATTGTGGAGGCACCCGAATCACTATCTGAATAACCTTTGTTTCTTTCGATGTTTTTCGACGAATCTGTAAGGAAACGCTCAAGTTTATGACTCTTACACATATAAATGGTTAAAATACGAATTTTTTTCACTTTCGCTTCCGGGCCATTTTGCACTCAAATTCCATAGGTGTTAACATAGGAACTTTTTTCCCCTTTGAGACAGGGTCGTTAACTCGATCTGAAAAGTTGTTTTCTCGTTTTAGAATCATATCATATCCACTAAAGATTGTCCTAAGCTTAAAATATGCAAGAAAAAAAACATTTACTCGTGTCGAAAAGACTTCACAACCTCAACCCTTACGAAAAGACCCTCGTGGAGGCACCCGAATCACTATATGAAAAACCTTTGTTTCTTTCGATGTTTTTCGACGAATCTTTAAGGAAACGCTCAAGTTTATGACTCTTACACATATAAATGGTTAAAATACGAATTTTTTTCACTTACGCTTCCGGGCCATGTTGCACTCAAATTCCATAGGTGTTAACATAGGAACTTTTTTCCCCTTTGAGACAGGGTCGTTAACTCGATCCGAAAAGTTGTTTTATCGTTTTAGAATCATACCATATCCACTAAAGATTGTCCTAAGTTTAAAATATGGAAGAAAAAAAAATATTTACTCGTATCGAAAAGACTTCACAACCTCAACCCTTACGAAAAGACCCTCGTGGAGGCACCCGAATCACTATCTGAAAAATCTTTGTTTCTTTCGATGTTTTTCGACGAATCTGTAAGGAAACGCTCAAGTTTACGACTCTTAAAAATATAAATGGTTAAAATACGAATTTTTTTCACTTTCGCTTCCGGGCCATTTTGCACTCAAATTCCATAGGTGTTAACATAGGAACTTTTTTCCCCTTTGAGACAGGGTCGTTAACTCGATCTGAAAAGTTGTTTTCTCGTTTTAGAATCATACCATATCCACTAAAGATTGTCCTAAGCTTAAAATATGGAAGAAAAAAAAATATTTACTCGTATCGAAAAGACTTCACAACCTCAACCCTTACGAAAAGACCCTCGTGGAGGCACCCGAATCACTATCTGAAAAACCTTTGTTTCTTTCGATGTTTTTCGACGAATCTGTAAGGAAACGCTCAAGTTTACGACTCTTAAAAATATAAATGGTTAAAATACGAATTTTTTTCACTTTCGCTTCCGGGCCATGTTGCACTCAAATTCCATAGGTGTTAACAAAGGAACATTTTTCCCCTTTGAGACAGGGTCGTTAACTCGATCTGAAGAGTTGTTTTCTCGTTTTAGAATCATACCATATCCACTAAAGATTGTCCTAAGTTTAAAATATGGAAGAAAAAAAACATTTACTCGTGTCGAAAAGACTTCACAACCTCGACCTTTACGAAAAGACCATTGTGGAGGCACCCGAATCACTATCTGAATAACCTTTGTTTCTTTCGATGTTTTTTGACGAATCTGTAAGGAAACGCTCAAGTTTATGACTCTTACACATATAAATGGTTAAAATACGAATTTTTTTCACTTTCGCTTCCGGGCCATTTTGCACTCAAATTCCATAGGTGTTAACATAGGAACTTTTTTCCCCTTTGAGACAGGGTCGTTAACTCGATCTGAAAAGTTGTTTTCTCGTTTTAGAATCATATCATATCCACTAAAGATTGTCCTAAGCTTAAAATATGGAAGAAAAAAAACATTTACTCTTGTCGAAAAGACTTCACAACCTCAACCCTTACGAAAAGACCCTCGTGGAGGCACCCGAATCACTATATGAAAAACCTTTGTTTCTTTCGATGTTTTTCGACGAATCTTTAAGGAAACGCTCAAGTTTATGACTCTTACACATATAAATGGTTAAAATACGAATTTTTTTCACTTACGCTTCCGGGCCATGTTGCACTCAAATTCCATAGGTGTTAACATAGGAACTTTTTTCCCCTTTGAGACTGGGTCGTTAACTCGATCCGAAAAGTTGTTTTATCGTTTTAGAATCATACCATATCCACTAAAGATTGTCCTAAGTTTAAAATATGGAAGAAAAAAAAATATTTACTCGTATCGAAAAGACTTCACAACCTCAACCCTTACGAAAAGACCCTCGTGGAGGCACCCGAATCACTATCTGAAAAACCTTTGTTTCTTTCGATGTTTTTCGACGAATCTGTAAGGAAACGCTCAAGTTTACGACTCTTAAAAATATAAATGGTTAAAATACGAATTTTTTTCACTTTCGCTTCCGGGCCATTTTGCACCCCAATTCCATAGGTGTTAACAAAGGAACATTTTTCCCCTTTGAGACAGGGTCGTTAACTCGATCTGAAAAGTTGTTTTCTCATTTTAGAATCATACCATATCCACTAAAGATTGTCCTAAGCTTAAAATATGGAAGAAAAAAAAATATTTACTGGTATCGAAAAGACTTCACAACCTCAACCCTTACGAAAAGACCCTCGTGGAGGCACCCGAATCACTATCTGAAAAACCTTTGTTTCTTTCGATGTTTTTCGACGAATCTGTAAGGAAACGCTCAAGTTTACGACTCTTAAAAATATAAATGGTTAAAATACGAATTTTTTTCACTTTCGCTTCCGGGCCATTTTGCACCCAAATTCCAAAGGTGTTAACAAAGGAACATTTTTCCCCTTTGAGACAGGGTCGTTAACTCGATCTGAAGAGTTGTTTTCTCATTTTAGAATCATACCATATCCACTAAAGATTGTCCTAAGTTTAAAATATGGTAGAAAAAAAACATTTACTCGTGTCGAAAAGACTTCACAACCTTGACCCATACGAAAAGACCATTGTGGAGGCACCCGAATCACTATCTGAATAACCTTTGTTTCTTTCGATGTTTTTCGACGAATCTGTAAGGAAACGCTCAAGTTTATGACTCTTACACATATAAATGGTTAAAATACGAATTTTTTTCACTTTCGATTCAGGGCAATTTTGCACTCAAATACCATAGGTGTTAACATAGGAACTTTTTTCCCCTTTGAGACAGGGTCGTTAACTCGATCTGAAAAGTTGTTTTCTCATTTTAGAATCATACCATATCCACTAAAGATTGTCCTAAGCTTAAAATATGGAAGAAAAAAAACATTTACTCTTGTCGAAAAGACTTCACAACCTCAACCCTTACGAAAAGACCCTCGTGGAGGCACTCGAATCACTATCTGAAAAACCTTTGTTTCTTTCGATGTTTTTCGATGAATCTTTAAGGAAACGCTCAAGTTTATGACTCTTGCACATATAAATGGTTAAAATACGAATTTTTTTCACTTACGCTTCCGGGCCATGTTGCACTCAAATTCCATAGGTGTTAACAAAGGAACATTTTTCCCCTTTGAGACAGGGTCGTTAACTCGATCTGAAAAGTTATTTTCTCGTTTTAGAATCATACCATATCCACTAAAGATTGTCCTAAGTTTAAAATATGGAAGAAAAAAAACATTTACTCGTGTCGAAAAGACTTCACAACCTCGACCCTTACGAAAAGACCCTTGTGGAGGCACCCGAATCACTATCTGAAAAACCTTTGTTTCTTTCGATGTTTTTCGACGAATCTGTAAGGAAACGCTCAAGTTTATGACTCTTACACATATAAATGGTTAAAATACGAATTTTTTTCACTTTCGCTTCCGGGCCATTTTGCACTCAAATTCCATAGGTGTTAACATAGGAACATTTTTCCCCTTTGAGACAGGGTCGTTAACTCGATCTGAAAAGTTGTTTTCTCGTTTTAGAATCATACCATATCCACTAAAGATTGTCCTAAGCTTAAAATATGGAAGAAAAAAAAATATTTACTCGTATCGAAAAGACTTCACAACCTCAACCCTTACGAAAAGACCCTCGTGGAGGCACCCGAATCACTATCTGAAAAACCTTTGTTTCTTTCGATGTTTTTCGACGAATCTGTAAGGAAACGCTCAGGTTTATGACTGTTACACATATAAATGGTTAAAATACGAATTTTTTTCACTTTCGCTTCCGAGCCATTTTGCACTCAAATTCCATAGGTGTTAACATAGGAACTTTTTTCCCCTTTGAGACAGGGTCGTTAACTCGATCTGAAAAGTTGTTTTCTCGTTTTAGAATCATACCATATCCACTAAAGATTGTCCTAAGCTTAAAATATGGAAGAAAAAAAACATTTACTCGTGTCGAAAAGACTTCACAACCTCGACCCTTACGAAAAGACCCTTGTGGAGGCACCCGAATCACTATCAGAAAAACCTTTGTTTCTTTCGATATTTTTCGACGAATCTGTAAGGAAACGCTCAAGTTTATGACTCTTACACATATAAATGGTTAAAATACGAATTTTTTTCACTTTCGCTTCCGGGCCATTTTGCACCCAAATTCCAAAGGTGTTAACAAAGGAACATTTTTCCCCTTTGAGACAGGGTCGTTAACTCGATCTGAAGAGTTGTTTTCTCGTTTTAGAATCATACCATATCCACTAAAGATTGTCCTAAGCTTAAAATATGGAAGAAAAAAAACATTTACTCGTGTCGAAAAGACTTCACAACCTCAACCCGTACGAAAAGACCCTCGTGGAGGCACCCGAATCACTATATGAAAAACCTTTGTTTCTTTCGATGTTTTTCGACGAATCTTTAAGGAAACGCTCAAGTTTATGACTCTTAAAAATATAAATGGTTAAAATACGAATTTTTTTCACTTTCGCTTCCGGGCCATTTTAAACCCAAATTCCATAGGTGTTAACAAAGGAACATTTTTCCCCTTTGAGACAGGGTCGTTAACTCGATCTGAAAAGTTGTTTTCTCGTTTTAGAATCATACCATATCCACTAAAGATTGTCCTAAGTTTAAAATATGGAAGAAAAAAAACATTTACTCGTGTCGAAAAGACTTCACAACCTCGACCCTTACGAAAAGACATTTGTGGAGGCACCCGAATCACTATCTGAAAAACCTTTGTTTCTTTCGATGTTTTTCGACGAATCTGTAAGGAAACGCTCAAGTTTATGACTCTTACACATATAAATGGTTAAAATACGAAGTTTTTTCACTTTCGCTTCCGGGCCATTTTGCACTCAAATTCCATAGGTGTTAACATAGGAACTTTTTTCCCCTTTGAGACAGGGTCGTTAACTCGATCTGAAAAGTTGTTTTCTCGTTTTAGAATCATACCATATCCACTAAAGATTGTCCTAAGCTTAAAATATGGAAGAAAAAAAACATTTACTCGTGTCGAAAAGACTTCACAACCTCAACCCTTACGAAAAGACCCTCGTGGAGGCACCCGAATCACTATATGAAAAACCTTTGTTTCTTTCGATGTTTTTCGACGAATCTTTAAGGAAACGCTCAAGTTTATGACTCTTACACATATAAATGGTTAAAATACGAATTTTTTTCACTTACTCTTCCGGGCCATGTTGCACTCAAATTCCATAGGTGTTAACATAGGAACTTTTTTCCCCTTTGAGACAGGGTCGTTAACTCGATCTGAAAAGTTGTTTTCTCGTTTTAGAATCATACCATATCAACTAAAGATTGTCCTAAGCTTAAAATATGGAAGAAAAAAAAATATTTACTCGTATCGAAAAGACTTCACAACCTCAACCCTTACGAAAAGACCCTCGTGGAGGCACCCGAATCACTATCTCAAAAACCATTGTTTCTTTCGATGTTTTTCGACGAATCTGTAAGGAAACGCTCAAGTTTACGACTCTTAAAAATATAAATGGTTAAAATACGAATTTTTTTCACTTTCGCTTCCGGGCCATTTTGCACCCAAATTCCTAAGGTGTTAACAAAGGAACATTTTTCCCCTTTGAGACAGGGTCGTTAACTCGATCTGAAGAGTTGTTTTCTCGTTTTAGAATCATACCATATCCACTAAAGATTGTCCTAAGTTTAAAATATGGAAGAAAAAAAATATTTACTCGTGTCGAAAAGACTTCACAACCTCGACCCTTACGAAAAGACCATTGTGGAGGCACCCGAATCACTATCTGAATAACCTTTGTTTCTTTCGATGTTTTTCGACGAATCTGTAAGGAAACGCTCAAGTTTATGACTCTTACACATATAAATGGTTAAAATACGAATTTTTTTCACTTTCGCTTCCGGGCCATTTTGCACTCAAATTCCATAGGTGTTAACATAGGAACTTTTTTCCCCTTTGAGACAGGGTCGTTAACTCGATCTGAAAAGTTGTTTTCTCGTTTTAGAATCATACCATATCCACTAAAGATTGTCCTAAGCTTAAAATATGGAAGAAAAAAAACATTTACTCTTGTCGAAAAGACTTCACAACCTCAACCCTTACGAAAAGACCCTCGTGGAGGCACCCGAATCACTATCTGAAAAACCTTTGTTTCTTTCGATGTTTTTCGACGAATCTGTAAGGAAACGCTCAAGTTTACGACTCTTAAAAATATAAATGGTTAAAATACGAATTTTTTTCACTTTCGCTTCCGGGCCATTTTGCACCCAAATTCCATAGGTGTTAACAAAGGAACATTTTTCCCCTTTGAGACAGGGTCGTTAACTCGATCTCAAAAGTTGTTTTCTCGTTTTAGAATCATACCATATCCACTAAAGATTGTCCTAAGTTTAAAATATGGAAGAAAAAAAACATTTACTCGTGTCGAAAAGACTTCACAACCTCGACCCTTACGAAAAGACCCTTGTGGAGGCACCCGAATCACTATCTGAAAAACCTTTGTTTCTTTCGATGTTTTTCGACGAATCTGTAAGGAAACACTCAAGTTTATGACTCTTACACATATAAATGGTTAAAATACGAATTTTTTTCACTTTCGCTTCCGGGCCATTTTGCACTCAAATTCCATAGGTGTTAACATAGGAACTTTTTTCCCCTTTGAGACAGGGTCGTTAACTCGATCTGAAAAGTTGTTTTCTCGTTTTAGAATCATACCATATCCACTAAAGATTGTCCTAAGCTTAAAATATGGAAGAAAAAAAAAACAATTACTCGTGTCGAAAAGACTTCACAACCTCAACCCTTACGAAAAGACCCTCGTGGAGGCACCCGAATCACTATATGAAAAACCTTTGTTTCTTTCGATGTTTTTCGACAAATCTGTAAGGAAACGCTCAAGTTTATGACTCTTACACATATAAATGGTTAAAATACGAATTTTTTTCACTTACGCTTCCGGGCCATGTTGCACTCAAATTCCATAGGTGTTAACATAGGAACTTTTTTCCCCTTTGAGACAGGGTCGTTAACTCGATCTGAAAAGTTGTTTTCTCGTTTTAGAATCATACCATATCCACTAAAGATTGTCCTAAGCTTAAAATATGGAAGAAAAAAAACATTTACTCTTGTCGAAAAGACTTCACAACCTCAACCCTTACGAAAAGACCCTCGTGGAGGCACCCGAATCACTATCTGAAAAACCTTTGTTTCTTTCGATGTTTTTCGACGAATCTGTAAGGAAACGCTCAAGTTTACGACTCTTAAAAATATAAATGGTTAAAATACGAATTTTTTTCACTTTCGCTTCCGGGCCATTTTGCACCCAAATTCCATAGGTGTTAACAAAGGAACATTTTTCCCCTTTGAGACAGGGTCGTTAACTCGATCTGAAAGGTTGTTTTCTCGTTTTAGAATCATACCATATCCACTAAAGATTGTCCTAAGTTTAAAATATGGAAGAAAAAAAACATTTACTCGTGTCGAAAAGACTTCACAACCTCGACCCTTACGAAAAGACCCTTGTGGAGGCACCCGAATCACTATCTGAAAAACCTTTGTTTCTTTCGATGTTTTTCGACGAATCTGTAAGGAAACGCTCAAGTTTATGACTGTTACACATATAAATGGTTAAAATACGAATTTTTTTCACTTTCGCTTCCGAGCCATTTTGCACTCAAATTCCATAGGTGTTAACATAGGAACTTTTTTCCCCTTTGAGACAGGGTCGTTAACTCGATCTGAAAAGTTGTTTTCTCGTTTTAGAATCATACCATATCCACTAAAGATTGTCCTAAGCTTAAAATATGGAAGAAAAAAAACATTTACTCGTGTCGAAAAGACTTCACAACCTCGACCCTTACGAAAAGACCCTTGTGGAGGCACCCGAATCACTATCTGAAAAACCTTTGTTTCTTTCGATATTTTTCGACGAATCTGTAAGGAAACGCTCAAGTTTATGACTCTTACACATATAAATGGTTAAAATACGAATTTTTTTCACTTTCGCTTCCGGGCCATTTTGCACTCAAATTCCATAGGTGTTAACAAAGTAACTTTTTTCCCCTTTGAGACAGGGTCGTTAACTCGATCTGAAAAATTGTTTTCTCGTTTTAGAATCATACCATATCCACTAAAGATTGTCCTAAGCTTAAAATATGGAAGAAAAAAAACATTTACTCGTGTCGAAAAGACTTCACAACCTCAACCCTTACGAAAAGACCCTCGTGGAGGTACCCGAATCACTATCTGAAAAACCTTTGTTTCTTTCGATGTTTTTCGATGAATCTGTAAGGAAACATTCAAGTTTACGACTCTTACACATATAAATGGTTAAAATACAAATTTTTTTCACTTTCGCTTCCGGGCCATTTTGCACTCAAATTCCATAAGTGTTAACATTGGAACTTTTTTCCCCTTTGAGACAGGGTCGTTAACTCGATCTGAAAAGTTGTTTTCTCGTTTTAGAATCATACCATATCCACTAAAGATTGTCCTAAGCTTAAAATATGGAAGAAAAAAAAACAATTACTCGTGTCGAAAAGACTTCACAACCTCAACCCTTACGAAAAGACCCTCGTGGAGGCACCCGAATCACTATATGAAAAACCTTTGTTTCTTTCGATGTTTTTCGACGAATCTGTAAGGAAACGCTCAAGTTTATGACTCTTACACATATAAATGGTTAAAATACGAATTTTTTTCACTTACGCTTCCGGGCCATGTTGCACTCAAATTCCATAGGTGTTAACATAGGAACTTTTTTCCCCTTTGAGACAGGGTCGTTAACTCGATCTAAAAATTTGTTTTCTCGTTTTAGAATCATACCATATCCACTAAAGATTGTCCTAAGCCTAAAATATGGAAGAAAAAAAAATATTTACTCGTATCGAAAAGACTTCACAACCTCAACCCTTACGAAAAGACCCTCGTGGAGGCACCCGAATCACTATCTGAAAAACCTTTGTTTCTTTCGATGTTTTTCGACGAATCTGTAAGGAAACGGTCAAGTTTACGACTCTTAAAAATATAAATGGTTAAAATATGAATTTTTTTCACTTTCGCTTCCGGGCCATTTTGCACCCAAATTCCATAGGTGTTAACAAAAGAACATTTTTCCCCTTTGAGACACTGTCGTTAACTCGATCTGAAAAGTTGTTTTCTCGTTTTAGAATCATACCATATCCACTAAAGATTGTCCTAAGTTTAAAATATGGAAGAAAAAAAACATTTACTCGTGTCGAAAAGACTTCACAACCTCGACCCTTACGAAAAGACCCTTGTGGAGGCACCCGAATCACTATCTGAAAAACCTTTGTTTCTTTCGATGTTTTTCGACGAATCTGTAAGGAAACGCTCAAGTTTATGACTCTTACACATATAAATGGTTAAAATACGAATTTTTTTCACTTTCGCTTCCGGGCCATTTTGCACTCAAATTCCATAGGTGTTAACATAGGAACTTTTTTCCCCTTTGAGACAGGGTCGTTAACTCGATCTGAAAAGTTGTTTTCTCGTTTTAGAATCATACCATATCCACTAAAGATTGTCCTAAGGTTAAAATATGGAAGAAAAAAAAATATTTACTCGTATCGAAAAGACTTCACAACCTCAACCCTTACGAAAAGACCCTCGTGGAGGCACCCGAATCACTATATGAAAAACCTTTGTTTCTTTCGATGTTTTTCGACGAATCTGTAAGGAAACGCTCAAGTTTATGACTCTTACACATATAAATGGTTAAAATACGAATTTTTTTCACTTACGCTTCCGGGCCATGTTGCACTCAAATTCCATAGGTGTTAACATAGGAACTTTTTTCCCCTTTGAGACAGGGTCGTTAACTCGATCTAAAAATTTGTTTTCTCGTTTTAGAATCATACCATATCCACTAAAGATTGTCCTAAGCCTAAAATATGGAAGAAAAAAAAATATTTACTCGTATCTAAAAAAGACTTCACAACCTCAACCCTTACGAAAAGACCCTCGTGGAGGCACCCGAATCACTATCTGAAAAACCTTTGTTTCTTTCGATGTTTTTCGACGAATCTGTAAGGAAACGGTCAAGTTTACGACTCTTAAAAATATAAATGGTTAAAATATGAATTTTTTTCACTTTCGCTTCCGGGCCATTTTGCACCCAAATTCCATAGGTGTTAACAAAAGAACATTTTTCCCCTTTGAGACACTGTCGTTAACTCGATCTGAAAAGTTGTTTTCTCGTTTTAGAATCATACCATATCCACTAAAGATTGTCCTAAGTTTAAAATATGGAAGAAAAAAAACATTTACTCGTGTCGAAAAGACTTCACAACCTCGACCCTTACGAAAAGACCCTTGTGGAGGCACCCGAATCACTATCTGAAAAACCTTTGTTTCTTTCGATGTTTTTCGACGAATCTGTAAGGAAACGCTCAAGTTTATGACTCTTACACATATAAATGGTTAAAATACGAATTTTTTTCACTTTCGCTTCCGGGCCATTTTGCACTCAAATTCCATAGGTGTTAACATAGGAACTTTTTTCCCCTTTGAGACAGGGTCGTTAACTCGATCTGAAAAGTTGTTTTCTCGTTTTAGAATCATACCATATCCACTAAAGATTGTCCTAAGGTTAAAATATGGAAGAAAAAAAAATATTTACTCGTATCGAAAAGACTTCACAACCTCAACCCTTACGAAAAGACCCTCGTGGAGGCACCCGAATCACTATATGAAAAACCTTTGTTTCTTTCGATGTTTTTCGACGAATCTGTAAGGAAACGCTCAAGTTTACGACTCTTAAAAATATAAATGGTTAAAATACGAATTTTTTTCACTTTCGCTTCCGGGCCATTTTCCACCCAAATTCCAAAGGTGTTAACAAAGGAACATTTTTCCCCTTTGAGACAGGGTCGTTAACTCGATCTGAAGAGTTGTTTTCTCGTTTTAGAATCATACCATATCCACTAAAGATTGTCCTAAGTTTAAAATATGGAAGAAAAAAAATATTTACTCGTGTCGAAAAGACTTCACAACCTCGACCCTTACGAAAAGACCATTGTGGAGGCACCCGAATCACTATCTGAATAACCTTTGTTTCTTTCGATGTTTTTCGACGAATCTGTAAGGAAACGCTCAAGTTTATGACTCTTACACATATAAATGGTTAAAATACGAATTTTTTTCACTTTCGCTTCCGGGCCATTTTGCACTCAAATTCCATAGGTGTTAACATAGGAACTTTTTTCCCCTTTGAGACAGGGTCGTTAACTCGATCTGAAAAGTTGTTTTCTCGTTTTAGAATCATACCATATCCACTAAAGATTGTCCTAAGGTTAAAATATGGAAGAAAAAAAAATATTTACTCGTATCGAAAAGACTTCACAACCTCAACCCTTACGAAAAGACCCTCGTGGAGGCACCCGAATCACTATCTGAAAAACCTTTGTTTCTTTCGATGTTTTTCGACGAATCTGTAAGGAAACGCTCAAGTTTACGACTCTTAAAAATATAAATGGTTAAAATACGAATTTTTTTCACTTTCGCTTCCGGGCCATTTTCCACCCAAATTCCAAAGGTGTTAACAAAGGAACATTTTTCCCCTTTGAGACAGGGTCGTTAACTCGATCTGAAGAGTTGTTTTCTCGTTTTAGAATCATACCATATCCACTAAAGATTGTCCTAAGTTTAAAATATGGAAGAAAAAAAATATTTACTCGTGTCGAAAAGACTTCACAACCTCGACCCTTACGAAAAGACCATTGTGGAGGCACCCGAATCACTATCTGAATAACCTTTGTTTCTTTCGATGTTTTTCGACGAATCTGTAAGGAAACGCTCAAGTTTATGACTCTTACACATATAAATGGTTAAAATACGAATTTTTTTCACTTTCGCTTCCGGGCCATTTTGCACTCAAATTCCATAGGTGTTAACATAGGAACTTTTTTCTCCTTTGAGACAGGGTCGTTAACTCGATCTGAAAAGTTGTTTTCTCGTTTTAGAATCATACCATATCCACTAAAGATTGTCCTAAGCTTAAAATATGGAAGAAAAAAAACATTTACTCGTGTCGAAAAGACTTCACAACCTCAACCCTTACGAAAAGACCCTCGTGGAGGCACCCGAATCACTATCTGAAAAACCTTTGTTTCTTTCGATGTTTTTCGACGAATCTGTAAGGAAACGCTCAAGTTTACGACTCTTAAAAATATAAATGGTTAAAATACGAATTTTTTTCACTTTCGCTTCCGGGCCATTTTGCACCCAAATTCCATAGGTGTTAACAAAGGAACATTTTTCCCCTTTGAGACAGGGTCGTTAACTCGATCTGAAAAGTTGTTTTCTCGTTTTAGAATCATACCATATCCACTAAAGATTGTCCTAAGTTTAAAATATGGAAGAAAAAAAACATTTGATCGTGTCGAAAAGACTTCACAACCTCGACCCTTACGAAAAGACCCTTGTGGAGGCACCCGAATCACTATCTGAAAAACCTTTGTTTCTTTCCATGTTTTTCGACGAATCTGTAAGGAAACGCTCAAGTTTATGACTCTTACACATATAAATGGTTAAAATACGAATTTTTTTCACTTTCGCTTCCGAGCCATTTTGCACTCAAATTCCATAGGTGTTAACATAGGAACTTTTTTCCCCTTTGAGACAGGGTCGTTAACTCGATCTGAAAAGTTGTTTTCTCGTTTTAGAATCATACCATATCCACTAAAGATTGTCCTAAGCTTAAAATATGGAAGAAAAAAAACATTTACTCGTGTCGAAAAGACTTCACAACCTCAACCCTTAAGAAAAGACCCTCGTGGAGGTACCCGAATCACTATCTGAAAAACCTTTGTTTCTTTCGATGTTTTTCGACGAATCTGTAAGGAAACATTCAAGTTTACGACTCTTACACATATAAATGGTTAAAATACAAATTTTTTTCACTTTCGCTTCCGGGCCATTTTGCACTCAAATTCCATAAGTGTTAACATTGGAACTTTTTTCCCCTTTGAGACAGGGTCGTTAACTCGATCTGAAAAGTTGTTTTCTCGTTTTAGAATCATACGATATCCACTAAAGATTGTCCTAAGCTTAAAATATGGAAGAAAAAAAAACATTTACTCGTGTCGAAAAGACTTCACAACCTCAACCCTTACGAAAAGACCCTCGTGGAGGCACCCGAATCACTATATGAAAAACCTTTGTTTCTTTCGATGTTTTTCGACGAATCTGTAAGGAAACGCTCAAGTTTATGACTCTTACACATATAAATGGTTAAAATACGAATTTTTTTCACTTACGCTTCCGGGCCATGTTGCACTCAAATTCCATAGGTGTTAACATAGGAACTTTTTTCCCCTTTGAGACAGGGTCGTTAACTCGATCTAAAAAGTTGTTTTCTCGTTTTAGAATCATACCATATCCACTAAAGATTGTCCTAAGCGTAAAATATGGAAGAAAAAAAAATATTTACTCGTATCGAAAAGACTTCACAACCTCAACCCTTACGAAAAGACCCTCGTGGAGGCACCCGAATCACTATCTGAAAAACCTTTGTTTCTTTCGATGTTTTTCAACGAATCTGTAAGGAAACGCTCAAGTTTACGACTCTTAAAAATATAAATGGTTAAAATACGAATTTTTTTCACTTTCGCTTCCGGGCCATTTTGCACCCAAATTCTATAGGTGTTAACAAAGGAACATTTTTCCCCTTTGAGACAGGGTCGTTAACTCGATCTGAAGAGTTGTTTTCTCGTTTTAGAATCATACCATATCCACTAAAGATTTTCCTAAGCTTAAAATATGGAAGAAAAAAACATTTACTCGTGTCGAAAAGACTTCACAACCTCGACCCTTACGAAAAGACCCTCGTGGAGGCACCCGAATGACTATGTGGAAAACCTTTGTTTCTTTCGATGTTTTTCGACGAATCTGTAAGGAAACGCTCAAGTTTACGACTCTTAAAAATATAAATGGTTAAAATACTAATTTTTTTTACTTTCGCTTCCGGGCCAATTTGCACTCAAATTCCATAGGTGTTAACAGAGGAACTTTTTTCCCCTTTGAGACAGGGTCGTTAACTCGATCTGAAAAGTTGTTTTCTCGTTTTAGAATCATACCATATCCACTAAAGATTGTCCTAAGCGTAAAATATGGAAGAAAAAAAAATATTTACTCGTATCGAAAAGACTTCACAACCTCAACCCTTACGAAAAGACCCTCGTGGAGGCACCCGAATCACTATCTGAAAAACCTTTGTTTCTTTCGATGTTTTTCGACGAATCTGTAAGGAAACGCTCAAGTTTACGACTCTTAAAAATATAAATGGTTAAAATACTAATTTTTTTTACTTTCGCTTCCGGGCCAATTTGCACTCAAATTCCATAGGTGTTAACACAGGAACTTTTTTCCCCTTTGAGACAGGGTCGTTAACTCGATCTGAAAAGTTGTTTTCTCGTTTTAGAATCATACCATATCCACTAAAGATTGTCCTAAGCGTAAAATATGGAAGAAAAAAAAATATTTACTCGTATCGAAAAGACTTCACAACCTCAACCCTTACGAAAAGACCCTCGTGGAGGCACCCGAATCACTATCTGAAAAACCTTTGTTTCTTTCGATGTTTTTCGACGAATCTGTAAGGAAACGCTCAAGTTTACGACTCTTAAAAATATAAATGGTTAAAATACTAATTTTTTTTACTTTCGCTTCCGGGCCAATTTGCACTCAAATTCCATAGGTGTTAACACAGGAACTTTTTTCCCCTTTGAGACAGGGTCGTTAACTCGATCTGAAAAGTTGTTTTCTCGTTTTAGAATCATACCATATCCACTAAAGATTTTCCTAAGCTTAAAATATGGAAGAAAAAAACATTTACTCGTGTCGAAAAGACTTCACAACCTCGACCCTTACGAAAAGACCCTCGTGGAGGCACCCGAATGACTATGTGGAAAACCTTTGTTTCTTTCGATGTTTTTCGACGAATCTGTAAGGAAACGCTCAAGTTTACGACTCTTAAAAATATAAATGGTTAAAATACTAATTTTTTTTACTTTCGCTTCCGGGCCAATTTGCACTCAAATTCCATAGGTGTTAACAGAGGAACTTTTTTCCCCTTTGAGACAGGGTCGTTAACTCGATCTGAAAAGTTGTTTTCTCGTTTTAGAATCATACCATATCCACTAAAGATTGTCCTAAGCTTAAAATATGGAAGAAAAAAAACATTTACTCGTGTCGACAAGACTTCAAAACCTCAACCCTTTTGAAAAGACCCTCGAGGAGGCACCCGAATCACTATCTGAAAAACCTTTGTTTCCTTCGATCGTTTTCGACGAATCTGTAAGGAACGCTCAAGTTTGATGAATCTTACACATATAATTTGTTACAATACGAATTTTTTTCACTTTCGCTTTCGAGCCGTTTTGCAGTCAAATTCCATAGGTGTTAACATAGGAACTTTTTTCCCCTTTGAGACAGGGTCGTTAACTCGATCTGAAAAGTTGTTTTCTCGTTTTAGTATCATACCATATCCACTAAAGATTGTCCTAAGCTTAAAATATGGAAGAAAAAAAAAATTTACTCGTGTCGACAAGATTTCACAACCTCAACCCTTATGAAAAGACCTTCGAGGAGGCACCCGAATCGCTGTCTGAAAAAACCTTTGTTTCTTTCGATGTTTTTCGACGAATCTGTAAGGAACGCTCAAGTTTAAGAATCTTACACATATAATTGGTTAAAATACGAATTCTTTTCACTTTCGCTTCCTGGCCATTTTGCACTCGAATTCCATAGGTGTTAACATAGGAACTTTTTTCCCCTTGGAGACAGGGTCGTTAACTCGATCTGAAAAGTTTTTTTCTCGTTTTAGTATTATACCATATCCACTAAAGATTGTCCCAAGCTTAAAATATGGAAGAAAAAAAACATTTACTCGTGTCGACAAGACTTCACAACCTCAACCCTTACGAAAAGACCCTCGTGGAGGTACCCGAATCACTATCTGAAAAACTTTTGTTTCTTTCGATGTTTTTCGACGAATCTGTAAGGAAACATTCAAGTTTACGACTCTTACACATATAAATGGTTAAAATACAAATTTTTTTCACTTTCGCTTCCGGGCCATTTTGCACTCAAATTCCATAGGTGTTAACATAGGAATTTTTTCCACTTTGAGACAGCGTCGTTAACTCGATCTGAAAAGTTGTTTTCTCGTTTTAGTTTCATACCATATCCACTAAATATTGTCCTAAGCTTAAAATATGGAAGAAAAAAAACATTTACAAGTGTCGACAAGACTTCACAACCTCAACCCTTATGAAAAGACCCTCGTTGAGGCACCCGAATCACAACCTGAAAAACCTTTTTTTCTTTCGATGTTTTTCGACGAATCTGTAAGGAAACGCTCAAGTTTAAGAATCTTACACATATAAATGGTTAAAATAAGAATTTTTTTCACTTTCGCTTCCAGGCCATTTTGCACTCAAATTCCATAGGTGTTAACATAGGAACTTTTTTCCCCTTTGAGATAGGATCGTTAACTCGATCTGAAAAGTTGTTTTCTCGTTTTAGTATCATACCATATCCACTAAAGATTGTCCTAAGCTTAAAATATGGAAGAAAAAAAACATTTACATGTGTCGACAAGACTTCACAACCTCAACCCTTATAAAAAGGCCCTCCTAGAGTCACCCGAATCACTATCTGAAAAAACCTTTGTTTCTTTCTATGTTTTTCGACGAATCTATAAGAAACGCTCATGTTTAAGAATCTTAAACATATAAATGGTTAAAATACGAATTCTTTTCACTTTCGCTTCCAGGCCATTTTGCAGTCAAATTCCATAGGTGTTAACATAGGAACTTTTTCCCCTTTTAGACAGGGTCGTCAACTCGATCTGAAAAGTTGTTTTCTCGTTTTAGAATCATACCATATCCACTAAAGATTGTCCTAAGCTTAAAATATGGAAGAAAAAAACATTTACTCGTGTCGAAAATACTTCACAACCTCAACCCTTACGAAAAGACCCTCGTGGGGCACCCGAATCACTATCTGAAAAACCTTTGTTTCTTTCGATGTTTTTGGACGAATCTGTAAGGAAACGCTCAAGTTTACGACTCTTAAAAATAAAAATGGTTAAAATACGAATTTTTTTCACTTTCGCATCCGGGCCATTTTGCAGTCAAATTCCATTGGTGTTCACATAGGAACTTTTTTCCCCTTTGAGACAGGGTCGTTAACTCGATCTGAAAAGTTGTTTTCTCGTTTTAGTATCATACCATATTCACTAAAGATTGTCCTAAGCTTAAAATATGGAAGAAAAAAAACATTTACTCGTGTCGATAAGACTTCACAACTTCAACTCTTACGAAAAGACCCTCATGGAGGAACCCATATCACTATCTGAAAAACCTTTGTTTCTTTCGATCGTTTTCGACGAATCTGTAAGGAACGCTCAAGTTTGATGAATCGTACACATATAATTTGTTACAATACGAATTTTTTTCACTTTCGCTTTCAGGCCGTTTTGCAGTCAAATTCCATAGGTGTTAACATAGGAACTTTTTTCCCCTTTGAGACAAGGTCGTTAACTCGTTCTGAAAATTTGTTTTCTCGTTTTAGTATCATACCATATCCACTAAAGATTATCCTAAGCTTAAAATATGGAAGAAAAAAATATTTACTCGTGTCGATAAGACCTCACAACCTCAACCGTGTCAAAAAGACCCTCATGGAGGCACTCAAATCATTATGTGAAATACCTTTGTTTCTTTCAATCTTTTTCAATGAATCTTTAAGGAACGTTCAAGTTTGATGAACCTGACACATATGATTGATTAAAATACGAAACTTATTCACTTTTGCTTCCGGGCCATTTTGTAGTTAAATTCCGTAAGTGTTCACATAGGAACTTTTTGCCCATTTTAGACAGGGTCGTTAACTGGATCTGAATAGTTGTTTTCTCGTTTTAGTATCATACCATATCCACTAAATATTGTCCTAAGCTTAAAATATGGAAGAAACAAAAATATTTACTCGTGTCGATAAGACCTCACAACCTCAACCCTGTTGAAAAGACCCTCATGGAGGCACCCAAATCATTATGTGTAATACCTTTGTTTCTTTCGATCTTTTTCAAATAATCTATAAGGAGCGCTCAAGTTTCATGAATCTTGCGCTCAAGTTTCATGAATCTTACACATATGATTGGTTAAAAAACGAAACTTATTCACTTTCGCTTTCGGGCCATTTTGCAGTCAAATTCCAAAGGTGTTAACATAGGAACTTTTTGGCCATTTGAGATAGGGTCGTTAACTGGATCTGAAAAGTTATTTTCTCGTTTTAGTATCATAGAATATCGACTAAAGATTTTCCTAAGCTTAAAATATGGAAGAAAAAAACATTTACTCGTGTCGATAAGACCTCACAACCTCAACCCTGTCGAAAAGACCCTAATGGAGGCACCCAAATCATTATGTTAAATAGCTTTGTTTCTTTCGATCTGTTTCAACGAATCTATAAGAAAGGCTCAAGTTCAATGAATGTTACACATATGTTGGGTTAAAATACGAAACTTGTGCACTTTCGCTTCCGAGCCATTTTGGAGTTAAATTTCATAGTTGTTAACATTGGAACTTTTTTCCCTTTGAGACAGTGTCGTTAACTCGATCTGAAAAGTTGTTTTCTCATTTTAGTAGCATACCATATCCACTAAAGATTGTCCTAAGCTTAAAATATGGAAGAAAAAAAATATTTACTCGTGTCTATAAGACCTCACAACCTCAACCCTTCGATGAAACCCTCATGGAAGCACTTAAATCATTACTCGAAAAATCCAAGTTTCTTTCGATCTTTTTTAACGAAACTATATGGAATGCTCAAGTTTGATGAACTTGACACATATGTGAGGATAAAATACGAAACTTAAGCACTTTCGCTTTCAGGTCATTTTGGATCAAATTTCATAGGTGTTAACAATGGAACTTTTTTCTCCTTTGAGATAGGGTCGTTACCTCGATCTGAAAAGTTGTTTTCTCATTTTAGTATCATACCATACCCCCAAAAGATTGTCCTAAGTTTAATATATGGAAGAAAAAAAAATATTTACTCGTGTCTATAAGACCTGACAACCTAAACCCTGCCAATAAGACACTCATGGAGGCACTTAAATCATTATGTGGAAAACTTAAGTGTCTTTAGATCTTTTTCAACGAAACTGTGAGGAACGCTTAAGTTCGACGAATTTGACACATATGTTGGGTTAATATATGAAACTTGCACTTTAGCTTCCGGGCCATTTTGGAGTCAAATTCCATAGGTATTAATATTGGAACTTTTTCCCCCTTTGAGACTGTCTTTAACTCGATCTGAAAAGCTGTTTTCTCCTTTTAGTATCACATCATATCCACTAAAGATTGTCCTAAGCGTAATATATGTAAGCAAAAAAACATTTACTTGTGTCTATAAGACCTCACAACCTCAACCCTGTCGAGGAGACCCTCAGGGAGGCACTTAAATCATTAGGTGAAAAACCTAAGTTTCTCTTGATCTTTTTCAACGAAACTGTAAGGAACGCTCAAGTTTGGTGTATTTGACACATTTATTGGGTTAAACTACGAAACTTATGCACTTTTGCTTCCAGGCCATTTTGAAGTCAAATTACATAGGTGTTAACATTGGAACTTTTTTCCCCTCTGAGACAGGATCGTTTAACTATCTGAAAAGTTGTTTTCTCGTTTTAGTAATATATCATATCAACTAAAGATTGTTTTAAGCTTAAAATATGAAAGAAAAAGAACATTTACTCGTGTCTATAAGTCCTCACAACCTCAACCCTGTCGAGAAGACCCTCATGGAGGCACTTAAATCATTACATGAAAAACCTAAGCTTTTTTTCGATCTTTTTCAACGAAAATGTATGGAACGCTCAAGTTTGATGAATTTGACACATATGTTGGGTTAAAATACGAAACTTAAGCACTTTCGCTTTCGGGCTATTTTGGGGTCAAATTCCATAGGTGTTAACATTGGAAGTTTTTTCAAGACAAGGTCGTTAACTCGATCTGAAAAGTGGTTTTCTCGAGAACAAAAAAAAAACATTTACTCGTGTCTATAAGACCTCACAACCTCAACCCTGTCGAGAAGACCCTCGTGGAGGCACTAAATCATTATGTGAATAACCTAAGTTTCTTTCGATCTTTTTCAACGAAACTGTATGGAACGCTCAAGTTTGATGAATTTGACACATGTTGGGTTAAAATACGAAACTTACACACTTTCTCTTTCGGACCATTTTGGAGTCAAATTCCATAGGTGTTAACATTAGAACTTTTTTCCTTTTTGGAATGATGGTCGTTGGGTTATTCAAAAAAGTTGTTTTATCGTTCTACTCTCTTACTAAATTTACTAAGATTGTACTAAGAGTAAAATAAGTTTAAAAAAACATGTAATAATGTGAATAAGTCCTCATAATCTGAACCCTAAACCCTAAACCAAAACCATAAAACCCTAACCCCTAAATCTCAAACTTTGAACCCGTACCCTAAATTATAAACCTGAAACCCTAACTCGAAAATCCAAAAAACCCTAAAACCCTAAACTTTGAAACCCCAAAATGCGAAACCTAAAAACCTAAACCCTAAGCCCTAGCCCCTCGCCTTAGGCCCTAGGCCCTTGACCCTAAACCCGTGAACCATAAAACCTTAACCCCAAACCCTAGATCATTACCTCTGAACCCTCAAACCCTCACTCCGAAACTTGAAACTCTATCACTATAACCCATGATCTTAGAACCCCGAACCCCAAACTCAAAACCCTAAACCGAAACTTGAAACCCTATCACTATAACCCATGATCTTAGAACCCCAAACCCCAAACTCCAAACTGATGGGCTGTGGAGTAGAAGTTTATCTTAATCATGTTTTGGACTCCAAAACGCACGAGTATTTGCATTTTGTAAACATTTATTTGTGCATTCTAATAAATTATTTGTTAAACTAATCGTAGCTAATCTTGTTCACTAAATTAATATGTCATTTAGTAGTGATCCATGACTTAAAAACAATCTCAAAAGATATGTATCGTAAAAACTTTGATAATTATATTTCCCCATCAAAATGTCAACAGACATATGAGGTCTCAATTTTATTGAAATAAAAACATCTCAAACAAACAAGAATTGGAGTTGGAAGTAGCAGAATGTAATCAACATCCAGGGGAACAAATGATATAATAGAGAAAATGCCATCTATGCTTATTCCAACCCATTATTGATAAAACTTACCAAAACTTGCATTGCATTCTACTGCTTATGCTTCCCAACCTGATTTCTAACCGTTTTCTTACTTGTATGGAGCAAATATGATCGATGAATTATGTCCCCCAAATCCGAATGAATTAGACAACGCTGCCTTGATGTCGAATCTCTCTTTCTTCGGACCCACTAGCACATTCATGTCCTGTGTATGCAACAATATTAAACGTTGTTTTCAAATGTTCAAATTCGTAACCTGTATAACGACTTAACCCAACAGGGTTGGATGGATTATTAGAGCAACATACCACGCCTTCATCTGGGTTTTCAAGATTGATATTTGGATGTACCCATCCTGTTCGAATAGCCTGATGACAGAACACAGCGTCAACTTATGAACGATAAAAAAGCTCGTTTGAACGGGAGGAGGAAGAACGTAAAGGCACATTAACATTGAGGTTTGTATTATGACACTACTTATACCAGAGAACAATTTGACACCTTTATTACCTGTATCACTGCAACAGCTTCCACTGCACCTGCAGCTCCAAGTAGGTGGCCGATCATAGATTTTGTGGAGTTCACCTTAAGCTGCCAAAGCATTAACCTTATCTTTGCATGTTTGTTTACATTGTAAGATTAGAAACGTATGTAAACACTTAGAATTATCAAGTCACCTCAGGGTTATTGCCAAAACAATGAAGAAGAGCTTGATACTCTTTGAGGTCTCCAGCAGGTGTTGATGTGGCATGTGCATTTATATAATTAACGTCTTCCCTTGATACTCCTGACTGAGCCAACGCCTTTTCTATGCAAAGAATGACACCAGCCCCTGAGTTTTATAGAAATGCAGGGAACACACTTTAGCTCCACTGATTTCAACAACAAGAATGCAACTTAACATGTACCCGGTCAAAAAGTTCGAATCCTCCCACCCCAAGTATTGTTGAACTCAAAAAAAAAAAAAAAAAAAAAAAAAAAAAAAAAAAAAAAAAAAAAAGAGAAACACTGGATAGAGCATAACTTTGGTTACCCATAATAAGATATAACCAATCACTGAAAACTTCCAAAAGCTGCATCTGTAATTTGAGGCACTTGATGAAGTCAACATGGTAAATCCAATGCAAGTGCAAAAGTTTGGAAATAGATTGTCCCACAAGTTATTTGGAAAAGCAATGCTTCAACGAGCAACTGTTATTTACCATTCTCTTACCATACTTACATGTCCAGGCATAAGTTTAAAAATATCGATCCAATTTCCACTTAATTGTATGATGGATCGATTAGACCATAAATGAAGTAAATTTTATATTTATTACAAATAATTTAGCAAATCCAAAGATATGCCACCAGACTCCTCTATAATATACATTTAAAATTTTTTAGCAAACCATATGTGAGAAGAGAAAGTACTAAAATCAACAAAACAATAAATTGTCTGAAGTTTATCAGACCTGCTCCACGGATCTTTAAGTTAACGGGGATTACCATCAGGACGTGGTTCTGTCATGTGGTAAGCATCGCAAGTTAAACTTCCACCAAGAAATTCTGCATATATTTCTGCGCCTCTTTTCTGCGAATTTAAGGTCAGATGACTGAATTCATTAATGAAAAGAACAGTAGTGGGTTCCAGAGAAATAAAAGTAAAAGTACTTTTTGTTTTAAAGCAAAAAATAAAGTTTTGAAGAAATTGAAAATTGTAAACGTTACAAGTGAAAGCATTCAGCATTAAAGATAAAGGTGAGACCATGTTCACGGGAAACATAGATGGATACTCAGAATCATGGATCAAGGTACTAGTTGATGGATGTCATTTTAGAATGAACTACAGAAGAAACAAAGATCGATACCAAAAATTAAGGGTATGATATTAGATAGATTGAGCCTACCTTCGCATGCTCTAGCTCTTCTAAAAGCAATACTCCAGCACCTTCGCCCATCACAAATCCATCTCTACTCTGCAACATAACATCAACCGCACATCAAAATAAACAGCAAACCTAGTCTGCTGACAAGACAAATACCAGCATTAAGGTTTATCAAAAAAAAAAAAATAATATTGGAAGAAAAATTACTTTCAAATGTACTGTTTATGACCAAAACAACAAACCCATCAACAATTTTACACAAAAAGTTTAATCCCAGCCCTCTTTTAATGCAAAGGAGGGAGAACGGATATATTCGGTGAATAAAAAAATTAACTAATGAGCTTAATTTCAAGTTCGTAAAAAAAAATATCAACATTAAAAAATAAATATTTCAAAGTTCAAGTAACTTTACAATTGCCTCACATTTTCAAGAGCATCAATAAGAAACAGAAAAATCAATGGTAAAGAGATTGTTGGTAACTTTACAATGTCCCAAGGGCGTGAAGCTTTAGTAGGGTCACTGTTTCTCTGTGAAAGTGCTCTACAAGCAACAAAGCCTCCCAAGCCTACTTCCCAACAACAGTTAAGAGTAGAGGGCAAAAAAAAAACCCAAAGTTGTGTAAAGAAATCTCAGATGAATTTAACAGGAAAAGAAAGAAATACCTATGGGTATAACTGCTGCATCTGAACCACCACAAAGCATTACATCCTGCACAAAATTGAAAGAAATATAAGCATAAAGTCGTAATATAGATAAGAAAAATCTAGAACAACTCAGATGTGAAAAGAATGGTATATGATTCACTTCAGACGTACATGCTAGAGTTAGTTGAATTATCTATTAATTCAGGAGAAGAAAAATTTGAGAAGAAAACAATTTCTGGCAGGCCTATTCAGGAAGTCAAATATAAGCACTTACAGCATCGCCTCTACTTATATGATCTGCTGCATTCAATATGCAAAAATTGCTTGTAGCACAGGCTGTGGAAATGGAATAGTTTGGACCCATCCACCCCTGAAGCTCAATCAGAAAATAACATGAAGTAAAAGGAATTAAAAGAATCAAATTGCATTAGCAAGGATTGTCGTAAACATCATACTAACCAAGTCCGCTGCAAGCATGGCAGAACCCATATTCGTTGTTGCAAAGGGTACGCAGAAAGGATTCATCTTCCTGTATGAAATCCGTAAAGCCTCTATTGCATCATAAAAAACCTGTCCACCAATTAAAATGGAAAACCGAGTGCATCAATTCCTTAGAATGAATCATCTGAGTGGTGCCTCTACTCAAGTTAGGAAACTAATTTCTTCAGTTCTTCCATAGAAAACAACATTTCATGCTAGTAAGAAGTCAAAAAGAATGACTGAACAACCAGAGAACTAGCCTACACAAAACTAGAAGGTTTGCAATTTTTTAGAACGAGGTGGGAGAGAGATAGAGAGAGCACTAATTTACTTCATCACAATGCCAATGAGGCCAGAAAAGTGATATACTCCAAATGCTACTTGAACTAATTTCCTTTTATTGCTCTCTAATGTCAACTTAAAATATTTCATTTTTGGTCATCCTTGCATCTCAACATTATGCAGAAATCATCCAAAATCCAACTTAGCTTCAGTTTTCCCAACATTACTAGGAGGAAATCAAAATGAGAAAATCATCTTGGTCCTGGAAGTAATAAATGATTTGTCTTTTGATATGTGACATATATATATTAAACAGGAGTATTAAACAATGAAGAACATATCAAATTAACTTTAGATATTGAACTCTAAAACATTTAGGCCCCGTTTCATAATCATTTAGTTTTTGGTTCTTAATTTTAGAAAATTAAGTTTGTTTTCTCCCAGTTTCTCTACAACGGGTTTGCTCTTTGTGTTAAAGAAACACTTGAATTCTTAGCCAAATTCTAAAAACAAAAACAAGTTTTCTTAACTTAGCTTGGTTTTTTGAAAATAGAAGTAAAAAGTTGATAACAAAGCAAGGAAACCCATAGCTTGGTTTTTTAAAAATAGAAGTAAAAAGTAGATAATAAAGCAAGGAAACCCATAGGTGGAAGTAATATTTATAGGCTTAAGATTCTAAAACCAAAAACCAAAAACCAAATGGTTATCAAACAAGACCTTAACTAATATTAATCCACAGAAAACAATTGCAAGGATTTGTTTCATAATCTGAAGTGGATACTTCTATACTTTGGGATGGATTGTCATACTACATCAATCTACATTACGGGCTACATAGTACATTCATACTCAAGTACTCATTCAGTCAAGGTTACCTTCATGCCACCCATTGCTGAACCGATCAACACTCCACATTTAGCTTTATTTAACTCATCCATTACATCTTCTGTAATTCCTCCATCCGCAAGGGCTTTCTTGCCGGCAGTAAGCAAGTAAAGCATGAACTTATCCATCTTCTTAGAAAGTTTTGGAGCAACCCATCCATCAGTTGAGAAGCTCTTTATCTCTCCAGCAATTCTCTGAGAAAATAAAATATAAAGGTGAACACAAAGGAAACGGCATGTGGGAAAAGAAAGATATATCTACCGTGGGAAATTGGTCACAATCAAATGACTCGATCTCTGTTATGCCACTGATACCCTCGAGCAAACTACTATAGAAGAGATCTGCATCGTGACCCAGTGGAGTCACCACACCCATTCCAGTGACAACTATTCGCCTTTGCCTGGTACCATGTTTCTTTTTTACTGTTATTTCTTCAGCAGGTTGTACAGCTATGGACATGGCCTCGCCTAAAGTTTTGAAAAGTCATTATCCATGACGTTTTTGCATCTTAAAAGCAAGAAACTTCACTAATTCTATACAATCAAGCAGCATCAGCATAGGCATTCCTCAGATTAGAACCGTATCGTATGAATGTAACGAAATTACATCTAATGAATTTGATAATATGGATTAAAACAAAATAACAATGAATTGAACTGCAAGAACTTCAATAGAGAAAACAACTTTTATACGAAGAGAAGCGTTTATACCCGAATGAGCAGCCCTGCGTTTTGGCAGGCAATTCCAATTTCTACTTTGTGGCTTGAACAGAATGCAGGAGCTCGGAAGTCCCTGCATCATCTTGGATCCACAGGACGACAAAATTTCTGTCCCGTGACTTTGAGAGCTTCTACTGCTGCATTTTGATTTAAACTTCCGTCTTCCAGCACATGTTTCGATAATCTTAGAAGAAGAAAACATGGAGGAATCAAAGGAATGATTTCTTCCGCAGTTGACAGACATGCAAGCGGACAAAAGTCCAGAGCAGAGTGGAGAAACAAGAGAGGATGCAGCCATGGAGGGTTGAATCCAAAACCTGGTATATGCGGATAAGAAGAGCAAGTAGAAAAGGGGTTCACAGGAGAAAGAGCTTGAAAAGGAAGGTGATCTGGAGCGTGCAGATTCAGAGAAGGTGGAATGGATTAGAAGAACCGTCGAAACAGCGAGTGATGGAAGATCGAAAGGAGGATGTGGGGAGGAGTAAGAAGAGGGGGTGAGAATGGCGGAAACGATGACGCATTCGATCTCTGCGGAAGAGGAAGTCGACGCTTGAGACGACAGTTTCGGCAACCTGAGTAGCTCCACAGAAAAGTGGAAGTGTTCTCTCTTTTCCCTTTTCTTGACTCCACATTTTTTAAACTAATTTATACTGCCGCTATTATATTATATTCTTTAACAAAATTATACAGAAACTAATACATTTAACTTCGCCTTATTATTTCTCCTAATATTTAAATATTTATTACTTCTTCAAATGAAACTCTATTATTTACGGGACAAACGCTTTTTTTACCGCATTTTTTTTTTAACTCTTATTAAATTCTTTTTTTTTTTTTAAGGTAGTGTTCCATAATAAATGTATATTTAATCAAATATACGTTTTAAATTTCAATTCATTAATTAATTATATATTAAAAAATTATTTAAATTTTCATACTCATACCCATCCAGTAAGGGTATGGAAACCTTCTAACCTACACGTTTTAAACACCTTGGAAGCTTGTAAGGGGAAAGCCCAAAGAGGACAATATCTGCTTGCCGTGGATTTGGGCCATTACAAATGATATTAGACAGACACCGGACGAGTGTGGAAACTTTTATTTAGCAAACGTGATGGGACACTAGGCGGGTGTGGAAACCTTTCCCTCCCAAACATGATGGGACACTGAGCGTGTGTGGAAACCTTTCCCTACTAAACGCCTAGCAAACGTGAAGAGAAGTCCGAAAGGGAAAGTCCAAAGAGGACTATATTCAGTAAGAGTGGAGTTGGGCCGTTACACTAGCTATCCAGTAAGAGTGGGCTTGGGCCGTTACACTAGCCCAGAAGCCTCTCTAGCAAACGTGATGGGACACCAAGTGGGTGAGCCAGACATCGGGCGGGTGTGGAAACTTTTCCCTAGAAAACGTGATGGGAAGTCCGAAAGGAAAAGGCCAAAGAAGACAGTGGGTCAGCCGCACATTCCTTCATATGTAGAGTTGAAGATGATTAAGCGGAGTTGTGGGCGTTCCTCCACAGCCTTGTGGTTGTATGTAAAGATAGCTCATTTGTTTCATGTGCGTGCTCGCTATTTGCGCTGTCAAGGACTTGCGCGTGAAGCTAGCTTGCTACCATGAGCTGTGACAGCTCTGCACCCACTGCAAGCCAAAACCCAAAAACCAAAAACTATGCACTTCCACCATTCCGACCATTATGTGTCCAAAAACAGCCATTTGTTCCGAGAATCTCGGGTCTCTAACTTCTTATCAGCCACTTCCTACTCTTTTCATTGTTTCTTGACATCAACACATGCACATAATATAATATAATATCACATCATGTCACTAAACTATATATTCATTAACGTGCTTCTTCATGTATATGTATTTGATACCACTTGTAACACCTTATACCTAGTATTCAGCTTAAGATTTGAAATCTAGATTCGACATTTAATTATCTACGCATTTTTCTGCCTCCGCAATATGACCATGTTACTTGTTGCTTTTAAGAATTAAGATTAATATCCCCTGTTGGATTATGTAAATCCCACATCGGTCACATCGGCTAATTTAGGAAATGATCATGCGTTTATAAACAAAGAATACTCCCTCCGTTGGTGTGAGGCCTTTTGGGGGAACCTAGAGCAAAGTCATGAGAATTTATGCTCAAAGAGGACAATATCGTACCATTGTGGAGAGTCACTGAAAAACAAACACAGTGCAACTTCGAACAAAATATGCTAATCGTACTCTATTAGAATAATAGGTAGGAACAGTAAAATGTCGCGTCATCAGGTGCTGAATCCAAATTTCAAATTTTGGACATGATGAGACATTGAGCTCAGTCGTTGGATAGCTAAGGCGGTGGCTAGGAGCGTGGTGGTGTGTTGTAAAACCCATGTGTGTTATCCAGTTGAGGAAGAAAGGGAAAGCAAATTAATTAATTGATTGAACCCCACCTTTTAATGGTGCAACAAAAGGGCGGCCATCCATCACCGCACATCATCCTTTGTACGGTAAGTGGATGCATATTAAAAAACCAAGTTTGGCACCACATTTAAAGATGTGGTTGAATATCACCTGGATCCTGACCTCTTAGTGGTTCACTTATCAGCGTCATCTTTAAGCGAGGGCATGATCAAGGGTCAGGTTTTAGTGAATGAGGTCAAAGCCATGGCGCCCACAATTACATCTTTAAATAAATGGCGACGACCCATGTGCAAAGCTCCTGTTTTTGCGGCTATTTTACTCTGTTTTCCTACAACCCAAAAGTGAAAGCTTTTTGTGTCTTGTTTTCAGATTCGTGACGAAAACAGAAAATGGTTTGTTGAACATTCCATAGTGCGGGGTGGCCCAGCAGTCATGGCGAGGGCGGAGAGCGTAAGGCCACGCCCACGCCCACGCCCAAGCCCAGCACTCACTATGCAAGCGGCGTTGTCAAAAGTTCCAACTCCCTTGCATTATTCATCTTATCAATCATTCCCTTTCTTTTATTTGTGGAGTAATTAATAACATAAAGACTTAAAAATCTTTTTTATTTCTATTGTCTACCATTCTTCCATTTCATGTCGGTTTCTGTCCCCCTTTCTCTCTTCTTCTCAAACCTTTAAGCTATTTAGCTTTAAGCTTTATCTTAGGCCTTCGATTTCCCGGAGTGAAGTCTGTGTCATCACCACCTTCATCCCCTCGACAGTTTCGCTATCCACTTTTCTTTCTCTTTTTTCTTCACAACCCAAACTGGATCACTATATTCCCTTTGGGGTTCCTCCGCTCTACCTCGCCTTCTTCGCTTCTTTTCCTTCAGCGAACCCTGTTGTTGTTTCCAGAGGCGCCGGGACTGGCATGGGTGTGTTCTTGCCTTTACGGAGCTACTGATCAGATTTCCTTCGGATTTGTGGGTTATATCCTACAGTATGAAAGCTCCCCCAAATGGGTTTGTCCCCAATTCTGGAGAAGGTAACTTATCTTCTCTATAATGTTCTTTAAGAACACGATTGTTGAGAGATTCTGAAGTTGTGTATATTTCTGACATACTAAAAATCTGCTTAATTAAGCTCTTAGATCATGAGATTTGTTAAAACCTTCAGTAGTATTTAGTTGTGATGCCTGTTTGTTTGTCTGAAAGGAACAGGTGAAAGGAAGAATATTAATTCTGAGTTATGGCATGCTTGTGCTGGACCTCTTGTTTCGTTACCGCCAGTTGGAAGTCTTGTGGTTTACTTCCCTCAAGGCCACAGTGAACAAGTATGTACTTCATGATTCAATTTATGTGAACATATGGATGGATAGTGGTTTGTGATGGATTCTTTTTTAAACCTTTCAGGTTGCAGCATCCATGAATAAGGAGACTGATTTCATTCCAAACTACCCTAACCTTCCTTCAAAGTTGGTGTGCATGCTCCATAATGTCATATTACATGTATGAGGGATTCTATTGCCCATACAGCTAATCAAATCTCTTAAATTGAACTACTACATGTTTAGAGGTGCAAATAAATTTGTGAGCTCAATATGAGATGGTTATTTTGTGTTCTGAACCAGGCTGATCCTGAAACTGATGAAGTGTATGCACAAATGACCCTTCAACCAGTGAATAAAGTAGGTTAGCCGCTCAATAAGTGTTCGATTCATTTATACATTCAAATAATTTGGTTGTTAATACAATATTCTGTTTTGCAGTATGAAAAAGAAGCTTTATTGGCATCTGATATTGGCCTCAAGCAAAACAGGCAGCCTGCTGAGTTCTTCTGCAAAACTCTAACAGCTAGTGACACTAGCACTCACGGTGGATTTTCTGTGCCTCGTCGTGCAGCTGAGAAGATTTTTCCCCCATTAGTGCGCATCACATCTCGTATTCTTTAATATTACTTCCATTTAATATATTGGTTTAAGGATATGTTATTGATTGTTATCCTGTAACATTCTGTCTGTCTGTTTAGATGTTATGTTCAAAAATAAATTTCTATTGCTTTGGGGTATTCCAAAATCTCGAGCTTTGTAAGGTTCATTGTTAGGGATGGGTCATGGATTCTCTTCTGGTATGATTGTTGGAAGGTTGGATTCTTAAGTTCATGTTTTGGTTCGCCGATCACCCATGGGTGATGTTGGGCCACATGTGTAGGGTGTGTAAGAAGGCTTTGGAAAGTCCGGATCATAGTTGCTTTGGCAGTCTGAGATAGTTTTTTGGGACCTTTGTGTTAGGATCGCACAATTCACACACTCTATCTAGATGAAGAACATGAAGAACAAAAGAGATAAGACACAAGGAAAAATATACGTCGTAACACCGGGATGGAGAACTCCACATCCTGGCAAAGTGTTTGGACTTGCTGGCTTTTTGGACCGTGGATGTCTGAGGAGGGCAGGATGGTTACTTCCTGTGATATTCGTAGATGTTACAAATAGCATAGGTATGACCTACACACTCATACTAGCCCATTCAGTCTCCTAAAATCTATTAGTGATCGATGAAACGTTTTTGGATAGGAAATTCTTTTGTAATTATGGCTTCTCTTAAAATCTAGGAAATTCTTTTGTAATTGTAGCTTCTCTTCTCCAATCGAGTGGGTTCACATACACACACAGAGCTGTGGAGGAAGGGGAAGGGGGTGGGGAGGTCGAGGCAATTTAATGAATTTGCCTGACCAGCAAATGTTTGTGCGCACGTATTTGCATATAGTTATGTGCGCAATGTAGGGATAAATGTCGAAAATTAGTTATTATGAGTTTGTCGGCTTAAGTAGCCATAGGGAGGTGATGGTTGGTATAAAGGATCAACAAGTCTGGCTTGTTCGGAACTGGCTGCTGGAGTGAAGGAGTTAGTCTTCGGTTAGCAACTTGTATAAATACTAGGTGTTTAGGTTGTATGAACTCGACTACGATTGGTATCCTTTCGGCTACACCAGTACATTTTTGTTAATAATTAACATCTCATGTGATTTGAGGTTGTAATGCAACCTTTAATTTAAACTTATGATTGTTTTTGTGTGTATATTTATTATAAGCTCATATTGAATATTCTTGATTATAGGACTACTCGATGCAACCCCCTGCTCAGGAACTAGTAGCTAGAGATTTGCATGATAATTCATGGACATTCAGACATATTTACCGTGGTATGGGACCTTTCGTATTTTCACCTTTACTGTCTCTGTCAGTTAAAGATCTCTGTTAATATTTTCATCGTTTTTACGTTCCCATTGATGGTTTAGGGTTTATTTTCTGGTTCTGCATCTGCTTGTATTTTGTCGTGAGAACGTGGAATATAAATTTTACCGTTTTGATGAGGTTGAGAATGCTTAAATTTTTTCAGGCCAACCAAAACGACACCTTCTGACCACTGGGTGGAGTGTTTTTGTTAGCACAAAACGAGTCTTCGCCGGTGACTCGGTGCTGTTTATAAGGTTATAAAATCATCAGTTTGTAACTCACCTAAATTAATGTTGAGACAAATCCTGATGGTATATACATTGATGCATTATAGAGATGAAAAGTCACAGCTTCTTTTAGGCATAAGGCACGCTAACAGGCAGCAGCCCGCTCTGTCTTCGTCGGTCATATCAAGTGATAGCATGCACATAGGGATTCTTGCTTCTGCTGCTCATGCTGCTGCAAATAACAGTCCTTTTACTATATTTTACAACCCTAGGTAACTACTGATTCGTTTTTAAAATTCCGTATGATTTCAGTTTCAGCATCGATGATCATTTCGTGAGGTTTTCAGGGCCAGTCCTTCTGAATTTGTCATTCCTTTGGCCAAGTATACGAAAGCAATGTACACACAAGTTTCGCTTGGCATGCGATTTAGGATGATGTTTGAAACTGAGGAGTCGGGAGTACGCAGATATATGGGTACAATTACTGGTATCAGTGACATGGATTCCGTACAATGGAAAAATTCACAGTGGCGCAATCTTCAGGTACTATTAATAAATTATACAAAACTAAAATTATATAATTCATGTTATATGGAACGGAATACTTCTATTGTAAGAGGGTGTGAGATCCCACATTGGTTGGGGAGGAGAACGAAACACCCTTTATAAGGGTATGGAAACCTCTACCTAGCAGACGCGTTTTAAAACCTTGAAGGAAAGCCCGAAAGGGAAAGCCCAAAAAGGACAATATCTGCTAGCGGTGGACTTGGGTCGTTACAGAGGGCATCTTGGAAGATATTTAAAAATGTGTTGTGATTCTCATCCATGATTGTTAATGGCCTGCTTCTGTTGCTTACCAATTATATGTACTTACCGAAGGTTGGATGGGATGAATCGGCAGCTGGTGAACGACCGAACCGAGTTTCTATATGGGAAGTTGAGCCGGTTGTGACCCCGTTCTACATATGTCCACCTCCATTTTTCAGACCCAAATTCCCTAAACAACCAGGGATGCCAGGTAATTGAAACCTACAATAATTTCCTAGGAACCATGTGTTTAAGTGAATAGAAAGCAGCAATAATATGTTGTAGTGACCTTCACATCATTTTTGCAGATGATGAGTCTGATATTGAAAATGCTTTCAAGAGAGCCATGCCGTGGTTCGGTGACGACTTTGGCATGAAAGATACACCAAGCTCGATCTTCCCGGGTTTAAGTTTAGTGCAGTGGATGAGCATGCAACATAATAATCAGTTCCCAGCAGCTCAATCTGGAATTTTGCCGTCCATGGTTGCTCCTAGTGCTCTGCATGGAACTTTAACCAATGATGATCCGTCTAAACTATTGTGTTTTCAAGCTCCAGTAATGTCATCATCAAATCTCCAATTCAGCAAGGCAAATCAACAGAACCAAGTTGGCCAGTTGCCAGCAACGTCGTGGTCTCAACAGCAGCAGCTGCAGCAGTTGCCACCCCAGCCGGAACTACGACAGCAGCAGCAGCAGCAGCAGCAGCCGAAGCAGTCGCAACAACAACAACAGACCTCCCAATCCGCTCTTCCGAACAATGGTGTTGGTGGTGCAAACCATTTGTCAAATCAGAGTTTGCAACAACCACTTGTATACTCTCAGCTACAGCAACAGCAACAGCAACAGCAATTGCTTGCGGGAAATGTACAATCACATCAAACTAGCCAACCATCGAATAAAAACTCGATTGAGACGACATCTTTATTGCAGGAAACACAGTTTCAGCCACGAATAGATCAGCAGCCTAGCCTTGTTTCGAAACACCATCAGCAGACACAATTTCAACAGGCCCCACTACAATTATTGCAACAAAGTCTGTCTCAAAGAACACAACAACTGCCACAAGTTCAGCAATTTTCACAGCCAATAATCCCATCAGAGCAACAACTTCAATGGCAGCTGCTACAGAAGCTGCAACAACAGCAACAGCAACCGTTGGTCTCCCCAGCTAGCCCGCTATTTCCGCCTCAAATGATACAGCCGCATCCTGTGCATCAGCAAAACCAGCAGTTACCACCCTTGCCTTTGTCCAATCAGCCACAGTTCAACACTAGTGGAGGCAGCTTCCAAACAGAAAAACATAACAGCAATGGCTTCTCAAGTTTAGGTCTGATGCAGTCCCAGCAGGTTCCTATAACCCAATCCCATAACCAATTCAAACCAACCACGGCAATTAGGGGATATTCTGGACTGACTGATGGTGATGCTCCGTCTTGTTCAACCTCGCCTTCCACTAATAATTGCCAAGTTTCAGTATCAAACCTGCTCAATAAGAATCAACAAGGAGCAGCCACACTGGGGGGAGATTTGGTAGTTGAGCCTGCAACTAACCTGCCTCAGGAGCTGCCAAGCAAACCTGATTTGCGGAACAAACCCGAGTTTCCTAACTCAAAAGGATTGGACCAACTGAAATATAAAGACACCGTTCCCGATCAGGTAGAAGCATCTTCTTCTGGAACATCATATTGTCTGGATGCTGGCACCATTCAGCAGACTTTCCCACTCCCTACATGTTTGGATAACGATGTCCAATCACACCCACAAACCAACATCCCCTTCAGTAATAGCATTGATGGATGGGCTCCAGATACCTTATTGTCGAGGGGATATGACTCTCAAAAAGATCTTCAGAACTTACTTTCGAACTACGAGGGGGGTGTGCCAAGAGATATTGAGACAGAGTTGTCCACTGCTGCAATCCGCTCGCAGTCATTTGGGGTTCCAAACTTGCCCTTCAAGCCTGGCTGCTCGAATGATGTCAACGTCAATGAAGCTGGAGCCTTAAGTAGTGGATTGTGGGCAAATCACAGTCAACGAATGCGGACATACACAAAGGTTTGACTTCCCACTTTATGTCTAGTTTCTCTAGTATCCCAGGCGAATAGTAAATGATATCAATGATTAGAATTGGTCTTGATTGTTTAATACTGTTTTCCGTTTCTTATTTAGATGATATCAATTTTGAACCTCTACCAGTGCTACGTTTTCCTTCATATTTTGTTTATTTATTTGTAGAACGATATTACTCTCTAGGGTATTATAGCATGCTAGATCAAATTCCCGTTTAAATGACGACCACTGTTTTATCATAGTAATGTTGGGATTCGGTGTTTTCAACTTCAATACTTGTTTGAGATGTTTTGAGATCGGATTGAAACTAAAACTGCTAAAATTATGAAGGTTCAAAAGCGTGGATCAGTGGGTAGATGCATCGATGTCACTCGTTACAAAGGATATGACGAGCTTAGGCATGATCTTGCCCGAATGTTTGGTATTGAAGGGCAGTTAGAAGATCCTCAACGAACTGATTGGAAACTTGTTTATGTGGATCATGAAAATGATATACTTCTAGTTGGCGATGATCCTTGGGAGTAAGTATAAATTAGTATAATATTTTAAATCTTTTCCCGCTGCCTTTTCTTGTCTTAATACTCCATTTACCAACTGATTGCACAGGGAGTTTGTGAGCTGTGTTCAGAGCATAAAGATCCTATCATCTTCTGAAGTACAGCAGATGAGTTTAAATGGAAATTTGGGTCACATTCAGGCTCCCAATCAAGCTTGCAGCGGGACGGATAGTGGAAACGCATGGAGAGGGCAGTATGATGACAACTCGGCTGCCTCGTTCAATTGATGAGGTTTTTGGAGCTCGGCGTATAACTGATCATCATGTCTCCTGGCATCTGGGTTTGCTATTCTTGATTAAAATTTGTTGGAACGTTCGAAAAAGGTTTCGACCAGCTCCTGAGGTGAGGGCTTTGGGAAGTAGAAACTCAGGTAAATGTCAAAGATACCGGAGACTGACATGCATGCTGTGTTCATGAGTGCAGGCTAGACGGCCTGAAGCATATCAGGAAGTTGATTTAGTTTAAAGCTATTGTGAGCACCAATATGATAGCTACCCAAGCTTGGAAGTGAACACAGCTTGACCCACTTTGTTCGTGTAAGTTGCAACACAAATGTCATTTATATTCCAAAATATCTCAACATCCCCTGGTTGAGATATGATGGTGAGCTTCAATCTATGCTGCCCCTTAACTGTGATCCAAATTTGTAATCTGAGTGGATGGTTTAGGAAAAGAAGGAAAAGAAATGTGGTGTGAATTGCAATTACCTCACTGTAACAATCAACAGCCAAAAACAAAAGATTCAATAATCTATTTTCATCCTTCTCACATCCTCTATACAATATTCAGCAATCAATATATGAAGTCAAAGAACTAATCCTTCCAGGAAAAAAAAAATGTGAAGAGGGCCAAGGAGATTGAAGGATTGGAGCTTATTTCCAGATGTGGCACCATATTTTTTTTTTTTCTAGCAGGATATTACAAACTAGACCAACAATGTAAAAGTAACAAATTAAAATGACTTTGCAATCAAACCCCCCCACCACCAGGCTATAGTACTTGCATCACAATCCCCAGAACGCAACACTTTCTTTGGTTCCACAAAACAACTACAAGCATGCATCATACAGCAATTCAAATACACCTAGTAATACATCAGCTGTTGGGTGGTTGCAATATTTTGGAACCCACTATCATATAAAGTTTGACTAGTGCCAGCACCACCAATCCCAATTCCCATCCCCATTCCCATGGCTGCCTGCTTGAGGGCATGCTGAGCCGCCTGCGGATGCATTAGCGCTCGTGCTGCACCCATTTTGCTCAACGCCATTTGCCGTTCATAGGCAGCAAGGTCGGCGGCAGACAGACCTGGCATGTGTCCCACATTTGGTGGTGGAAGAGGGGCAGAATTAGTCCCTGGCGGGGTTGGCTTGCTACCCCATGAACACTGCATCATTTGATTACAAAAACATAAAGTGGATAAATGAAAATTCAAGTCCTAAACACTCACGCAAAAACATTAACCCGCACTAATTTTCGCAGTTAGTTTCTTTCCCTCAACACAAATTGTCCATCCGAAATAACCAAGTTGAAATATATATTGGCTCTAAGAACTAGATCAAATGATGATTAATTAACATTCAAGTAGGACAAAATTGTACATTTTTCATTAAGGTTGTACCTTAATTGGTTTGCCACAGACAACTCGAGCATTGCCCATTTGAATGGCTAAAGCTGCTTCAGCATGAGTGCCATATCTCACAAACCCAAAACCTTTGTCCCGTTGTACCCTAACATCTTCAATTGTCCCGGCACCAAGGGTGTGAAAATAACGGTGGAGATCAACTGAAGTAACCTGAAGAGTCATAAACACTGAAAATGATGCAATAATAAAATAATCATGCTATCACATAAAAAAAACTGACATGTTTTTAATTCAGGTTTTAATCGAGAAATGAAGGATTGCTTGTACGACACATTAGATATATAAATTCTGAAGATCATGCTTTCATCAAAAAATAAATAAAAGAATACAAATATCCACAAAAAGGCCATATAAGAAGCAACAATAGATACAAGCCAAACTTTCTTAGATAAATTTTAGAAACGCATCACCATCA